>NW_026267175.1:1202592-1206422 GCF_000697945.3 Frankliniella occidentalis
GCTGCTACTGCTGTTCGGCGCTGGTCGACAATTTATAAAGCCATCCGAGTGCTGATCGCCCCGTCTGGCGCGGTCTCTAGGGCTGCTTCTGGACTCGCGCTTACGAAGCGGGCTACGCTGGACTGCACTGCACTTCCCAGTGCATCGGACTGCGGGCCGGGCGGATGCGGGTGATGACACTTTACTTCGCGCAAAATAGACGACACGCCGCCACGTTCAATGAGAAGCCCTCTGTTGCGTGTCTGTATCTGGATGCCGCGTATGTTTACTTAGTTTGGAAATACAAACACACACACTGCAGCAGCTCGTGGAAATGGTATAAAAACTGTGTGGTCCACGCATGGATGTGGGATGTGCGTGTGCGGTACAACACGCAGACACATGCGCGCACAGATGGGGCCGGCTTGGACAGCTGTTCGTGTGTTTCGGGCGGAAGTCGCCAGCAGCGGGCCCGACGCCCCTCCCGCTCTGGTTGTGTCCTCGGAGCCCTTCTTGGCTTGAGATGAGACGCTATGGATGCGCCTCACGTCTCAACTGAAGGGACGGCCGGAGGGAAAGATCAAACTCCCCGAACTGACAACGGCAGGCGGGGACGAATTAATTGTAACTGTAATCTTAGTAATGTAGCAACGACATCGACGGTCATAACAAACAGCTGCACTGCTAGCTGCGCTAGTCCCCACCTGGCAGCTGCACGGCCGCGCAGCTGTCGTGGATAACCGGGCAAGACGCGCGCGTGTGTGTGTGTTAATGACGAAAGGGTTTGTAAGTGAGCGGAGTGGAAGGTGTGGCGAGGCGTTGTTGACAAAACCGTTACCGTTTGCGGCACCGTAGCGGGGCAGAAACATAGAGTCAGTCAGAGAGAGAGGAAGAGGGAGGTAGGAAGAGACAGAGAGAGAGAGGGAGAGAGACATTCAGTCCGCGCCACCCGGTGCCGCGCCTGATGGAGGTTCAAACGGGTCTCAAACGCTCTGACCTGACCGCCATATGTGACTCGCGCTACGCTGCCCGAGGGGCATTCCCCCGGCGCAGGACAAGGGCGCGGAGACGGTGGGGCGGGGGAGGTAGGTCTCTTCCTTCGCTGATTGTCACTTTCTTGACACGATCCTCCTCCCTCCCCACCAGTCTGCGCCGCTTCCTCTGTGCGAGTGCGAGAGAGACAGACAGACAGCGGCGGAGCGCACATCTCCATCTCGCACTTGGAGTGAATGAGAATGAATGAGCAGAGCGCGTCGTGGCGGACGCACGCGGACGTGGGGGGGGGGGGCTGCAGGAGGGGGGGGCTCTCGGCAAAAGATTGGGCTCTGCATTACGAGCAGTCGAATCAAATTCTCTCCCCCCTGCCCCACCCCCTCGTAAAAGGTCTCCGGTTACGCCACTGCTGCTGAGCCCTGAAGGCCGCCGTCGCGGTGGTCGAACGCGTGCCCGACGCGTACGTTCGTCGGCGCCCCGCGGCCCCGCACGGCGGCGGCGGCGGCTGCGGCGGTGGTCCACGGAGTCCTGCGGCCGAACCACGCGAACAACTGCTCAGGTTACAGTCCTGCGGCCGGCGAGCGGCAGCGTCTCCACCATTACCTGGCTATTTCATTTCGTGGGCCCGCCCCGCCCCGCACCGCCCCGCCCCGCCCCGCCACGGGACACAGCCGAGTCCTTGACGTCTGTGGTCGCATTGCATCGCCGATGTTTGGGCGATGCCGGCGACCCGATCTGATGCGACGTCGGGCTGCTGCCCTCGTGAACCCTTCGCGAGGAGTCCGGTGTGTGTCGGAGCTGGGTCGGGTCTGCTGCGGTCGTCTCGGGGACACAACTCAATAACACTAGTTGGGGTGAAGGTTCTACGGCAGGAGCGACATTTACTTGCTCGGTCTGCAGGGTCGTCATTTGTTGGATATGTTCTTGTGTGTTTTCGAGACCGCTGAATGGCTGATTTCCGTAGAACGGAACCAACAACTGACTATCGATGCCAGTATGAACCCTATATGCAGAGCTCTTTTGGTTTCGAGTGTGTCGGCGTCGCGTCGGCGTGCGAACTGCTGCGGCCGGCCCGCGCGCCGTGCAGCTGGGCCGTGCCGCCGGGCGCGCGCGCGGGCGGGTCACCTACCCCGCGGGAGTCCCGCTGGACATTATGTCTCCGCCTCTTCCGGACTGCAGCCGCGGGGCTCCGAATCCATCCATTAGAGCAGTCCGGCAGCAACGGCGGTGTTCCGCCAGCCGGGACGGCGGGGCGGGGCGGGGCGCCCTGCGATGAGGCCTTTCTCATGGCGTATGGTTCGGGCCGCGGAGCGGTGACAGCGGTGATGCGCTCCAATGCGTCCCCACCAGTACCCCACCCACGCGTCCGTGCAGCCCACCCCGCCCCGCCACGCCACGCCAAGCCAGATCGACAAATGGCGGAACGGTACTACCCGCGGATCGGACCGACGACGACGACGGGCAAAAGGGCGCGGAGGCGCGGCCCCCAAGTAGTGACAGCGCACGCGATCCAGAGCACTGCTCCTCCGGTACCTCACTGAATTCTGAGCGTGTCGACGGCTACCTCGGGAGTGCTCGCCGCCGCCCCTCACCCTTTGGGGTGTATGCGAGCAGGAAGATCCGCTGCTGCTCGTCAGTCGGCACCTCCCTCCCTCCCTCCTTCACCTCCTGCCCTGCCTCTGCCCACCCTCACCCGCTCCTCCTCTGCGCTGCTCCTGAACCCTTCTGGACTCGGCTTCCAGTCGGGATGATGACGACCATGGCCGTGCGCCGCCAGACGGGGCAGACATGACGAGTGAGCAATCGCAGCCGGGCGGGGCGGGGCCGCTGCAGCGCTGCCGGCCGCGCCGCTGCGAGTGAGGAGGCTATGTGTGGAACGCCGACAATTATTTCATCAAACTGCTCATCGGAGAGCAGAGGAGCTCCTCCTCCTGCCGGTGGAGAGCTTTCGTAGAGCGCTTTGGTGGCCGGGCTGAGGGGTGGGCGGCGGGGCACGAGCTGCTCGGGATGCCGATGAAGAAACAGCACTCATATCGCGTCGTCCCCCGCCCCAGCTCTCTCCATATCTATCTATCTATCTATCTATCTATCTATCTATCTATCTATCTATCTATCTATCTATCTATCTATCTATCTATCTATCTATCTATCCCATCTAGCTAGCCAGCTACTATACATATACAACATACGTCGCCCTGGGGAGGTCTGGAGAAAGGTGTGCGTCCGGCAGTCCCTTCCATCACAGCGCTGACCGCTGTGTTTGGCAGAGAGCCTGGACTCCTGCAGCGGGTCGGGGGGCTGGACGTGAAGCTGAATGCGCTGCCGGCCCGGGGCGCCGGGCACCGCCCGAGCCGCTACTGCAGCCGTTGCGGTGGGGCGGCATTGACAAATTGGTCGTATTGAGAAAGCGATTCATTTTCACGTTTGGCAGCCGGAGGAAACGCGCCGCGCGCGGTCGGCACGGGTCGCGTAAGGCTGCAGGCTTGGTGGCGGGCGCGGTCGACATGTTTGTATACATCGGTTTCTTTTCACTCCAAACGCGGCGGAAACGTGGCCGCGCGGAGTGCGGTGGATGTGGAAGGCGCCTCCATGTGATGGATTACCTGTTTGAGTACGTGACTAGCGGAGGGGGGGGGGGGCTGCTCTCGACCGGCCCGTCCCTAACCTCACCCAACCTCGCCCAACGCGGCCTAGGATAGGACCGCGCAGCGGGGCCGGCCAGCGCCGCGGCCGCTGCGCCCGCGCACCCATCCACCATACTTTCTTCCCGCCAAAGACCACCAAGCCGTGCCGCAACGCGATGAAAAGTGGGGGGAACCTAGATAATCGAAAAGACGCATCATATGGCAAGGGAAGGA
>NW_026267175.1:1206472-1224110 GCF_000697945.3 Frankliniella occidentalis
GCTCTCGACCGGCCCGTCCCTAACCTCACCCAACCTCGCCCAACGCGGCCTAGGATAGGACCGCTCAGCGGGCCCGGCCGCTGCGCCCGCGCACCCATCCACTATACTTTCTTCCCGCCAAAGACCATCAAGCCGTTGCCAACGCGATGAAAAGTGGGGGGAACCTAGATAATCGAAAAGACGCATCATATGGCAAGGGAAGGACTAAGAGTGGGCTGCGGCTGGCGGTCTGGGAGTCCGGGACCTTGAGCCGGATACTCGAGGACCCACGGTCGCCTGCCTGAGAGGGCTAAATCGACCAATCAGGAGACATTCTGTGTCTGGCGCCGCCACCGGCGGGGTCGGGGTCGGCGCCCCGCCACCAACCGGCTACTCCCAGCCACGCCCCGCCACGCCCGCCACGCCCCGCGACGCCGCGTTCGCGTCACCGACCGAACCTCACACCGCGTCTTCGTGACGTCCGGCGTCTGTCACGCGGCGCCACGCCGTGTAGCAGGTGGAGTGAAAGCGGAAGTTCAAGGCCGGTTCAAGTCCTGCTGCGCGTCGGCCTCTTCAGACGGACGGACGGACGGGTCTTTGGCCAATCTGTGTGGTTAGAGCTCTGTTTACAAGTAGTGCCTCTGGCCTCGCGGAGAGCGCGGGCACAACATGCAGCTCTTACCTCCTGCGATCATCACGCTCCTCTGCTATCTCGGGATCCCGTGGCCCTGCTTCATGCTGCCCCGACGACGGGTGAGCAGCAAGCAGCGAGCAACGCACCGCGCTCCGCTGGCGGGGTGAAAATGAATGAAAGCAAAACTCTGAGTAGGCAAGGAATTCCAAACTGCCCCACATGGGGAGCAAGTTCCGCCACGGTCGGTGCGCGCCCCGGCCCGGCAGGCAGCAGGCCCTGCCCGCTCCCTCCGCGCCGACAAGCCACGCACGTACATGCACCGCTCGCGAAGGGAAACCGACGTGTGTTTGGCGAGCGAGGTGTATACGGGCACCACCGGGCGGCGGGTCGCGGTGAAGGTCGACATTCTCCCGCCCCTAAATTATGTGCGCAGAGCGGCGCAGAGGGAGGTAATGGATTATTCCAAGCCCAATTCTTTCACAAAGCTTACTCGTCTTCCCACTCTTCATTTCCCGGCACATCTGTTTTTCTTTGCCCTCAAATTCGCGGGGCAGTCATTGCTTAAGCTCAAATCTGCAAGATGTCATTTTTAGCATCGGCCACCAGCCGTTTTGTCCTCTTCCCGCTATGTCGATCGATAGTTTCATGTTGTTAGACCCACTTCCCTCTTGCCCGCCGCATCTGCGGTGGCGGTGAGTCAGCCCCCAGCCCTCGAGTCCGGCCCAGTCGCTCCGCCGCCCGGTGGGTAGGCAGCCCAACCGACTGGAAGGGCCTCTGTGCTGCGGGTCGCCGTGGCTCGCAGGCGGCTGCAGGCAGGCGGCTCGTTTCTATACCGGGGAATGACCACGCGTTTCCCCTGCTCATGCTGCAAGCGGCTGCCTCACTGATGGGTCGTGATATTGAAATGGTGTGACGCCATGCCGATCGCGTCGCTGCTGTTCCGTACGCGGAATAATTAACCCTATCATCGTGCTCAGTTTTCTCTCTCTTTGCATAAAGGTGTATCGGCGCCTTTTGTTTGCGGGCGATAGTAAGCAGGTGGGAAGAAAGTGGGTTTATCACGCGTTTATTATCGAATATTGTATGATACAACTGCTCTAGACGCACTGGGTTGTGAATAAGGTACAGGAGGGGCGCCGGGCTTATTGGGCGCGCTAGGCGCGGCTGAGCCCGGGCATGGCGAGCAGCGCGTACCTCAGCGAGGTGGCCTGCGCGCTGTTGCCGAAGGTCTCCCACGTGGCGAAGCCCTTGCCCCGCACCGCGTCGGGCCCCGCGTTGGGCCCCGTGTCCTGCTCGCCGCCGATCCGGAACGAGCTCTTGCTGAAGCGGTGGTACGCGCTGGGGGTGGGTGATGACGTCAGGGATGACGTCATGGCCTTGTTGGAGGAGGGCGCGAACGCCAGCGGCGTCAGGGGCCCCATGGGCGCGGGCTCGGGCAGGAACTGCGACCGGTAGCCGCCGCCCTGGTAGAAGGTGCCGCCGCGCAGGTCCAGCACGCCCTGGCCGTTGCCTGCACGGCCCATGAGCGGCACGGGCGAGGGTGGCGGGTAGTAGGGGTAGGGGTTGGAGTTGCGCACGGCGCTCGAGGGGTCGTACAGCCCCGAGCTGGTGATGACGCTCGACTGGAAGCCGGAGCCGCCGCCGCCGCCGTCCCTGCCGCCCAGGAAGTCGGAGCTGCCCTGGAAGCCAGTTGAGCCGCCCTGGAAGCCCGCCGTGGAGCCGCCTCGGAAACCGCCTCCTGCTCCACCCTGGAAGCCGCTCGCTCCACTCTGGAAGCCGTTGGATCCGGATTGGAAGCCGTTGGATCCGGTCTGGAAGCCGTTGGATCCGGTTTGGAAGCCACCGCCATCGCCGCCACTGCTGCTGCCGAGATTCTGGAAGCCTCCTTGGAAGCCTACACCTCCTCCTCCTCCTGAAGGCAGAAGAGACCCGGTCAGTGCCTGCTGTGCGGGTCCGCCGCCGCCCCGTCCCCGAGTCCGGGACTCACCTGTGCCCGTCCGCTGCATGCCGTGGAAGCCGCCGCCGCCGCGCTTGCCACCCGCCGCCGCCACCTCAGCCTGGTTGAAGGAGCCGCCGCCGTTGAAGTACTTGCCGCCCTGGGTCTGCGTACCTCCGTGGTTGTTGCCGTGGTGCTGGTAGTCCAGCTTGGCGCGGTCGTCGAAGCCGTCGTGGTGGGCGGTGTTGCCCGCCTGGGCGCGCACGTCCTGGTAGGCGGTGCCGCCGTCGAAGCCGCCCTGCTTGCCCGCGCCATCGTTGACGAAGGCGGCGTTGAGGAAGTCGCCGCGGTTCTTGGCGGCGCCTTGGTCCAGGTAGGTCTTGCCCGTCTGGTCGAACGCCTTGTGCCCACCCTCGTCGTTCAGATCGTCGAAGAAGGAGGTGGAGTTGGCCGACTCGTCCTTGTGGTACGTGTTGCGGAAGCCCGCGTTCTTGAAGCCCTTGCGGTGGTTGCCGTTCTTGTCCTCGTACGTGCCGCTCGCGCCCTTCTTGTCGAAGGCCTGGCCGGTGTCAAAGTTGCGGCCAATGTCGTGGCCGGACTTGACGCCCTGCTGGTTGCCGTAGTAGCCGTTGTCCCGGCGCTGGCCCTGCTGGCCGGCCTGGGAGTCGCCGTACTGCGCGCGCTGGTTGAGCCCGTTCAGCGAGCGCTGCGCCGCCGAGCCGTAGAAGCCCACCTCACCGCGCTGCCCGCCCTGCTGGCCCTGGTCGTTGAAGAACTCGCCGTTGCGCGCGCCCTGGACGAAGTCGCCATAGCGCGACAGCAGCGTGGGCACGACGTAGGCGGACGCGGCCCCCGTCAGGTCGCCCTTGATGTA
Source organism: Frankliniella occidentalis (assembly GCF_000697945.3). Lineage (NCBI taxonomy): Eukaryota > Metazoa > Arthropoda > Insecta > Thysanoptera > Thripidae > Frankliniella > Frankliniella occidentalis. The sequence goes on from NW_026267175.1 coordinate 1,209,896, forward strand.
GCCCTTCACCTTGACCATCTCGCCTTCCAGGGTGCCGTAGATTTTTACGGTGCCCTCGTCTTGCTGGCCCTCGGACACCGTCTCCGTCGTAGACGAGGAGGTCGCCGAGGTAGCGGGCGTCGGTGCGGCCCGGCGTCTCCGTCTGGCCTGAAGTTGGCTCTTCTTGTTCTGCTGCTGCTGGTGACCCTTGTGGCCTTGCTGCTGATGACCTTTCTGGCCCTGCAGCTGTCCCTTTGAATCCTTCTGGCCCTGCTGCTGACTCTTTACATCTTTCTGGTCTTGCTGCTGACCCTTTACTTCTTTCTGGCCCTGCTGATGACCCTTTGCATCTTTCTGGTCCTGCTGCTGACCCTTTGCTCCTTTCTGGTCCTGGTTGGTGTCGTCTTTGGGAATGAGCAGCTTACCGTCCACGGCGTCGACCTTCTCGGCTCGTCTACGCCGCCGGACTTTCGCCTCCGTGTCGATGACCTTGAGGGCCTTGACGAAGGTGGCGGTGCCTCGAACAGTGACGCCCTGGGGTATGTGAGGGATGTCGTACTGCTTGGTCGCGCCGCCGGGTGACTTGACGAGTATGTGCTGCGCTTTCGGTTTCAGCGTCTCGATCTCGTCGTCTGGGCGCGCCGCTGACGGCTTACGCTGGGTCTCCACCCGCTCTACCTCCCTCTTCTTGGGGGCGGCAGTCGAGGCGGGGGCCGCAGGCGCAGGGGTCGTGGGCGCAGGGGCCGCGGGCGCAGGGGCCGCGGAGGACGCGGCTGGCGGGCCCTGGCCAGTCTTGACCACCACCTGCGAGCCGTCCTTAAGGGTGCGCACCTCCGTCTGCACGTTGGGGTTGCTCTTGATGCTGATGACGGAGCCCCCTACACTCTCGGGGGCGCGGTTACCCTTGGGCCCCTTGCCCGCCTTGGGCTGCGACCCCTTGTGCGGCGGCAGCTCGTGCGGCTTGAGCTCCCGGATGGCCCTCCTGGTGCGCGGCACCGCCATCCTCTGTCGGGCCTTCGCCGCCGCCGCGCCACTCGGCGCCGCCTTGCTGGCGGCCTTGTTGGCCGACTTGGGGTGGCTGTGCCGGTGGTGATGAACCTTGAACACGTCCGCGCCGACGCTCTTGAGGACCTCCGGGCTCACGACGACCGCGGACGCTGACGCAGTAAGGACAGGAGTCAGTCCCCTGCGGTCGGCGTCGGCAAGACTGCGCGCTCTCCTGGGGCTGGGCTGCTTGGACGCGGCCGTTTTGTGCTTCTGCTTCTGCTTCTGGGCTTGCTTCGCCCTGTCACTGTTGTGGCCAGCTCTTCTCCGCCGCCGCGACTTTGTCGGCTGGACTCGTGTCGCCGCCGTCGCTCCTCCAGATTCTCCCGGTTTTTGCTCACCTCCGGCGTCCTTGGCAGGGCTTTTCTTTGCTGCGCTGGTGGCACCCTCCAGCCCCTTTCCTTCTGCTTTCTCCTGCTGGTCGTTTTCCGATGCCGGATTTCCTTCCGTTTTCTGTTGAACCGACGCAGTTTCTCCTGCATGTATCTTCGTTCCCTTCTGTGCGTCAGATCGCCTCCTCCTTCCCCCTTTCTTCTCGTGTCCGCCCCCCGCCTTCTGGGGCTGCGGTGCTGCCTCCGCCGTCCCCGGTGCCTTTGGCTCTGCCGGCACTTGGGCCTGCGTCCCTTTCGACGGTGCATTCTGCGCCTCCTTTGGTTGCTCCTTTGGTTCCCCCTTCTCTTCTTTCTTCTCTTCTTTCTTGTCTTCCTTCTTTTCTACCTTCTCTTCCTTTTTGTGCCCCTTCTTGTTCTCCGCGTTGCTCCTCCTGCCTCTCGCCTTCTTCGCCCCCGCTGGAGCCCTGGGCAGCACCTCCGCGTCGTTCTTCTTGTTGTCCTCCTTCTGCCTCTGCTCGTCCGCAGCCTTCTTGCTCTTCTGCTCCGCGCCCTTCTTTTCGTCCTCCGCGCGTGGGAGCGGCGCCCCCAGCGCGGCACCGCGCCGCGTTACGAACGGCGCGTCCTTGAAGGCCGTTTCCTTGTCTGCTCGTCGCTTTGCGCGGTGCGGCTGCCCCTGCGCGTTCTGCTTCACTTGGCGCGCTTCCTCGTGTGTCATCTGCCGATGGCTGTCGTCGGGGAGGTGCAGGTGGCCCGTGGCGTTGGCGGCCGACATCTCCACCTGCTCGGCGTCTTGCTGCGGCGGCTTTGGCGTCGACTCCTGTTCGGCAGCCTCCGTGGCCGGCTGGGCCTTCTTGTCGGTGACTGGCGTGGACTTCTCTTTGTTGAGGTCGGGAGCCTCCGCAGCCGGCTGAGCCTTCTTGTCGGCGGCTGGTGCGGACTTCTCTTGGGTGGGCTTGGCAGCCTCCGCGGCTGGCTGGGCCCCACTGTCGGGGGTGGCGCGGCGCGCGCGCGTCTCCTTGCCAGCAGACGTAGAGTTGGCGGTGGCGATGGCGGTGGTGTTGAGGGCGGTGACGTTGCCGGAGCTGACCTCGGGCGCGAGCTGGGTCGCGTTGCCGTTGCCACTCACCGCCGCCGCCACGCTTTTGGAGTAGTTGATGACGGCCTGCACCACCTGGCCCAGCACGCCCCCAGGGCCGGGCTCAGCAGCGGGTGCGCTGGTTGCTGCCGCGGCGTCCGGCTCGGCGGCAGCCCGCTTGGTCTTCTGGGATGAGTCCGCTGCTGTATCCACTTTGGTGGCCACCTTGATGGCGGCGTCGGGCGCGACGCTTTGGTGACCCGAGTTGTGACCGTTCCCCGCCGCCCCCTTGGGGCCCGCGGGAGCCGCGCCCCCGCTCAGGAAGGTCTGCACGGCCTGGGCGTCGGCCGGCGTGCCCGCCGACAGCACCATGGCGTTGACGACGCCCTTGAGCGTGTCCAGGCTCGTCCTAGGTCTGCGTGCGGCCGGCGTCCCGAGGAAGTCGAGCTGGGTCTGGGCGGAGGCCCGCCCCACCCCAGTCGCGACGAACAGGACCAGCCACAGCACCACCTGCACGAACGCGCCGCGCACCATCGGGAACCGCGCCATGCTAGCGCAGCTGCACTGGCATATCTGGACGCACTGCGACGCCCTCCCAAGGCGACAGCCATTTATTGAATCTTCTTCGCTGCCCCGGCGCCCGGCGCCCGCTCCCCTCCGGCCCTCCAGGAGCGAAGTGGTGCCCGCCGGACCCCTCCCCCCCTCCTCCCCCTCACCTCGGTGCCATCTCCCTCCAGGTCCAGGGCTCCCCCAGCCCGCCCAGCTCAGAGCACCAAAAGTTCTTCTCTCACTACGGCCCTCAGGCTCCTTCGAAAATTTCGGGTCTTTGACAGAAGCAAAATCAAAACCCTACGGGAATTGTGTATTTTTCAGACTTGGTACTGTAGCAAGTCTGCAAAAACAATTTAAAATGCGAGTCAATATCCGAAAAGCAGTTGAAGGCTTCTGATCTTTATACCACTAAAATGACTCTTTTAAAATAAATGGTTGATGATTGAAGATTTTGGTTTTTTTCTAGCTCTTACTTATATCAACTCACACGGTAATTTGACGTCGTGTCTTCTAGATTAACTCACACCCGTTAACTTTCGGAGGATAGTGTTAATCTTTGCTTTACCCCGGTCGTTCATATTCTCCGGCAAAATCGGAAGGTTCCCAGAAGATACGACGCGTACTTCAATTCCTCGTCCGAATCTGAAAGGCCCGTAGCGTGGCGGCCTTGTTTGTTCACAGGAGTGGATCACACACACAAAAACAAAGAAAGATAGGCGCCGGCCGGTCACACCGCACTTTGTGGCTGTGGCTGAGAGGCTGACAGTGTAGAGGGTAGCGCCGCGGCGCGGCCCAGCGGCCCGCACGGGTGAACAGGATAAGTGCCAACGACAGATCGGCGGATCCAAGGATGTCCCTCAAAGCGCCTTGGCAGAGGAGTCCTGCTAACCACCGCGAGAGCCGCGTCGGAACCTGGCCGGACGACCGGAAGAAGACCTGGGCTGGGCCAGCTGGAGCAGCTCCTGGAGGAGCTTTTGGAGGAGCTGGAGCCGTCTCTGCAGGCCTAACATTGTTTCTGTTCGTGTGTTGCAGGCATAGACTACATTACGGGGACAAACTTCCTGGACATGCTGGACAACGGCGTGGTAGTCTGCCACCTGGCCAGGGTGATCCAGGACAAGGCCAAGCAAGCCGTCGAGTCGGGGTCAGTCAAAGGGGTAAGTTTGGTATCGGCAATAAAGGTGTACCCATAAAAATCCTTTCTGGTTTAAATTAATATTTATTGTACTGTTTTGCATTGCACAGTTTTCTCTTGAAGCAATGCAAATATATCATCATAACAAGATCACTCATCTTGGAATTGGTAAAATGTTCTTATTCAAATAGTATTTTTGGTACATATTGTTTCAAGTGATAAATGAACTTGTGCTAACCCGAGTACAAATCTACTTAAAACAAGAAAGGATTTTTCTGTGTGTTATTTAAGTTTGTTTTGAACCCTTTGGCGACGAGCGTGGGGGTCATGCGCTGGCGAACCTGGGAGCAGCCTCTTCTCGCTCCAGTCCGGGAAGTAGAGCTTTTCACGGGGAGTGCGCACGATTGGCTGCGGCCCGGCGCCCCGGGCCGGCCTGGGGCTCGCTCACGGCCCCCGCCTGTTATACATTAGGAAACGCATGGAGCGTACGGGCTCCAGCGTGACCGTGACCTATCGCATTCTCAGTTCATCTTTGCATTTTTATTTTATATTTATCATCATCAAATAAGATAGCAGATGCTGTATTTACATTTTATTCCCTGGATATTTGTGTGGTTGACCGTACGTTTTTCTCAGTTCTCATTATTCCATTCCTTTTTGAAGTAACAGTCCTCCAGTAGATTTTTTGCTGACTCAACCTCCCTAGTTGCCTGCATCGGTGAAACACGTCAATCGATGCGAAATCAACTTCGATTATCAATTGACAGTTTCCTTCATTTTCTATGTCACTTTGAATTTTAATTTTATCGCTGATCTCAAATGCCAGCGCGTGCATTATGTGTCCCGCTATGCATATGGCCTGTGGCCACTAGTAGTGCGGTGAGGGAGAAGGAATAAGTAAAAGGACCAACATAACACATGTTTTGTCGTGGCAGAAGAAAAACTATGGTTTCTCCGAGAAGGCACGTGTTGGTACGGCCTATTTTATTGCGATTTTTTTTTGCCAGTGTTGCACAAGCGTTGAGGAAGAAACGAAAAAAATCTTCATAAATATAAATGTTTCTGTTGGTTTGTTTGCAGCCCGTGCCTGCCATCAAGGGCCGCTGCTTTGAGACCGCCCCTCGGAGGTCCTTCTTCTCCAGGGACAACATGGAGAACTTCATTCAGTTCTGTAGGCAGCTTGGGGTCCACGAGAATCTTCTGTTTGAAAGCGACGACCTGGGTAAGTTCAGAACGACCCGTACGATCCCCAGCCCCCTCCAGAGTTTTTATTTTGTTATAACGCAACGTTACCCAGCGGACTAGAAGTTACCACTAGTGCTTCAGAGGCGGGAGGTGTGGAGGTTTCATTCGTGTACTCGATGGACCCGAACAGCGTTCGAAAACGACAGGAAGACAGCAAGATAAATCTATGGTCCGATTCGAGAATGTCGCTTGCACCTGTTTGACTTTTGGGGTGCGCTCCGGGTCCGGTCTGGTACCCGAACGAAAACTCCGCCCCGCCCCGCCGCGCGGCTCGGAGCGCCCGCGAGGTAGGCACGCCCGTCAGGCACGCGCACCGAGCGGGCGGCCCACCCCACGCCTGGCTCCACGCCGGCCAGAGCGCCCGCGGGGTAGGCACGCCCGTCAGGCACGTGCACCGAGCGGGCGGCCCACCCCACGCCTGGGGCGTGTAAAGTTAAGCACGCGTGAGCGTTCACGTGAGATGAGCGTCCTGGTGAGAGGCAAAATGACGCGAAAATTGACAAACCCATAGATTTTTAGAGAGGAGGGACTAAGAAGAGTGCAATCCTGCAAAAATATTTTCAATTTGAAGTCGTTTCGTTTAGTATATGGCACCGCACGTTGCTCGTGTGAGCGCTCATCTCACGTGAAACGCTCACGCGTACTTAACTTTACACGCCCCTGGCTCTACGCCGGCCAGAGCGCCCGCGGGGCAGGCACGCCCGTCAAACACACGCACCGAGCGGGCGGCCCATCCCGCCCCTGGCGGCACGACTAACTCCGTGCTCTCTGTCCGCAGTGCTGCACGCCCAGCCCCGACACGTGGTGCTCTGCCTGCTGGAGGTGGCCCGCATCGCCACACGCTACGCGCTGGAGCCGCCGGGCCTGGTGCAACTGGAGAAGGAGATCGCGGACGAGGAGGCGGACGGCGCGCACTCGGACTCGGGCATGTCGCACTCGTCGCTGCTGTCCTGGCAGTATCAGGCGTCACCCCAAAACAAGAGGACCAAAGAAAAGCTCAGGCACTCCAGGTACGTCACCAGGTGCTCCAAGCCCTGTCAGTCGTCTGCGCGTTGTGTAAGACTGCTGTCTAGTAGTTTGTTTTGTCCGGTTTCGATTCGCCGTTTCTCATCCACGGTTTCTCCGTTTGCCGCCCACAGTTCCTCCTCGGCGCTGAGCGTCGCCGGGTGCTTCGGTGGCGGCGGGCTCGTGCCGCTGGCGGTGCGCCCGCACTCCTCCACGGGCGACAGGCGCTCGCTAGGGGACGCGGACGGCGGCGTCGGCGTCACCCCTCTGCGGGGCACGTCGGACGGCGTGCCCTCGGACAACACGGAGGACGAGTGGTCGCGAGGCTCCGGCGAGGACCCCGACCTGGAGGTGGACCTGGAGGGAGCCCAGGATGCCGTCACGGCCCCGGGGGTCTCCGAACTGGACCGGAAAGTGCAGCTGGCGACTCGCGCCGTGCAGAGGCATTGCCGGTGTGCCTCTGCCAAGTGTGACAAGCTACGCGTGAAGAAGGTCGGGGAGGGCAGGTACAGCATCGCGGGCAAGAACGTCTTCATCAGGGTGAGTGCTCAAGTCACGAGATTAAACCTCTGAAAACTATAAAATTGTCATGTTGACGATTGGCCTGCTCTTCGTGACTTAGTTCGTGGCACTGTTCGTACTTGACCAAAGCCCTGTTGTTGCAGCTGCTGAAGGGCCGCCACATGATGGTCCGGGTGGGCGGCGGCTGGGACACCCTGGAGCACTTCCTGCAGCGCCACGACCCTTGCCAGGTGAAGGTAGTGAGCCGTGACGCGCTCCTTGCCTCGCCCGCCCCCGGGCCGCCGCAGGGGGGGCTGGGCGCGCTGGGGGCCGCGGGGCTGGGGGCGGACTCGCCCGGGGGCCACAAGTTCCTGCACATTCGGGCCAAGTACCGCAGCCACACCCCGGACACACCGGCGCGCTAGCACAGCCGGCACCTCGCTTCCAACGCACCCTGCCCTGCACTCGCACTCAGCCCAGCCTGCACAGTAGCTGTCTGTCTTTGGCGGTAGCAATTGTCTTGGCCTTTTCTCGTTTCGCCTTTTTTTATTACTTATGTAGAACACCTGTACATATTTTGTTGAAAATGATGCCGCAGGGTAATTTTGTGGGGCTTTAAAGCTTGACAGTACCTGATGTCTTGTTGCACTGATTAAATTTCAGTGTTGAACTGTAGACTGTGCCATATTCAAAGTCACTATGGTGTTGTTGCTGTTATGCAGAAAAAGTGACATTCACCAACACACTTGAATTCACCTTGTTATTTTTGCAAACCTAAGCACAATTCTCTATACTGGTTTCACTATTTACATGCGCACATGCAGCTTATTAGGAAGATTTTTCTATATTTTATTTTGTTATTTTCCACATGTTAAGTTTTTTGCATGTTTGAAGCAACGTTTGTTTTTGTAAATGTTGTAACATATTTTTTTGTACTATTTGTCTGAAATTCAAACTACTGATGAGAACAGGGTATTTCAATATTGTATGTTGTGTAGTAAGTTAAACCTTACATGGCTAAATAGCTAGGGGCTGACTCAAGTTAAGACATTATGCATCATTTTGCATAGCTGAAAGCTTTTAGAAGGACAATACACTGCTTAATACTATTAAATTGTAGCACTTAACTTTTAAGAGAAATAAACAACGCACATTTTCACTTTATATTTATAATTTAATTCAATGGTGCATAGACAAAGTCACCACTAATGTCAGTGCAATTTCTAGAATTCTCTTAACAATTTATTAGACCACTTTTAACCAAAGTGCACAATTCTAATCTGTGTTAAACGTACATATACTTTTTCTTCTTTTCTTTTTATTGATGTGACACCACATTTGAGGTCTTTGAGCAGTGTTCTGGGGAAAACCCACCATGCCTTTAGGTTGCCATACCTTTTGGTGTGATGCGTTTTGAAGCTCTGAAGCTAATGTAATTGATGTATGTTGTTTAAATGTTAGGTTGCGAAGAAGAGATCTCTCCTTCAGTGCAGAAAAGCCGTGACAAGAAAAAGTGCTTTAAGTAGGCGCAACAACAGCGAGCCCAAGCTTAAGAAAAGAGTTATGTTCTTCTTGTGAGCAAGTGAGCCTCTCTTCCAGTGACAACCGTTTTCCACTGTTGCATACTATCCGTGCACTTACTAATTGTAGTTGCATGGTCGTATAGAGAGTATCTAATAATTGTAAAATACTGATTGAATAGTTTTTCAAATATTTAGTTCTTTTCCTCTCCTGTTATTTTTCACACCATTCTTATTGCGGTCCTTTCATCACATACATTATGTACAGTAGTTTAAAGAAACATTCATGATTTGGTTAATTGCTAAGTTTAAAAAATCCCTGTGATGCAACCAAACCAGTGTGTTTGTTATGTGAAAATTGACTTAACAAATTTTGTTTCACCTTACAGGGAAGTACTCCAAGACACAGATCTAGGAGTAGTTTAAAGAAGAATTGACAAGAAATTCAGTTATCAACTTAGTAACAAATTTTGTTTTTACAATGTGTATGTTTTTAGCATGTAATACCATACATTACTTAGCTGTGAAGGATTATTCCTCTGCCTTAAACTCATAAATCCGGCCATTCCAATAATTGTATAAGAAAAATACCTAAATTGTATCTTGCATTCAAGTACATGCCAACATAAAGGTGTGTACCTACAGCTGGAAAAAAGGTGATTAGTTGTGATACAAAAAGTACAGTCTGTTGAGAATATGGAACAATTTTCCTTATGGAAGTTGACGTGCTTACTCAACCATATTTTTGAAGCAAATTTTATTAATATGGCCATACATTCTGTGAATTTAGATATATGTAATTATTGTAAAATGTGACTGTCACACTGAAGTTGCCGTTTTAGTTTTTTTTGTCTTTTGAGTTATGGGGAAAACTTTGTTAATTTATTATGTTTATGTTTACTTTTTGTGTGTTCTATTCTAGTGAGTAATTTTTACCACCAATAATTAGTTAACCCATAGTTCTGAGTTTTCTAGTTGAGATACAGTTGTGATGCAATGTGTTCAGTTTGTTCTAAAATTGTTCCAGATATTATGAACAATTTTGTATGAACAAATGGACCAAACAAATTATTGTCTCCTCCATACAATAAACAAACCAGTTTATAAGATAATAAACTGTTCTTGTTTAAGTCTTGTGACACTTCTACTGTTTGCCAATTACATCATTTTTATTTCTATGCAAAAGAACTGTAATCATTTGGGTTTTGAATTTGACATGACATTGCAATATTTCCCCTGAGTTAATTGTTTGTATTGGTGAATTTCTACGTACTTCAGCTGGCCTGAAATCATATCAGTAAAAAATCCTTATGAGGTATTTATTGAATATTCAAAACCGAATATACATCCTAATTTTGATGAAGTTTATCTTTGCCAGGTCAGCTTAATGATTTATTCAGATGTGTACTTTGACAGTGTTGTTTTTCTTTTTGTCAACCGTGAAATACCTTGCTCAAATCGTCTTGTTGTTGTTCAACATAAGCAAATCATTCCGTTTTCCCTATCTACATAATTGTATGTATTTGTTGATCCTGGTTTCTAATTATTATGTACCTTAAAAGTCTACTCTTATTGAATATTTTAAGCTACTATATATGAGTCTTTATTTATACCATCAAAGTGTCTTTTAAATATCTCTACTATAGGGATCCTGGTTCAGATGATGTAACATTTGTAGCATACTCTAAAAAGTTACCGCAAACAAGTAGAAGTTTTGTTTTTAACAGGATAAACTCTGTTCACCACTGATTTAATTTTAATAGAAATTTGATAGTATGTTCCAATGCCCCTAACATATTCTGTGTGGAAAGTGTAAATAGTTAGCCATAAATATGTAGAAACACAGATTTTTCTTCAACTATATTTTAGAGTAAGATGAAGACGTGCATTGTTCAATTGTTACAAAACACTCATGTGTAGCATCTTGTATATTTTTTTTTAGATTGCAAGTGATTTTTTACAATAAAAGCTTGACTTACACAAAAAACAATCCCCGGGAGTTGTGATTTATGCTAGAAAGCTTTGGGCTCCAAGACAATGCAAGGGACCATGAGAGAAGGGCGCCCTTCTCTCATGAAGGGACTGAGAGTTATCAACTTGATCCTGAAGCTATGAAGCTATGGGTACTATCGAGAACTCTACCTATACACAGTCATCATACATCATAATGTGTCATCAGACAAGGTCCCCCCCCCCCCCTCCTGGCCTCTACTCCCCTCTCTTTCTTTATCACCTACACTCTAATCTTCCTCTCTTGCCTCTTGCCAGTCACTTCAGTTTTCAGTTGACAGTCCGGTAGTGACCGGTGTACAAGAAAGTTGGTGTCACTATCAGATTAATATTATCTTAAATTTTTTTTTTTTTAATTTACCAAAATATGACTCCTGTTGCTCTTGTAAGTACACAATAAGTGAGACAGTTGACACTGGAGAAAACGTAACCTACAAAGTCTTTAATTTTCTGTGGCAGGATCATCCATCCATGCCACAAAACAAATAATCCACAAAGATATACTTATGAAAATTTACATCAGGGAATCAATTGGATCTGAACCCATTTTGGTCACAAAATGTGGAGTTGGTTCTGAACAAGAAGTCCTTTTAATATTCTGTCATTTTTTGTGATCAGGTTACCGGCTCAAATAAAGGGATTGGGTTTGGCATTGTAAAAGGATTATGTGAAAAGTTCCCTGGAATTGTCTACCTTACTGCAAGAGATGAGGAGCGTGGGAAGGCAGCTGTTGCAGAATTAAACAAGGCAAGAGTTGCCAGGGGCACAATAGTCTAAAAGAGTTTTAAGTCTGCTACACCGCTGATCTTTTGTTTTGAATTTTCAGCTTGGCTTAAAGCCAGAGTTCCACCAGCTAGATGTAACAAATAAAGAAAGCACTATTCGCTTGAGGAACTTCATTCAGGAAAAGCATGGAGGACTTGATGTGCTCGTCAATAATGCTGGTATTGCATTCAAGGTCTGCGGAATGTTGCAATCCTCAGCTGGATTCACAATCGGAAAGCTGTGAGGGTAGTTGGGGCGAGGGGTGGGATGAAGGCAGGGGTGGTGTTTGCCCCCCCCCCTTTTCCCTACCTTTTGCCTAGACATGGAGAGTTCCTATTGTAAATCCAGCTTATCTCATTTGTGTTTTGGAAAGTAAAGGTATAAACACATTGAATGTTTTATTTTCTAGGCATCTGCGACTGAACCAGTATCTGTCCAAGCTGAAGTAACTCTTGCAACAAATTATTTTGCTCTTGTTGATTTTTGCAATGAAATTTTCCCATTGTTACGACCACATGCAAGAGTTGTTAATATTTCAAGCTCATGTGGACATTTGCTTCGAATTCCTGGGGAAGAAATACGCAAACAATTCTTGAATCCAAACCTCTCTGTGGATGAGTTGTCAGAGCTAATGCAAAATTATGTCACGTAAGTAGTACACATTTTCCAGTTATCATTATTTCTCTTTTGTTCCTCTTTTTTATTATTTTTTTTAATTTATAATTTGTAGTGCTGCTAAAAATGGAAATCAAGAAGCCTTGGGCTGGGGCTCTGGTTCTTACAATGTTTCAAAAGTAGGTGTAAGCAAACTTTCTTTCATTCAACAAGCCATGTTTGATAAGAATGGACCAGAAGATGTTATTGTAAATGCAGTGCACCCTGGATACGTTGATACAGATATGACAAGTCACAAAGGGCCATTGACAATTGAGGAAGGTAATCACATTTTATCATAATCCCTGTGTTTTAATTCTTGTCACCCTAAAATCACAACATGAATCTGAATTTCTACTTCCAGGTGCTGCTGCCGCTATCTACTTGTCTTTACTCCCTCAGAATATTGCACAACCACGTGGTGCCTACATTTGGCATGACAAAAGAGTTGTGGACTGGACGAAACCCCTTCCTGCTGTTGTTTAACTCGGTTTAACTGTACTGTTTTCACTGAATGCTCACAATAAAATTTTTATCAATTTAACAATGCATGGAAATCATAGAAACCAGATGTTCCTTGTAAAAACAGTCGTCGTGTTGGATCTTGCAGATTTTTCTTTCATTCCAAGTTATTTCTACAAATGCAAGCCTATAAATTAAACACAGCGATTGTCGTCGCATACATTGCGTAACATCGTTATCAATCATCACACACCGCGTGAGAATCGGATAAGCAAACAGGAATTCCCCCACCCCCACTTTTTTCCTCCAGACACACACACAGACACACATACACACACACATACACAGCACACCTACCTGTCCACCCGTCTGTCCCTGTCGCTAAAATAGCGTCCCGGTCCAGTGTCCAATGAGCGATGTAATGTCGCACTGACAGGACAGACGGAAAGAAGGATTTAGCTTTGTCCTTTGGTAGCCAGAGTTTGATCTAGCACCTTAGGTAATCTTGCAAACGATGACGACTCCTGTTGCTCTCGTAAGTAGGTTGTAGTAGGAGTAAACTATGACAGAGTTACTCTGACACCGCCGATCGGAGAAAACATAACCTACAAATTTCTTAAGTTTTTGTGTCTTCTGTGTTCAAAGAACAACGACATTTATAAATATCACATTTTATTAGTTTGCTATCAAACCATCAAACTGAAAATCTTCCGTGGGCGTAGCAAGATGATATATTTCCTGTTTCTAGCAGCCCCCTAAAAATAAATAAAAAAGAACAGAAAATGGACTTAATAATATTTATTTGAAGTGTTCTAAATAATTAGACACCATAGGAAAAAATACACTGTTGCCTGTAAGACCATCAAGGTTGCACGATTTTATAATTTATCACATCAATGCCATATTTATTAGGCAAATGTTTCTAGAGCAAGATTTTAATTTTTTTCCCCCTCTATTTTATGAACAGGTCACTGGCTCGAACAAAGGCATCGGATTTGGCATTGTAAAAGGATTGTGTGAGAAATTCCCTGGAATTGTGTACCTCACTGCAAGGGATGAGGGGCGGGGCAAAGCTGCTGTCGCAGAATTAAACAAGGCAAGTTGCACAAAGCACAATCTTCTGAAAAAGTTTGTCTGATAAGCTTCTCACCTTACGTTTTTTGTTGTTTTTTTATTTTCAGCTTGGCTTAAAGCCAGAGTTCCACCAGCTAGATGTAACAGATAAAGCAAGTATTACTTGTTTGAGGAACTTCATTCAGGAAAAGCATGGAGGACTTGATGTGCTTGTCAATAATGCTGGTATTGCATTTAAGGTTTGTGAAATTTTACAGGATTTCTCTGTCATCTCTGTTTTGAGAAATGCTGGAAAATGTACCATGTCTTCTCTATTTTCTAGGCATCCGCAACTGAACCGGTATCTGTTCAAGCTGAAGTGACACTTGCAACAAATTATTTTGCTCTTGTTGATTTTTGCAATGAAATTTTCCCATTGTTACGACCACATGCAAGAGTTGTTAATATTTCAAGCTCATGTGGACATTTGCTTCGAATTCCTGGGGAAGAAATACGCAAACAATTCTTGAATCCAAACCTCTCTGTGGATGAGTTGTCAGAGCTAATGCAAAATTATGTCACGTAAGTAGTACACATTTTCCAGTTATCATTATTTCTCTTTTGTTCCTCTTTTTTATTATTTTTTTTAATTTATAATTTGTAGTGCTGCTAAAAATGGAAATCAAGAAGCCTTGGGCTGGGGCTCTGGTTCTTACAATGTTTCAAAAGTAGGTGTAAGCAAACTTTCTTTCATTCAACAAGCCATGTTTGATAAGAATGGACCAGAAGATGTTATTGTAAATGCAGTGCACCCTGGATACGTTGATACAGATATGACAAGTCACAAAGGGCCATTGACAATTGAGGAAGGTAATCACATTTT
>NW_026267175.1:1229315-1253099 GCF_000697945.3 Frankliniella occidentalis
GACCACCTTAAAGGGTATAGTTTTAAATTATTCAGAAATGTTACCTATTACAGCAATACGTTTTGCATTCCACTTGGTGGCTTGCCTCAAATAAGGTTGAAACTGAGTAATTGAAACAACATGTTTCTCAACATCATGTTCAATTGCATAGTACCGAAACATCTTGAAAAGAAGGTTTCCCACACTATCTTTATTCCTTCCAAACCAGCGACCTTGCAGCTCCTTAGGATCTAGATAGAAAACAGAAAATTGCACATTAACAGACAGGTTCTTCTATTTCTGATAAGATAGACTTACTGACAAATGACAAAAATAATGGTGTAACATACCTAGATAAACTTCTGGAGCTCCATCTGGATTATCAAGCATGTCATGAAGCACAGGCAAAACTTGCCTCTGTTGCAGAAAATGAATTACCATAATTGGAAATGCATGCCCTTGCCATGAGCCATTTTCTCCTTGATCAACACCACAAATCTAGACACAAAAATATAGGTTCAAATAATCTTGAAAATGTATTATAAGAGAATAATATAGTTACAACAGTGATGGAACTTACCTGGCCCCAATAGCGGAAAAAGATGCAAAGAGGTTGCACTCTTTTGTCAATACTGATATAATCACGAATAAGTTTTGCTGTATTGAAAGCTCCATTATTATTCAGACTGAGTTGAACAATCATTCCCTCATGATATATATTGGCATGAGCAAAATTAGTTGCAACAACTCTATCAACTTTGCTGAAAATGTATGAACAATTTTCAAAAAGAACAAAAAGATAAATCTCAAATTAGAAAATTCTTTGAAAAATTAAAAATTACCTGAAAATTTGTTCTACAGCAGCAATAAAGTTCAAGAAAGTACTAGCTGCTTCTTCTTTGTTAGTTACAAGAAGATCCATATTCAATAGCTTGTTGTCAGAAAGGGCTATTCCATTCACATGAGAGCCAAACCACCGAACTGAACATTCTACAAGAAAAGAAATAAAATAAAGAAAGTAAATGATAAAATAACCTACCAAGAAGACAAGGTGGTGGGGTATAATTTACTGTTACAGAAAAACAGATCATCAATTTTCTTACCTTTAAATTTTGTTTTGGCCAAGGTATCTAAAGTTTGCCAAATAGAGTGAGCGATTTTCAGGTTTTCCTGAGGTGTCTTGTATTTTTCTACAGTTGTCATTACCAAATCATCAAGTAGACTAATATGTCTAAGAGACAAATCTGGCAGAAGATCAATTGTGCGGTGTCGCATTTCACACTAACAATAAAATAAAATGGAAAATTCAGGAGTAACAAAATGGGTAAAAACATTAATACACAACAGCTGAAAAGTTTCTTTACCTTCCACCGAATTACATGACCCTCTTTTGCTTTCTCAAAATGTTTGTCCATGTCTGAGAACTCTCTATCACAGGGTATGCAAAAGAAAAGATTCAAATCCTGTACAGAAAAGTAAAAGCTCAGTAGGTTAGGGAATTTTACAGAAATACAGATGGTATATAACTAATTGTAGTAAAATGTATTAAATAATTTAAGAGGTACAGACCTTCACAGCAGATATTTTTTTCTTCGGCTTAATTAAGTTTATAGCAGCTCGCAGGAGCATGAAAGGCTGTTTTTTGAAAATTTCCAATGATTCTGATTCTTTTTCAGTATCTTGAAGCAGACATGCTGGATCTTTGGAACCTTTAGGAGGAATCTCTTTAGAAAAATTTTGTCGAGTTGGTTCTTGTTGCTTCGGCTGTCCTTGTGCAACTTGAGAAACAACCTTAGACGAGTCAATTTGATTATGACCGTGATGTGAAATCTTGAGATTTTGTGAGCTCTTGGCCACATTTGGTTGATCTGACAGGACCTTTGATGATGTGCTTCCTGCTGATGCCTTCACAGTTTGAGTGATATTCTGGGCAACTGTTGTATGCTGCTCTTTCTTATTTAAGGGAACATTTTCACCTTTATCAGTTGTTAGTTTTAGTGGACTGTCGGTAGGAGAAGGTTTGTTAGACTTTTTCCCCCTGCTCTTTTTCTTCTTTTTCTGTTTGTCATGATCACTGGAAACAGTCGATCCACTTTCTGTCTCTCTGTCTGGAGCCTTATCTGATTGCTTAGGAATCGAGCCTGTAAAACACAAAACCATAATAAGAACAAGTATACAAAATATGTCACTTAATACATTAGAAACAAAGAGCCAGAGGAAAAAGTATGGCAATGTGATGAGAGTAATTGTACTCACGTGAGTTATTTCCAGATGCTTCTCCCTTCGAAGTCAAAGATACACCATTCATTTGAAGTAAAAGTTTCTGAAAGTTCATTCGATCTAGCTCTGTGGCCGGTGGACTCGATGGAGTTGCTACAGCACCTACTTCAACATCTGCTACTGTCCGAACACTGAGTGACGACTTTATTTCCTCTGCAGATTCCATAATTAAAATGAATCTTGCGTTTATGTATAAAAACTATACCCTGTGAAAACATAGTTTAGTGAAAGAAATGCTTAGCAAAGTAAACTCTCGTCTACTTCAGTCAAATGTTGATGATATACAGTTAGGTTATAATGTCACATAACCAACAGGTTCGGATTAAAAGTACGCTAAAGCACCTGAGTGAAACAAGCGCTCAGAAGAGAGAATGAACTCAATTACTAATCGGTTAGGGTCCGAGATAACGAAGTGAAGGAAGAGGGGAATACTTCTACGTGATACGTGATAACCGGCTGTTATGCCCGTAATCTAAATCACCAGTCAACAATGGCGTGAGAATGAAATACAACCGAAACCAGTTGTTCTTTGGACTTTTGGTTTACCGATTAGACTTAACATTTCTATTGATGCCATCACGGCTAAAATCATTTTACGGACCTTCAAATACAATGCACTTTGACACTCTTTCTTAGGCACGTACCGTGAAGGCGGGTAGTGCGAAGTCAGGCTTCACGTCAGAGTCAGGATTGGTTTAAAAGTATCCTAGATGGAAAGCAGTGTATTTACCTATCAATAGCACTACCCAAATTTCATTTTCTCTCTAATTAAGACGTCAAAAGAATTAGTTCGGGCACGATAGTTGTCTTCAACATCAGACATCAGCAACATTGCAACACACTCTAGTCAACATTGCAACAAACCAAAATCAGAATGTATTTCGAAGTTCAATAAGTATGTTTAACGTAGTTTGTCCATTTTTTAGCTTTAATTAAGTATTTTGTATTTAATTTAATTATAACATCTAACGTATTTCATTTTTTCTACAAAATAAAATGTTCTGAATTGGTCGTTGCTAGTTACTAGGGATGGCTAACATGTGTGCCAAACCACGGGAGTACCAGCTGGTCATTTTTCAGGGAGTAGGAATATATTGACAACTCTAAATTTCTTCTCATGAAAATACTATCATAACTTATAAATTTTATAGTTTTAGTTAAACTTAAGCTAACAAATTAATGAACAATTAAAATTTCAAACGAAAGAAAGATGGTATAATTTTCCAAAGTTGTTCACCCTGTGGGAAGTTGGGGGGAAGGGAGGGGGAGGGGAATGTTACGTACTAACCTAACCTTGACAGTTCGATTAGGAAGAACGAACAACCAAACCTTCGAATATCTAAGCAATTAATTTTTGTCCCATCATGCCGGGCAAAATTCAACCTCGTGATACTATTGAAATCGTCCAGAAATTGAGGAACTTCCTGCTAGGGAGCGTGAGTATTTATACCACTCACTTATCCTTTTCCTATTTTAGTGCCAGTACTCTTTTCTTGTTATTTGTTTACCTTCTCACATTTGTCTTGTTTTTGCTATTTACACCTTGTATTTCTAATCTCTTGTGAATCATCATTATTGACTGATTGTTAGTCTTCTCTTCCACATGTGTAATAACTTATTTTCCGTAACAGAGAGGCGGACAGAACTACCTTCGATTTGAGGGTCATGGTATTGCTGCACGCACTCAACCTCCTCCAAATCTGCCTGATGGCCCCCACGCTAAGCTCTCTGCCAACTACTACTATACAAGAGACGCCCGCCGTGAGTTAAACCCACCTGTCCTTCTAGCCAGCGACCAGAAACTTTTACCTGCTCCTGCGTAAGTATACCAAACTGAAATTGCCATGACTAAGGGTGACAGAGTCTGACGATTCCATCATTTATTTCCCAGCTCAGAACAGCCAGCTCGTAAACATCGCACTCCAGGCCCAAACTTTGCATGGGACGCTCGTCTATAAACACCTCTTCTTGTACTGTATATTTGTGTAGAAAGTGTAAAAATGCTTAACTTCAGATAATATATATTTAATTTTATCTCAATTGAAAATAGTCTTAAGTATTTTTTCTCCTGTTTCCTTAACGTATTCTGTGTGACAGGTCCACCATTTGGATCCCCCCCCCCCTTCTGCACGAAAAGTGTTAAATGGTATACACCATCTCATGGGACCAAGGTGAAAAAATTGGAACTAATTGCTGTCTCTCAAAATGGAGTGAGGTAGTGATATGACTCATAAACATGGAAGTATAAGAAAGAAAAATTGACAAAGTGTGTATTGTAAAGATTTATTTATAAACTTTAATACTACCTATTGTATCACACATGCAAGAAGGCCACTGAAACATACAGCAAATTGGATTTGCAAATATTGTGTCTCGACAATACCGCATAATCCTCTGCTCATTGTCAAGGTGGTCATTCCTAAAATATCAACTATTTGTTACAAAAGTTCATACCTAAAAAAACAATATAAAATAATAATTTTTAAGGAATGCTGTACAAAAACAAGACTTTTTAAAAAAAAGCAGGGGTATCTTTGGTGTTCAAATACAAAGTTAAAAGAACTTTGACATTTTGATTTTAAAGCCATGGGTAGAGTTATCCACAGTTGTACCTTAAAAGATTTCAGAATATTGTTTAAAAAAAAAATTAAAATGCAAAGCTCAACAAAGCTCGTTTTTAGGGAAACAGTAAGAATATAAATCTCTGAAGTAATGTCTGTTAAGCATAGTTATTATTGTAATGAAAAAAAAAGTGGGAGTGTTTCAGAGAGAATGTAAATCTCCAAATACAATTGATATGGATTCTTAGTGTTTCTATAGAGGGCACCATAACAATGAATTAGGGCGATACATTTTTTTAAATGACAGTAATTGTTACAAAAATTTACAAAAAATTTAACCAAGTAAAATTTTTGAAATTTTCTTTCACATTGCAAGTTTGGTCCTTATCAAAAAAGACTCTTTTTCTATTAGTCATACTATTATTGCATTTGCCAATGTAAACACAGTGACAAACATTCTTTGTCACTTTTGTCCTGTGTTTTAAATACACAGTAACATGCATGCATATAGGCATAGTCGCCGCCAAGTTGTTGTTTATTAATTGCTTCAATCTGCAAGTTCACTGACACTCTCTGGAAAATGCTCATACATTCCCCTAAATCTTCAATTTTCTTTAGAATGTCTACGATGAGAGCTTCCGGTCCCCCTCATGAGCACACGGCTGGCGCGGCCAGGGCGCCACCCAGGCCGGGCAGGGGCTTTGATGGCATGGCGCAGGGCTCTCGCCGTCGCCTGTTCAGTCTGCGGCCGATGTGAAGTAAGACGGGGCCGGAGCGGATCTCTTTGAAGACGGCAATGGCTTCCAGGTGACTGAAGCCGTGGAGGGCCTTGCCGTTCACCGCCAGAATTTCATCCCCTGAAACAACGACAACAAAGTTAAGACAAAGCACACCCACAAAAATAAATAAATTTAAAAACAGTCTCCCTTAAAAAAGGCCCCGCTGGACTAAGGTTGTTTTTTGGCCATTTAACGATTAAGACGTCTAATATAGGTACGCAATTTGAAGTCGAATTCCGTAACTAGGCAAAGGTTGAGACACGACCTCCCCCAAAGTGAAATCCTGGGTGCGCCACTGGGCGCGCACTGCCGACGGGGTGGTGTCGTCCGCCCGCCTGCCCCGCCACCTGGCTGGCGTAGCGTTTGGTGTCGGGTGTCTCACGGGCCGGAGACAGCCCGCGAGGGCCCGGAAGTGGGCATAACTTAACGTGCCTTGCACGTGCTCTGCCAGGCTCTGCTGGGCCGTACCGGCTGGGAGCCTGCTGACTGCCAGACGCGGCCCGTACCGGTCCTGTCGGCGGCCAGGCCACACGCCCCCTCCACGGCGACACCAGGGCGACACCCACTGGGGCGGATAGACGTGTCGGGTACGAAACAATGGCATATCGATAGCTGTCACACATGTGCTATATGTGGCACTGCGTGATGCTCGGCGACGCCCAGCGGATTCCGATCATATAGATAACAAATGAAACTGTGTATTGTTTTACTTTCTGATTCTTTAAGCGTCCTTGTGGGCGAGAGGGTACCACTCTCTGGCGTCCCGTGGGTACCTCCAGAGCCTGCGCCGCGCTGCCCCGCGCCGCTCCCACCACCAGGACGGCCTGGCGGGCCGCGCGGCGCGGAGCGCGGAGTGGAGGAAGAGGCCAGTCACCTCTCGTCTGCGCTCAGCTCGACTCGGCGACAATCACACATGACATGCACGCACGTCGCGTACGACAGCGCGTCCCTCTCATGGCGAAGCACGTCGCACGGCGTCCTGTCTCGTCAGCTGGACTTCCACCCCCCCCCCTCTCTCTCTCTCTCCCTCTCTCTCTCTTTTCCTCCATCCCTCTCCATCTCGTGCATGGAGACCAAGTGAGGCTCAAAATACCCACATCCACACTACTGCCGCGTTTGCAGCCTAGCAGCCCGGGTGGTAGGTGAAGTGGAGAGATAATGGACCAGGCCTTCCCTCTGGGCAGCTAGCAGTGCGTTGTCAACGACCCCAGTACATAAAGCGGCCAAGTTCTCTACGCACTGTCAGCGGGCCGGGGTTCCCCTCGCCGCTGATCCGCGACCCATAGCCCTAAAAATCTGTAAGACAGAGGAAAGCATCGTTACCTTCTTTGAGTCGCCCTGACTCGGCCGCCTGGCCGTTGGGGAATACGGTCTTGACGAAGATGCCCATGTTGCCTCGGGGCGAGTCCCTGCCACCCACGATGCTGAAGCCCAGCCCCTTGTGGCCGGGACCCTTGTTGAAGGTGGCCGACAGGATGGTGAAGGCGTTGGCCGCCGAGTTGCGCGGCAGCGTGCAGAACTTGGACTCCTCCACGTCGTCCACCTCGTCCTCGTCCTCGGCCGCGTTCCGGTGCTGGCGATGGCTCTCGGACGGCGACTTGCTGCTCTTGCCCTCCGTCGAGGGCGCGGGCGACGGCGTCGCGGCCATCAAAATCACCCCCGACGACTTCCGCCGGTCGCTCGCGCTGCTCGCGCTGCTGACGCCGCTGGTGTTGGCCGCGCTGTCGCCGTGGACGTTGTTGTTGTTGGCCTCATCCTCGCCCGCCACGTCCTGGTGCAGGCGGTCTCTCAGCCGGGCCTGCAGCAGAGAAGTGGAATCAGACACGAGCAAGCGAGACAAGGAGAACACCCAGGGGCCTAGAAGGTGTAAGGTGTCCGAACCCCCGACCAACAGCTCCGCGGGTGCACCTCGAGGTGCACCTGTCCGTGGGAGAGCCGGGCCGGACGGGCTGGACGAGACGCAATCCCCGGATGGCTAAGTGAGCCGCCCCGCGCCGGCCCCGCCCCGCAGCGCCCGGCCCACGCGTCCTCGCGGGCTGCGTTCGAATCGCACCGCTCTCACGTCTGCTCCCCCTGCAGCGCGTCGCGACGTCGCGGACGCACGGATAGCGACGCACTTGCCCGCCGTCACGGGGCCAGGGCCACCGTGCAGCCTCCTCCGGGCGGGGCGGGCGATGCACACGCACGGGCCCGCACGGGCGCACCCACATCGCCGCCCGGAGCCCATAGCTCGTCACCTCCCCGATTATTGCCGAAATAATTGCATCCCGCAGAGCTCTACCGCGCGGACGAGGTGTTTATCTTCGCGGGCTGCGCGCGAGGTGGGCCGCCACACCCCGCCACGGCCAATAGTCGTACAAAGTGTTGAGCAATTAACACCTTGTGTTGACTGTGTGCTGGGCGTGTTGGTGTTGGTGGTGGTGGGGCTCCTGAACAATGTGCGATGCGAGCGCCGCAGACAAGTGCCGCGAGATGAGTCACGGTGGCCGAGGCGGCGCGGCACGGCCACCGCGGCGCTCACAATGCCACCGCGAGGCGTGGCCACCCGGCACAGCCCGGCACCCGGGGGACCAATGGGGACCAAACCGCTCGAGACGCGTTTGTTGTGCGGATGGGATGGACGTTGTGAAATTTTCTCGTGCGATTTTAAAAAGAACAGCAATGGGGCGGAGCGCCACTATTGAGGTCGTATGAACGCATGATGGGATCAAGGGGATAGGCACGTGAGGGGAGGGGAAAGGGGGCACTCTCCTCTCCCTTGCCTCCGACTCCCCTCCCTTCCCCCTCTTTGAATGTTAACTGGATCTCCCACCCGCTCGGCGACATGTGCATATGGGCTGCGGCCAATGTGATTTGATCAACGAGCTGAAGTCAGCGGGAATATTATTGGATGCGAGTTACTGCGTTGCACGTAATGAAACAAGCCCACAGCCCGCCCTTGCATGGCGGCGCGACGCGGAGCGGCGAGGCGGGCCTATGTTACGAAAGCGTGCACGCGACCAGACTGGGTCGCTCGTCTCGTCCGTCAGCATAATTTCGCATGGCTTCCCCCATACACGCCGTTTTACTTGTTCCCGCACGGCCGCCGGGGGACCAAAACTTTCGCTAATGTATTCCCAATCAGCCTGTAGCTCACCTGGGCCTTGGTGGGCGCGAGCAGGTCGCAGCTGCCGTGGTGCGCCTGGCGGCCGGTGAGCCTGGTGGCCGAGCGCGAGCGCGCCGTCAGGCTGCCGCCGAACAGGCTCCGTTGCAGCTGCTTCACGAGGCGACGCCCCCGCTCGCGACTCTGGCTGCTCCGGTCCCGCTCCTCGTCCTTGCTGTCCTTCTTCTTGTCCTCCTTGTCCAGCTTGGCCTCCTGCTTGTCCTTCTTGCTGCTGCTGCTGCCACCGTCCTCCTTCGGGCTGCTGCGCAGATGCACGGCGGAGGAGAACACCTTGGAGAGGCGCACGGACTTCTTCTTCACCTCCGGGGTGTGTGACTTGGCTCGCAGGACCGCTGGTGGCACCTGCTCCGGGGAAGGTGTGGGGGCGGGCGGCAGCGGCGGCGTGGCGTGGAGGTCCCGGTCGACGGGGGCCCGGTCGACGGGGGCCCGGTCGACGGGGGCCGGGGAGGCGGTGGCCGCCCTCCGGGTGCGGGGCAGGGGGACGGGCGCGCCCTGCAGGGAGGTGGGCCCGGGGCCGGAGGGCGAGGTGGAGGGAACGGGGGATCTGGAGACGCCTCCGCCGATGACGAACGCCGTCGTCGAGCTGGCCCCGGATGGCGTCGGCAGATCCTGGTCGGGGAGGACTCCGGCCTGGTGCTGCCGCCGCAGGCGCGGTAGGATCTCGTGGAGGTCCGCCGCGTCCTCCGGGAAGGGGTCCGACATGGCCCACCTCCGACGGGACCTCACCCTGGGAAGCGGAACCCCGCCTTCACCCTGAGATGGCGGCGGCGGGGCATCCTGGTGTGGTACGCGGGCGGGCCCGGGGGCAGGGGACCTTGTGAGAGGCCGGCCCCGCAGGCGGTCCCCCTGGTACACGGGCTCGTACGTCGACGGCGTGCTTTCGATGGAGTGGTAGCCGAGGTCCCAGCACGGAGCCGGCGGCCCCCGCTGCTGGTGGTGGTGATGGTGGAGGTGGTGGCCCGACGGGTGGTGAGCTGGGTGCCCCTTGCAGGACGCGCCCGACGACGACGACCCGTTGCTGCCGGTACTCCGCCTGTCGATGTCCTCTGTCGGCGTGCCGGTGCCGCGTCCCGACGAGCAGTTACTCGACGGCTTCCTGGACAACGAAAACGAGAGCGTGAGCAGGCTAGCCGACGGCTACGACGGTACACGAAGTACACGAAACTCGCAGCCCGTCCGTACCTGTGTCGGTGGATGTGACCGGGGAGCACACTGTCGGTGTCCCGGAAAGCGAAAGGCGGCAGCGACACGGGACCCATGTCATCATCCTCCTCGTCCTCCTCGGCGGCGCGCTCCATCGGGGAGGGCACGTAGAAGGTGGGTTTAGCGCCCTGCGGAGAAGGAAACGAACAAGACACTGAGAACTCGGATTCGTCCAGGACGGGGCGAAGCAGACTGTCGGCGTGTGTACTCACGGGATGCTGCCCCTGCGGCTGCGGTTGGTGCTGCTGCTGCAGCTGCTGCTGGATGCTGGCCTCGTGCACGGAGAGCGCGCGCCGCCGCCGCCAGCCGGCCGTCCCCGCCTCCAGACCGGCCTCCAGGCCAGCCTGCAGGCGGCCCAGGCCGTGCCTCAGCCGCTGCTGCATCCCGGGCGAGGGCGCGGGCGACGGGCACGGGGAGGGCGCGGGCGAGGCGCCCCTGTGCGACGCGCTCGACGGGGTGGTGAAGGAGGAGCAGCGACGCCTCAGCCGCCGCCAGCGCTGCGACAGGCCCAGGCCGGCAAGCCCCGCCTCTGCAGACACAAACACGAAGCGTGGATTTATTAATTGTTATTTGCGAGCCATTGTCCCGAAGCCGCCGGGGTCCCGCGGGGTCCTTCATCCGCGCTCAGCGGGCGGGCCGCGGTCCCACACGAGGGCGTCGGGGACCCCACGCGCTCGCACGCACACCGCCGTCTAATTCTGTCCTTTTTTTGCGGTCGCTTCCCGCCATCTCCATCCGCTCGCGCGCGCTCCCGTTGCGACACGCTCGAACTCCAATCCGAATGTGGGCTAAACTGCATCAGATTATATGGCGCGCGCGCGGCAGGCGGGTGGGGCCCCGGCGTGGCCCCGGCGCGGCGCCCACGGCCCGACCCAGTCCAGTCAACATGGGCATTACCGCGTCCCCGCGTCCCGCGGGGGCCGGCGGAAGAGACGCAGCGGGGGTTATAGTGACGGCTCAGGGCAGGGACACTAACACTGAGGTCGACACACCACCGCCAGGGGACACAAGTCGAGAGGGGGTGCGGCTCAGCCGATCACGTCAGTCACGACCCCCCCCCCCTCCTCCACGCGTGCCCGTGCATCGCGCCGTGTGGCACACGGTCCCTGTGGGACCCATAAGGACCGTACGGAAATACTACTCGCCTGAGTAGTGGGTGAGGCATTGTCCCTGTCCGTCTGTCCTGCTGTCCGCCCGCCCGCGCGGTCTCGAAATGTCAACGAACCGTAAGGCCCTATGGCACGCCGCGGGGAGCGCCGCGGCCGCCCGGGCCAGCCGGCGTGCCATTGGAGCGCGCATGGGTATGCGTGCGTGCGTGCAAGGTGAGTACCTGTGTGCGCGAGCGCGTGCCCAACTCATCTCGAAACCCGTCCTGGCAGCGCCCTGCCCCACCGGCCCCACCCCGCGCTCAGCGCTGGATCACTTATCAGCATTCACCTGCGGCATGCGAACGGGCGGACACTAAGCGAGCGAGCGCAGCCCCATCCGACAGTCAGTGAGACAGCCAGTTCAGAGATGGGCCAGTCAGCTGAGTCAGTTTGCTTGACGACGCCACGACACGTCACCACCAAGCTCCGTTGGCTTGTTTGTTTGTCGTTTCTTCGTTGTTTCGTTCTTTTGCGTGCGGTGCGGTAAGCCGCAGTCGGTTTTAAAACGATTTCTTTTTCATATGATAATGATAAAATGAGAAGAGCAACTTTTTAATATGCCCGTCCTGCGTGGCTAGGCCCGGCGGCCGCAAGGCTGCGGTCGCAGCTGTCGCGTCCCCTTTCTACTTTTTATCCCCGTCCTTCGGCACATACACGCTACTCATCAGACCCCATTACGCATTCCGTTCTCCTCCCATGAGCCATTTCAGCGTTTTTGTGAGTCACAACCCCCCTCGTCAGCGGCCGGAGTTGGAGTTCACACCTGGGGGTCACCTGTGCGTGAGAAAAGGAAAAGAAACTTTCGACCCGCCGCCGCCCGGTATTTGTGTCTTTGGCGCGTACTGTATTATTGCGGGTTGACGCGAGAGGCGACGCACGAAAATTGTTCGATAAACAGCAGCGGGAGCAGGTGCGTGGCGCGGGGTGGCGTAGCGGTCGCCATTAGCGAGCTCTCCCTCCCCTTTCCCCTCGCCTCGTCATCGAGGCCGTGCAGGGCGTTAGCGTGTGCGGTGAGCAGGCCGCTCGTAATATCCTCGTCATGTCGCCGAGACTCGGATTGAAGCATTACGAGTAAGTTATGCCGCTGCTATGCTATGCCACCGCAGTGCAGCGCGCCCGCCCGGCGCCGGCGGCCCGGGGGCGAGGCGGGGCGCGCGGCGGGTAGGCCAGCCGGGGGCACGCCTGTGCCGGCGTTGCCTACGCTGCCGGGCGCCGTGTGACTCACGCAGCGGTCTGCGCGGAGCGCGGCGGCCCCGCATCCTCCGCAGGCACGTAAAAGGCGAGTTCTAATGACGGCGGCCCGCTCCGGGCCACGCGCCCCGCCCCGCCCCGCCACGCCCCGCCTCCGCGGGCACAACACCCGCCGGCGATCCCGTGCTGCTGACCCGACGCCCGACGTGGACGTGGCCGGGGCGCTACACCCACAATTAGGACGTCCGGGACAGGCCACCGGGGTGCCGACGCGGGGTTCGCCAGAGCGTCTCGTCCGGAGCCATCACGGATTCGGGACGGACGGGGCGCAGGCCCGGGCCGCCCGGCGGCAAGGTCAATAAGAGGTGTACACAGTACAGTACTGCACGCTGCGGAACCATGTGAAATCAGGAGGAGGTCCCAAGACTTGGACCCAAAAGTGGACCTTTACGTGGATGTTTGAAGTGGCAGTGCAAGGTGGTCGCGGGCGCGCGCCGTGCACACTAAAAGCTTAAGAAAATTTGTATTCATAGCTTACTGAGTTCTGTGTACGTGCTCTGCTTACACATTTTTTAATACGCTGGTTTGAACAAATTTTTTTCAGTGACGGTAGGCCACCCGGCCGCACGGCTGTTATGCGGTGCAGCATGGCTGGCTAAATACGATCCCGACGTCAGAGTACGGATTCACCTGTCGAGTCGCTGGCGCCAGCAGGGCGCTTTGCTGTAGGCACGACGTTTTGCGACGCCTTGTAAGGAAAGGGCGCCGACGACGCCCTCCCTGGGGGAGGAGGGACCGGGTGGGGTGTAATTCGCGGGGTGCAAATTGCGATGAGGTAAGGGCGGCGGCGGCGCGGCGTTACCCCTCCTGCTGTCCTGCGTTGTTTGGCACGCCTGCACGTCTCCCCGCGGTGCGGTGCCCGCCGGCCCGGCTGCACCACGGCTACGCCCAGCGGAGGATTGCTTTGCCACTCTGGGCCGCGCCCTCCGCAGCTGCCGTTTAGTAGGTCGCGCCTGCCGTGGGCCTGCCGCACACCCGCCACACTGGCAGAGTGAGGCAGCTGCAGCTGGCGCCGCTGCGGGCCGCGCGCAAACAGCAACCCCTCCGACAAGGCCTCGTGGGGTGCCTGTTTTCAGGGGTTATGTTATGTATGACGAATTGCCTGCCTACCAGGCCCCTCCCTTACAGTTGACTACAGGGGAGGGGGCAACGACGGAAGAGAAGGGAGGGGGATGGGGTCGCCCCCGATAAAGCGGCGCCTGCGCCAAGAGATGGAGGTAATCCCCTATTGATGCACGACGATGCAATGACCGTCTGTTGCGTCGCCGATTGTACCGCACTGTACTGTACTACTGTTGTTCTTGTTGCACCTCTTTACTACTGTACTGTACTGTAGCGTCCCACTCGCCGCCGTGTCATGACCTAGAGCAAGGCGCGGGAATGAAGAAGCGAGGAGGTCCTTCACCCCCACCTGCCCCGGTCACCCTTTTATATGCCATTACGGGAGGTATAGGCAAACCGTTGCAAAATCTGTGACATAGGCAACCCCACCGTGCAGCGCTCACAGACTCTGAACGACACCGACAGCGGCGCCAATGACACCGGCGGACTTATTGCCGCCGCAAAAACAATCGGCGTCACACACATACACGCACACAGAGTGTGATGTGGGCGTGAGGCAAGACCCCAGCGGGAGCACACACACTGCTGCGGTGGCACGGCACTGTCGTGCCTGCTGCGCTGCTGCTCCTCTTCTCTCTCCCTCTCCCTCCCTCCCTCTCTCCGTTCCCCTTTCCTTCACCCTCTCTCTCTCTCTCGCACACACAAACAACAACACGCAGCAGCCACAGAGCGCGCTCACAATAACGTGTCGTACAGTCTTTATATGAATTATTAATGCTGGCAGGCCTCATAGGTGTGAAAATACGGTCCTGGCGCTGCGCGGCGCTGCGCGTCGTCAGGCTGCCCCGCCCCGCCCCGCCCCGCCCCGCCCCGAGGTCGGGGGCGCGGCGCGTGTAGCGCGTCCAACGGGATTGAACACGGTTCGTTGTATGACCTCAGTTCGAGTCGAAACACACACACACGCACACACACACACTCACACAAACACACCACTTGGTATAGTTCTCGGCCAAGGCAAAGAATGCGTTATTTATATGTATTAATGCGCCGTTTGCTCTTCCGGCCTCGCGGGACTGACGATATGATATGAAGGCAGCAGGTTGCTAAGGAGACGCCATAAGCCCTCCTGCTCCTCCTCCTCCCCCGCGGAGTGCGCGTGGAGCAGGTAGCAGTGCCGGTGCGGGCGGCGGCCCCGGCCGGTCACCCACGCTATCAGCTCAAGGCCCTCCACGCACTCGCGCACGATGCGCGCACCTTCGCCTGGGGACGCTCGCTGCTGCCATTGTCTCCTCGACCGCCACGCCCCGCACCGCGGAGGAAGGCAGGCGAGGTGCATCATCAACTCCCATGTCTTCCCCGCGACGGAATGTGAATGCTTAAGTCAGCGGGCAGAGGGCCCCGGCCGGGGCCGGCCCTGCAGGGGGTCCTAAGCACCTGCCGTAGCGGCGATCATACGCCATAACAAGGCGCGGGGGGCAGCCAGCAGTGCTAGCAGCAGCACACGGGGACAAAGGCCGCATCACAAACTATGTACTTACACGTGTGTCGTGTCGTGTGAGGTTTCCGAGTGGGCTGGGATATGATGGACATTCTATCCTTGGCCCCCGGTAAAAAAAAATATCCACTCCAAACGACCATCAACGATGACGCTCGGCTCGATTAGACAATAGAAGGTTCCGCGGCGAAGAGCTAAATTAATTTGCACAAACGCGCATATACAAAAAACCTCGAACGCCAAGGCGTATTTGGATGAGCTCAAGTCTCCCCAGAACGTCCATCAGGAAGGGGCCTCACTCTCAATTTCCTGATCGACTCTCCGCCGGCCGGCCGGCGGTGGTGTAGCCGATACGTCACGAACACCGGCGGCGCGGAGCAGGGAGATTTGGATTGATGGAACGCTCTACGCCCGCCGCCCGCGCCAAGCCCCGCCCTCCAACTCCCTCGCGTTATCAACGGATATTAGTCACATTTGCTCCGCGCAGCGGGGGAACCCATGCGTCCAGCAAGCCTGGCAGTCTGCATCGCCGCGAGCCCCGCCCCGCCCGGCCACAAACCGTCCTAAACCGGAGCTGGGGGGGAGGGGCCATGAGCTCATCGATATCTCGATATCAGCCCCGCGCCCGGCCACGGCAACAGTAACAGTCTAGGGGGCGACATAAAATCCTGTTGTTGTAAAGACGAATGAATGAACGAGCCCGCGGGCCGAGAATGAGGGAGACGACGCGGTGGTCGTGCGTGTTACTTCCGTTAGCTTCCCGCGCGGCCCGTGCGATACGCCCGGCATTACAGAGCTCGCGAGTCAGAATGTTCATGACCCAGCTCGTTGTTGTAGTGCGATACTATATGTGGGTCGGACACCCGCATGGGAACGGGCGTACGGCGCTGCGCCACCTCCTCGTCGGGCGCCCCCCTCGGTGCAGCTGGCTGACAGGAGGAAGCAGCAAGCGACGACGACGCACCGCCGCCGCGCCGCCGGTAGTCGGGGCGAAAAAAAATAATTAAAAACCCTCCAACCCCAAGACTAAGGACTTTCTCTTCTCCGCCTGGAAAACTCTTTCCCCGGCCGGCTCCCTGCTCCCTCCCCATACGCCCCGTCAGCACCCGCACGACGACCGGGGATCAAATTTCGGCGGGGCAACTGCTTCGTCCTGCCGAGCAAAGCTAAACGGGCCGACGACGACGACAGCTGCACGCACGGCGCATCTGCAGCTGCGTAGTACCGGGTAGTGACGGAGCAAGAGGTCAAGCGGGTGAGGGCTGCCTGCAAGTAGAGGGAGGAGGGGCGGGCAGGGGGACGGCAGTTATCCGGCTAATAAAAAGGCATCCGACGTGAGAATAAACATTCCAAACAAGCAATCGTAACTGATAAAACTCCCCGTCTCTCACTCAGCGCGCCCGGCACCCCGCCGCTTGCACCCCACAGACAGACAGCTGCCCGCACGTCCCCCCGCGGTTGTGCAGTATACTCCAATGCCGTTGCCATGGCAGCGCTATCGGGTTCAGCCGCGGCGCCGGTATCTGATTACCCGGTGCGGTCACCGCGCCTGACCCCGCGCCCCGCCGCGCCCCGCCGCGCCCCGCCGCGCCCCGCCGCGCCCCGCCCCCGCAGGCAACCCCGCGCCAATCAGTGCGAATGAATTTCTCTCTGTTCGCGTTTCCTATTCCTGGACACCGGGTCGGCGGCTGGCTAAAAATACACACATTCTGCCGGGTGCGTCCATCTGCTTGTTGTCCAAGTCTCGCGTCTGTGTGTCTGTGTGTGTGTGTGTGAATGTGAATGAGAGAGAGGAAAAGAGACTCGACCACTGCTGCCGTCACCCCACAAAGGGATGCGCCCGCGGCGGCGGTGAGTAGGGAGAACGGGGACGGTATCGGGAGGTTCCAATCGGTATCGAGAATAGTCCGGCTGGCTTGGGCGGGCGACAATGGGCCGTGCTATGTATAAGACTCACACTCTCACACACAAACACACCTCACCTCTGACACGAAAACCCTCAACACGCAGGGGTGGTGTGGTGGTATAGGTAAGCAATCGACCTCGCCTCAAGTCGCTTGCTCCTCTCCGCCTTTGTGTGCGCTCCTTATCGACGACCAGGTCTGGTCGTGCTGGTGACACACGTGTGAGAAACGTCCGAACACGCGGAGGGGCGCCCACCGCTGCTCACTGCTCGGGGGAGGAGGCTAAAGGCATCACTTATCGCGGGGGACTTCCTGCCGCCGGCCCGCCGGGCCAACAGGTGGAGTGGAGTGGAGTGGCGGGGCACAAGTTCGACTCTCACCTCGCTGTCCCGGCGCACGTGCGAGGCTAGTGGCGCCTGGTGCTCGCCATCCTGCTGGGGCCTGCTGTCCTGCGGTTGCGGCGCCACTACCGCTCGTCCTGCAGGGTGTCGAGTGCCTGCCTCGCCCGCACAAGACTTTTCAGGGTTCACTGCGTCCGGCTGACCCGACGGCGGGCGGTGACTCGCGACGAGGGACTACTCAAACTCAAACTACAAGCTCAAGACAGCACGGGGAAGGGCGCAACTCTGCGGGGACGCGCGTGCAGCAAGGGCGTAAGTGTGCGAGGCCTGAGCTCGACGCGTGACACGAGCGGTGCGTGCGGCCATGCGGGCCAGCAGACGGTCCCCGTCAGACTGACTGGATGGCATGGGCCCGCCGCCCCACCCCGCCCCGCCCCGCCCGCTGGGCTCACACGGCACATGGCGGGGCGTGGTGCCTCACCCCCACCACAGCGCGCGAGCCCCTGGGCCCGGTGCGTCAACGACGACGACGTCTTTGATGCCTCATTTTCTGCTCTGGCATGCGGTGTGGTCTGCATGAAATACAATAAAAGGGACATATGTCGTCCATGGGCTCGCCGGGGCGCTCCGCTCGAGACGGCGTTTGCCGACACGGCGATTGATAAAGGAGGGAGACGGCGCGGTGTGGCGGATTGTCGCTAATCTGGTGAGACCCTCGCCTCGCCCCGCCCCGCCCCGCGCCGCCTCACCACGCCGCGCCCCACCGCGCCCCCGCACCCGTCGCGGGTTTCCCACACGGCGCGCACCTGCACGATGTCACATGCCCGGGCAGATGGCTGCCACGGCGGATCCCTGGAAGCCCAAACTCGCTTACACCGCTGTACCGTCACTGTCACTGGCCCGCTCTTTCTTTCTCCCGGTAGCGACGGGAGCGGCACGGCACGGCCGCGGCACGGAGTCGTATGTATATATTCACATTCAGTACAGTTACCACGAAAAGTAATCATCCCGACGATGGTTTTCTCTAGTCTGTCCCGCGATGAGAACCGCGCCCCCGGAGCAGCGCGCCACACAATGGTATGGCGCATAAACGCGGCCGATATTTCAGCAGAAAGGGGAGGGGAGGGGGGGGGTCAACAGCAGAAGAGGGCCTACCGCTGCGCAACGGGACAGTGTGTGTGCGCGCGCGAGTACAATCCTCGCCGCACGCACTCGGAGGAGCGGCGCTGCAAGGACAGAAAGAGGTAGTATGGTCTCGCGGGAACACTCACAAATTTTAAGACGTTTTGAGGTGGGAAACAAGATGATTGCTTTTTTTGTGTGTGTTTTGTGTGTTTTTTCTTTTCATCTCCAGGGAATGAGTCAGTCTTTCCCATGGCAGTCGTCTTCGATTACGTTTCGGTCTTCCTCAGCGACCTGATAAATCAGTGAAGTAAAGGGGATGTATGTGGACCAATTAACCTCCGACGGCATCGTGGTATAGCCGGCCAGGCTGACTGCCAACATGACACCAGAGTCATCCGTCATGAAAACCGTCTCTTCTCTACAAACAGAATTATGCGACAAACCGAACACTGAAAAGTGCGCGCCAAATGTACCGGTTGTCAGGGCTACGAACAACAGTATTGCGACCTAGGGGCAATGGGCGCCTTACGGGTGGAGCGAGTAGGCAACCCAGCATTTTGTTATGTCGTGGCGTTGACACGTGGTAAATTATTTGTACATGTCATCTTTGTCATATTTCCAGAGATGTGAGCTTTTTCAGGCAGTCGCGTTAGGAATGGAATGACCTTTACGTGTTTTGGATGTCGCACACTTTTATCTCTGTCCGGGCGGTACTAAAAGCAGAACAAATTCAAAACCTGCGGTCCAGTCCACCATCCGATGGAGACGGGAGCCATAATAATCCCTTTGGCAGTGTGACTGCAGCAGAGAGCCGCGGCCGCAGAGAGCCCTGCCCGTCGTCCTGGCGCCGTATAAGGCGAGGCTCGCTGCAGCTGCCGGCAGAGAGCGCGCCGAGGCGACAAGACGAAATAATATAATAGTTCGGGATGCTTTCATTATTTTTATCCCCTTTCCTCGTTATTTTCGCCGCGTCCTCCTCCTCCTGCAGTGGCAGTTCCAGCCGGTCGAGGCTGGTCCAGGCCGCCGCTCCAGCGCAGACTCCAGCGGCGCACGCGCAGCCGGCCTGATTTATGGCGGGAATTATGTTTGAAATGCTGGACGAGACGAGCGAGGCAGTCCACATGCACTCCGCAACACTGCTCTTGCTATTTTTTCCCCCGTACTTTATTTTCACTGTTTCAAAGTTGTTTTTTTTTGCCGATTTTTTTCTTGATCTTGGCGAGCGATTTATGCGCAATGTTTCGAAATTTGTGCAGTACCTTTTTTTTTTTATTTTTTTTATTTTTTTTTTCTGGTCTGGTACACACCACCCTGAGTTGTTTTTGGCGTTATTAGGGATTAATTGTGGGAGTAGCCGACCGTTGCCGGCCCTCGCAGTGCAGTGCACTCACTCTGCAGCGCCGCGGACGCAGAGAGGCACCGTATAACCAACTTCTGTTTTCTGGGGCTAATTACTTCGTGCGGGCCTATGTAAATATAAAATACCGGACCGGTGCAGAGCGCTGCCCTGGGGCCCTGCCCGGCCAGCGACAGCGAGCTGCACGCGGGAATAAAGGTTAATCAGAGGGGGGGAGTGAAGAGAGAAAGAAAAACACAACAATGAAAAAACACTAAAAAGAAATAAAAGAAGGGAACGAAGCGCGCTTGACCTTGGTCTGTTTGAACGTCCTGCCGGCGGCGGCGGTGATGGGCGGCGCGGGGGGACGAACGCGCTCAGTGAACACTGCTCTAATCGATCGATGAAAAGTGAAGGGATTAGAAGAGTTGGGACCGCGCCGCCTCATGCCTACTAATAAACGGACAGCGAGACCGGCCGCTCCTCTCTCCCCCGCGGTGCACCGCGGACAGGACCGGCAGGACGAACAGACACTGGCGATTAACATTAATTAACAGCTCTTGTGTTACCGTTCGTCTCTCTCTTTCGACGGTGGAAGGCGGCGGCTCCTCTAATCCGACCGCTTTCAGTGGCGCCCCGGACCCGCTCTCCGCGCTCACGACGGCTTCCCTTCCCTCTGCCGCTGCCGTGTGGTGGTGGCCTGCGAGGTAGGGAGGAACGTGGGACAGGCGCGCCGAATGGGTTGCCTACCCCACCGGCGTCCGCAGCCGCCGAGGTGCGCTCGCTCCGCGCTCTGGCTCGCTCTGGAGCCCAGCAGGAGCGCCTGTCGTACGAAACAGAGTGTGAGACTGAACTGGAAAAACCAAAGGTGCTATGTGACACCTTTTAAAAGTGCTACTGCACTCAAGCTTCCTCCTGTATCAAGGCACTAAAATTGATAAAGATAACACCTTAGCCTTTGTAAAGGCATTACAATTTACCCAGGCTCTCTAAAAAGGCATTGGACAACACCTCTGTTTTTCCAGTGTGCGAGTCTCCCAGGAATAACAAAAAGGATTGATTGTTTTCTGATTTTTCTTGTAAGACTTCTACTTCAAAGACTTCAGCATCGACACACGCGGCTGGGCCTGGCGCGGGGGACGCGGAGTACGTGCGACGCGCGTCGCTGCGGCGGGGAGCCCATAGCCCGGAGGCGCGTGTCCTTGGGCTCCGGGCGGCTGATAATGGGCACAGATTGCAGCCGGAAACGGGTCATTTCCGGAAGGAGGACAAGGAGTGTGGAGAGTAGGAGAGGAGGGGGGGGGCAGCGAATTCAGGCTGGGGTTGACGCGCATCATCCGCCTCGAGCAACGAACCTCATCACAACAAGTCCGTCGATTTGTACTCCACGCACATGCCGCTCAACACGAAGGCGTATTTTAAATCGCCTTTTCAACGCATCGCGCGGGGATATCCGTTGTGTCCGGAACTCGTCGCCACGTCCCACACTTACTTCTTCCCCCGGTTACGAGTAGTGAGGCGTACGGAGTATACGTGCCGTGGGGCCAGGAGGCCACACGGACGGGCCGGCCGAACAACATCCCTGCGCCCTGCGGAGGCGAGCCGGGCGGCCGAGCGGATGGAAACGTAACAGGTTGTGCGATGCCTTGTGGTGATGCCTTGGCGATGATGGGCAGCGCGGGACCCCGACCTTGGCTAAGCGGATAGGAGGGCGTGGCGGGGCGTGGCGGGGCGTGGCGGCCGCTGCTCGCGCGGAGATGGTCCTCTCCTCTCATGCAATCAGCTGATTAGTTTTGCCCCGCCTCGCCTTCAATGACGGCACGGTGGTGTGGTGGCGCCCTGAAGTGATGAGTGCGAGCGAGACAGAGAGCAGCGCGGGGCGCGGCCCGCCGGCCTGCCGCGGCCCGGCCCCCACACACACACCGGCCAGAGGAAGGTCCCCCCGCGCCCCCAGAAGAGCGCCGCGCGCCGCAGTCATTCTATTCACATTCATCTTTCGTTTCCTCATCATCTTCCCCGCGCAGCTATCCTTTTCCGCGGGGGAGGCTCGTGGCCCGGCTGGGCAAGGCGGGGCGGGGCGCTCGTTGGTCGGGGGCGACAGGGACACCCAAGAGTGCCCATGACACGACGGCTCTGCTGGAGCTGCTGGAGAGGGAGGGGACGAGCTGTTTAATATTTATTGTCCAGACCGAAATATGTGATACGGTTCTTCAGAGTGGATATTTCAAACAAGGCCGGTTGGAGGAATCTGAAGGCCGCGCGCATAAATTCGATGGCGGAGTATGCGTTATTTTTACGCCCGCGTCGGCACGGACCGCATGACCAGGTGAGGCCCGGCGGGGCGGGCGTGGCAGAGCGTACACGCTCTATTTACCCACCGCCTCGGCACCGACTGACCGAAACAACGTTCGCATTGGGCGCGATGGCCGGCCCATAGGGACTTCGGTACTTTCCCCGATGCTCGCGCCCCACGCCGCCCCGCGCCACGCCACTCGGCCACGCGTGCCACAAAGATCACTACTCTCATGTCGGTGCGATAGAAGTAGCCTATCAGTTAACGACACGAAACCACTTTCCAGAACAAAAATTCCTTTGCTCAGGTGAGGAGGCCCAGCCTTTGTGTGCGTGAGTGTTTTGTGTGCATGTGTGTTTGTGTGTGTGGTTACCGCACAGATCCGCCACGAGGAGTCCGGGAAGGAACTTTGATTTCTTTTAGGCATAGCGGGAATGTTTGTCTTATCGACCCACTAAAGAAAACGGAGAAAGAAAGAGACACATAGAAAGAGAGACTGAGAGGTCTCACGCAAGGCTAGGCAACTAACGAGTGCGTTTGTTACGCAGCCCAAAGACCCAGTGCCGCCCTGCTCCCCACTCCGCGGAGCTGCGGCGCGGCGCGCTATGTTGGCGGTTTGTCGAACACACAGGATGCACCTGCTGCTGCAGGCAGGCCACTCCAGTGCGCCGCCTCCCCCCACCGCCGGCGCGCCGACTGCGCCAGGACGAGTCACGAGTCACGCAGGTGACGGTGTGTGACGATGCAGTCACACACTTTGGATTAGCGGAGCGCGCGCGCGCACACGCACACACACACACACACACACACACACACACACACACACACATCACCTGCAGTGTCGCAAGCGCTGGATGATCAAACCGCAAGTGCTGCGGCTGCGCTGGGGCGTTCAACTCGTGCCCGCCCCGCCCTACCTCGCCCCGCCCTGGTCAGACTATCGGCTTACACGCCGCTCTAACGCCCTGCGAAACAGGAGACGGCCGCGCGGGGGTGAGGCAGGCGCAGGCGTGGCCCGCCCGCCTGCATTCCGATAACGACCAATAAATTCTTTCGCAATATTACAGTAACGTGTCGCAGTCGAGCGTCCAGCTCATTAATATTATTATAATATTCCTGATTTTTGTTTTG
Source organism: Frankliniella occidentalis (assembly GCF_000697945.3). NCBI lineage: Eukaryota > Metazoa > Arthropoda > Insecta > Thysanoptera > Thripidae > Frankliniella > Frankliniella occidentalis. The sequence goes on from NW_026267175.1 coordinate 1,252,367, forward strand.
TTTTTATTCTCTTTCGTTATTCTTCTTTTATTATTCTCATTCTCTTTTCTCTTTTCCACACGTCGGATGCATCGCGTCAGAGAGCCTTCTCGATAGAGAGATATGCCCGCACCTGCCACGCCTCCACAACTTAACGCAACCGGCGCGTGGCAGGGCGAGCCGTGGCGGGGCGTGGCGCGCGGCTGCACGTGAAAGGCTTGTGGTTATCATGCATAACTTGACGCACTCGTTGCAGCAGTAGCAAGTCCGCCGGAGGGTGGCAAGCAGGGACGAGCTGCAATGAGTTTGGTCAATATAAAGAACTGGCGGCAGGATAAAATTGAACAATTGTTTGATCTGTTGCGAACGCAGGTTTGTATATAAGCGTTGAAGAGCTCCAAAGCAGTCCCAATTGAAGGGAAAAACATAACAACAAACAAACACCAAAACAGCAATCCTCAGTTCTTGCGCACTATTTGTCGATTACGGGATTCGAAATCTTTCCCTTGATCCGTCGGCGCCAAAGGAATTCCCTTCTGTTGATAGAAAAAAAAAACTTGGATGATAACTCTCCCGCGCTCGCCAAGTAGCGGTAGGAGAAGGCGCGGGCTACCTGTCTACCTGCGGAAGCCAGCTGAGCTGCTCTCAGCTCCTCGCTTTCAAATAAGACTTTCACGTCAGAAAGTAAAGAGCGGGAGTGATGTATATCGAGAGGGAGATGACGGTCGCCGTCGTCGTGGTGCGCGCCGCCCCG
>NW_026267175.1:1253149-1256412 GCF_000697945.3 Frankliniella occidentalis
CCGCGCCCCCGCACCCGTCGCGGGTTTCCCACACGGCGCGCACCTGCACGATGTCACATGCCCGGGCAGATGGCTGCCACGGCGGATCCCTGGAAGCCCAAACTCGCTTACACCGCTGTACCGTCACTGTCACTGGCCCGCTCTTTCTTTCTCCCGGTAGCGACGGGAGCGGCACGGCACGGCCGCGGCACGGAGTCGTATGTATATATTCACATTCAGTACAGTTACCACGAAAAGTAATCATCCCGACGATGGTTTTCTCTAGTCTGTCCCGCGATGAGAACCGCGCCCCCGGAGCAGCGCGCCACACAATGGTATGGCGCATAAACGCGGCCGATATTTCAGCAGAAAGGGGAGGGGAGGGGGGGGGTCAACAGCAGAAGAGGGCCTACCGCTGCGCAACGGGACAGTGTGTGTGCGCGCGCGAGTACAATCCTCGCCGCACGCACTCGGAGGAGCGGCGCTGCAAGGACAGAAAGAGGTAGTATGGTCTCGCGGGAACACTCACAAATTTTAAGACGTTTTGAGGTGGGAAACAAGATGATTGCTTTTTTTGTGTGTGTTTTGTGTGTTTTTTCTTTTCATCTCCAGGGAATGAGTCAGTCTTTCCCATGGCAGTCGTCTTCGATTACGTTTCGGTCTTCCTCAGCGACCTGATAAATCAGTGAAGTAAAGGGGATGTATGTGGACCAATTAACCTCCGACGGCATCGTGGTATAGCCGGCCAGGCTGACTGCCAACATGACACCAGAGTCATCCGTCATGAAAACCGTCTCTTCTCTACAAACAGAATTATGCGACAAACCGAACACTGAAAAGTGCGCGCCAAATGTACCGGTTGTCAGGGCTACGAACAACAGTATTGCGACCTAGGGGCAATGGGCGCCTTACGGGTGGAGCGAGTAGGCAACCCAGCATTTTGTTATGTCGTGGCGTTGACACGTGGTAAATTATTTGTACATGTCATCTTTGTCATATTTCCAGAGATGTGAGCTTTTTCAGGCAGTCGCGTTAGGAATGGAATGACCTTTACGTGTTTTGGATGTCGCACACTTTTATCTCTGTCCGGGCGGTACTAAAAGCAGAACAAATTCAAAACCTGCGGTCCAGTCCACCATCCGATGGAGACGGGAGCCATAATAATCCCTTTGGCAGTGTGACTGCAGCAGAGAGCCGCGGCCGCAGAGAGCCCTGCCCGTCGTCCTGGCGCCGTATAAGGCGAGGCTCGCTGCAGCTGCCGGCAGAGAGCGCGCCGAGGCGACAAGACGAAATAATATAATAGTTCGGGATGCTTTCATTATTTTTATCCCCTTTCCTCGTTATTTTCGCCGCGTCCTCCTCCTCCTGCAGTGGCAGTTCCAGCCGGTCGAGGCTGGTCCAGGCCGCCGCTCCAGCGCAGACTCCAGCGGCGCACGCGCAGCCGGCCTGATTTATGGCGGGAATTATGTTTGAAATGCTGGACGAGACGAGCGAGGCAGTCCACATGCACTCCGCAACACTGCTCTTGCTATTTTTTCCCCCGTACTTTATTTTCACTGTTTTAAGGTGTTGTTTTTTTTTGCCGATTTTTTTCTTGATCTTGGCGAGCGATTTATGCGCAATGTTTCGAAATTTGTGCAGTACCTTTTTTTTTTTATTTTTTTTATTTTTTTTTTCTGGTCTGGTACACACCACCCTGAGTTGTTTTTGGCGTTATTAGGGATTAATTGTGGGAGTAGCCGACCGTTGCCGGCCCTCGCAGTGCAGTGCACTCACTCTGCAGCGCCGCGGACGCAGAGAGGCACCGTATAACCAACTTCTGTTTTCTGGGGCTAATTACTTCGTGCGGGCCTATGTAAATATAAAATACCGGACCGGTGCAGAGCGCTGCCCTGGGGCCCTGCCCGGCCAGCGACAGCGAGCTGCACGCGGGAATAAAGGTTAATCAGAGGGGGGGAGTGAAGAGAGAAAGAAAAACACAACAATGAAAAAACACTAAAAAGAAATAAAAGAAGGGAACGAAGCGCGCTTGACCTTGGTCTGTTTGAACGTCCTGCCGGCGGCGGCGGTGATGGGCGGCGCGGGGGGACGAACGCGCTCAGTGAACACTGCTCTAATCGATCGATGAAAAGTGAAGGGATTAGAAGAGTTGGGACCGCGCCGCCTCATGCCTACTAATAAACGGACAGCGAGACCGGCCGCTCCCCTCCCCCGCGGTGCACCGCGGACAGGACCGGCAGGACGAACAGACACTGGCGATTAACATTAATTAACAGCTCTTGTGTTACCGTTCGTCTCTCTCTTTCGACGGTGGAAGGCGGCGGCTCCTCTAATCCGACCGCTTTCAGTGGCGCCCCGGACCCGCTCTCCGCGCTCACGACGGCTTCCCTTCCCTCTGCCGCTGCCGTGTGGTGGTGGCCTGCGAGGTAGGGAGGAACGTGGGACAGGCGCGCCGAATGGGTTGCCTACCCCACCGGCGTCCGCAGCCGCCGAGGTGCGCTCGCTCCGCGCTCTGGCTCGCTCTGGAGCCCAGCAGGAGCGCCTGTCGTACGAAACAGAGTGTGAGACTGAACTGGAAAAACCAAAGGTGCTCTGTGACACCTTTTAAAAGTGCTACTGCACTCAAGCTTCCTCCTGTATCAAGGCACTAAAATTGATAAAGATAACACCTTAGCCTTTGTAAAGGCATTACAATTTACCCAGGCTCTCTAAAAAGGCATTGGACAACACCTCTGTTTTTCCAGTGTGCGAGTCTCCCAGGAATAACAAAAAGGATTGATTGTTTTCTGATTTTTCTTGTGAGACTTCTACGTCAAAGACTTCAGGATCGACACACGCGGCTGGGCCCGGCGCGGGGGACGCGGAGGACGTGCGACGCGCGTCGCTGCGGCGGGGAGCCCATAGCCCGGAGGCGCGTGTCCTTGGGCTCCGGGCGGCTGATAATGGGCACAGATTGCAGCCGGAAACGGGTCATTTCCGGAAGGAGGACAAGGAGTGTGGAGAGTAGGAGAGGAGGGGGGGGGCAGCGAATTCAGGCTGGGGTTGACGCGCATCATCCGCCTCGAGCAACGAACCTCATCACAACAAGTCCGTCGATTTGTACTCCACGCACATGCCGCTCAACACGAAGGCGTATTTTAAATCGCCTTTTCAACGCATCGCGCGGGGATATCCGTTGTGTCCGGAACTCGTCGCCACGTCCCACACTTACTTCTTCCCCCGGTTACGAGTAGTGAGGCGTACGGAGTACGTGCCGTGGGGCCAGGAGGCCACACGGACGGGCC
>NW_026267175.1:1264457-1273039 GCF_000697945.3 Frankliniella occidentalis
CTCGTGCTCGTTCAATAACGCCTAGACAAAGCTGCTGGGTCCTCCTAGACACCCCCTCCGACACGCACACGATGCTGCTGCTTATCTCCATCACGGTGACGAAACAAAACTCTCCCTCCCGCCTCGGCCGCTTCCTGCACCAATTACACCTGCTTATTGCTCTGCGGAGCGTTGAAGAAATAAAAGCAAAAAAGCGCGGGGATGCGTGTGGCTGGCGTCCTGCGTAGGAGGGGGCTGAGTGAATCCACCTCAATCACACACTCCTCTTGCTCCTTCTTCTTGTTGGTTCACTCTCGGTGCGGCGCGCCACGGCCGGCTGGGCGCCGCGAGAGTCCATGCGGGTCCCTCTTCTAGACTAGAGGCCCCTCCTGGAGTCCAGCCCCGCCCCGCCCCGCCACGCCCGGGCGCGCCGGCCGGCACCCATCCCCCCGCACCGCCGCTGCCGCGCGCTCTGCCCGGCCTGGCCCCGTGTTCTAATTGCTAGGACTTCCGCCGCAGACGGAGCCACTTGGGAAATGCCTCTCTCGCGTGGACCGTCCGTAAGCGGGCTGCGCTAAACGGGTTGCGCAACTCACAGGGGGGAGGATGCGACCACATTCGCGCCATTTATTACCCCCGACACACACACGCACACACAAACATGAAACCCCAAGAGCTCTTTTGTTCTGTTTCAAACTGGATGTCACCCTCTTTGCGACAGTATTCTGACCTGACACGTATTTACAATTTTGTTTCTTTTCACATCGTGGCCCCCCTTCCATCACAATTTTAGTGACGTCGTGTCGTTGTTCGTCATCCTCGTCTCCCTTGCCGTCCGTCATCCGTCCCCTGCCACATAGCGGGAGAACACAGGCGCGCTGCTCCCGGGGATGTTTGGACGCGCCGTCCCACGGGAGGTGGGGATTATCGAGGGCCCATTCAACGCCACGTCATCTCGACACACACACAACACACACACACACACACACACGCACAGCTCCGCCCCCGTGGAGGTACGACAGTAAATGTGTACTCCTCATTGTGCCCCGAATAAATAGACGCCATGGGGCCCGGCTAGTGCGCCGCTGCTCTGGGCCCCGGCCGGGCCTGCCCAGGCCTGCCTTGAGGGCCTTCCAGCAGGTCCTACGGAATGCAGCGCGGCGCGGTCCTCGTCACCCCACGTCGTGGGGCGAGCTGAGGTGAGCTGAGGAGGGCTCCGAGCCAGCAGGACCGAGCCGAGCTGGCAGCCGCGGGGGCCCTCCACAATGAATTGACAAATGACAGCCGGGCGGGGCGGGGCGACCGTCACGACGCGCATCGCGGGGCTGTACCATCCCGCCCTGCCCCGCCCCGGACCGAAGGGCCCACAGCAACGCATATGAGTCACGGGTCACGCGCGCCGGTATGCGGGTGCAAAGGGCGCGTTATTGGTATGTGTGTGGGGCATTAGCCTCTCTCTGTCCTTGTGACGCGCGCGACCATAACGTGACGAGATCGAGCAGTGACGTCAACGTGTGACGGGGGCCGCGTGACGAAGACGTGTGACGTGACCGCGTAAGCTGGGGGGACAACTTGACGCGACCTCGCGACGTGCCGGACCACAGCAGGGGCGGAGTCGCGGAGTCACCCGGAGACTTGCACGAACGGCGACACGAGAACACGTGTGCGGAAATACGTTGCCACAGGCCGGGTTGAGGGGGTCAGTTGGGTCAGTTTTCAAAACTTTCAGTTTTAATCTTTGCAACAGCTTCATCAGCTGATACTACCTCTCAAAAAAATAAATTTAAAAAATTGGGAAAAGAGCTAAAATTGCCGAAAAAAAAGAGTATTAAAAAACAAAATAATTAGCTACCCAGAGATAAGAGCGGATAAGTGATTATTTTTTAAAGAAGGGGTAGCGTGTTTTACGTGCACTAATTGCTCACTCCAGCCAGCGACTGTCGCCGTCACACGTATTCCATTCGCTCGCACGTCTCCCGCCAGGACTTGTCATTATTTGCACGTTACAACGACCCCCGCGAGCCACGTAATTGTAATAATTCAGCCAGTGAACGAGAAAGAATGTGTGAGTGTGTGTGCGTGTGTGCGTGCGCGTCGCAGAACGCGACGTGGCGAAGGGCGCGTGGCCGCTGCTGCTCCACTGACGACAATAACACGATTGTATTTTCTTCTTCTTTTCAATGCGGCTTTGCTTATAGTTACACGCCTTGTTGAGTTACTAGATAAATTATACATTTAAAACAAAATCAAATCGCTGAATTGTGATGAACTGCTGCTCGATGTCGTTGCAGTATACGCTATTACTTTCCCCTGCCGCAGCTGCCACCCACCCGCTCGCTCGCTTCGCTCCCCCTTCTTCATCCCCCTCACCGCGCCTTTACAGCGCCTTACAGCTGCTGTTTAACCATTCACCGTCGATGAGCTGATGGGTGATGGGGGAGCATAGCGGACGGTCTATCTCCCCCGCCCGCGCCGCCGACCCCGCTCCGCGGATGCACCACCGCTGCAGTGTAACCAGATCGCGCTTGCACTGTACTGCACGCCGCCCGCTCGACCGTTTCAAAGATAAATCACTCACTCGGTGAACTCTTGCCCAGGCAGACCAGCCGCCAGGCCAGCCACCCCGCGCACGCGAGCCGCACAACGAACGGTGCAGCGGGCGCGTGCCCCTCGCGACCCCGCGCACCTTGATAACACCGGCCCGCACCCCATTGTCTGCGGCACTCCCCCCGTGCGACTGCAACCCCTCCCTCCGCACGCTCTCCCCTCGCGGCGTGAGCAGGCCCGCCCGAGACTGCTTTTATACAGTCCATCCACTCGAAACGTAACTAACCAACGCAAAGCTCGACGCAGTCAGCGAGGTGTGAGCGCGCGGGACGGGACAGGGCGGCAGCGGCCACAGCAGGCAGAGCCAGCGTGACTGGACTGGCACTGGACCGGTCCGGCAGGACACTATACGAGACGAGCAGCATAGCAGTCCCTTCTCTACGCCGCAAGTACAAGTTCACAAGCCGTCTGCTCTGCAGACCCACCACCACACCAAGCTGGCTGGTGCTCAGTGACACCACTCGCGATGGTCACTCTAACACATACACACAAGCTCACACACGCACACAATCAGATTGCAGTTCGTAATCATCAGGCGCACGGGTGTGTCCTTTAGAAACGCCCCCCCCCCACCTCCTCTCCCCTCGGCACCCACTAGCCCATAGCCAAGGACCGGCGACTAGACCTTTGGGACGCCCTCCCAGTCCCAGCCACACAGGAACACGAATCACAAAAGGCTTGTTTCGCAGTCGTCGGGCAATGAAACATACACACAGACAAACACACTCACACATACGCAAACGCGCGCCCAGCTCGCACTTGCACACACACACTCACACATGCAGTCGTCGCGGTTCGAATCAGATAGTATCTCCTCTCCATTCATCCGCGTCGCGCCTTTCAGCGTGCGACTGATTTCGAAATGTCGCGCAATTTGGCAGAGGGGGGGGGGGGATAAAATAATGAATGGATCAGTCAGCGACCGTCAGCGACCCACAAAGCCCGCTCGTTTCTTTCCTTTATTTTTATTTTTTTAACCATTCATCCTCCTTAAAACAGTGCAAAACTGATTCTTAAACTATCCCTCTCGGTGGTTTCTAATTGCGGACGATTATCATTGTTAATAACACCTTACCCCCAGCAGTGTCGCTTCACGTTCTAGTAATTGGGTTTCCGTTTTCACGGTTGCTTTCCTTCTTTTGCTGCCGAGTGCCAACTGTACCGACTCGTATGTGTGTGAGTGTGCCACAGGCCGCGGCACTGCTGCCTGGCCGCGTGACTTCCCCCCCACATTGCGAATAACAGCTGGGTCATGCACTAACAATTAAACGCCAAATGTCGCGTCCATAGCCAGATTCGATGTGGTCCTCCTGCTAGTCCGCCGTCCGGCGGCGGCGGCGGGGTCCGTTGGGAAATACCTCGCTCACGGCGGACGTGTGCGCGAGCAGCCACGCGACCAGCTGCCGTATTTACCTGCAACAAAACAAGCAACAGCCTCGTCAGTACTGTACCGGCCTCCTGGACACAATGTGTCGCCCGCCATTCCGTCGTACGGAGGTGTGGCGGGGTGGGGCGGGGGTTGGTGGCTTCACCCCCGCGGCCATGAGGCTCCGCGTCGACGGCGGCGTTTAGCCCCACGTCAACGCAAACCAACGCAATGCGCAAAGGAAACCATAACGAGGTATACCAAGGACGGCGGCGCCAACAAAGCCACATATAAAGCCGTCATTCAAACGCGCCCTTCGCATTAATTAATTGCTATATACTCCCACCGAAACTTTTTGGGGGCTTTTGCTTCGGCCGGCTTTTTATTTGCTTCCCTCCAATGCCGCACCGACCGCGCAAATAGTCGTAAAACGGCGCAAGACGCGCCGCGCAGAATCGTTTTTAATAAAACGGCTCGGTTGTGAGGGCCTAAGTGTGCACCGCAATGCGAAAGACCTATAGAGGGCAGCAAAGAAGCGAGAGCAAGCGGGCAAGCGCCCGCTCAGGAGCAGCGGGCCGCCCATAGGGACGCCCATAGGGACGCCCTTAGGGACGCCCGTAGGGACGCCCATAGGGACGCCCATAGGGACGCCCGTAGGGACGCCCATAGGGACGCCCATAGGGACGCCCATAGGACGCCCATGGGACCGCCTATAGGGGGGACGCCCATAGGGACGCCCATAGGGACGCCCATAGGGACGCCCATAGGGACGCCCATAGGACCGCCGCCCTCCGCCGGCTCCTGCAGGGCGACCTCCCGTCCCCAGTTCTCACAGCGGCCGCCGGCCCACAGCATGATAAAAAGGGCGATTACAGACAGGCAAGGCGCAAAAAAACACTCGGGAGCGTCGTCTGGGGCTCCTAGGGGAGCGCACACAATAGTAAGGAAAAACGGCGGTTCCGGTGCGGCGGCGGCGTTGACGCAGAAATTAAATAAAAATGGTGGTGATTTGGCGCAGTCATGAGACCGTCAGGAGAAGAGGCCGCCGCATGAGACCGCGCCGCTGCCGCCGCCGGCCTGGGTGCTCGGGGGGCTGCTCCAATTGCTGCTACTTCTTGTAGTAGTTCCATTTCAACTCCGCCGCCCCGAGCCGGGACCAGGACGCGGAGGACACACCACCATGCGGGTCGCGCCGCGGGTCCACGACGCCCTGCTGCAGCAAAGTCCTTTGGCCGGCGGCCATCCCGCGCCCTAACATGCGGGTTAATTACTCTGTTCAAAATACTTTCAGCGTCGTAGAATCATTTACATATGGTGGGTGTTCTACACCGCACTTTTGGTTATACTGTACCGCATTCAGACGTGCGGACGGGCTGCATACTCGAACGGGGCCATAAGGCGCCGTGGTGGGATATTCCGCTCCGCACGCTTGCATGCGGTGCAGTATGACGAAAATAAAAGTCCGGCCTATAACACCCACCCTGTACTTGAGAAAAATAGTCGCTCATTGATTGAAAAAGTTGCCCCCGAGCATTCGCGCGCAGGTAGGGGGCACGTGCAGCGCTGCAGCCGCGGCGGGGCGCAGCGCGCAGCGGGCGCAGCGGGCGCAGCGGGCGCAGCGGGCGCAGCGGGCGCAGCGGGCGTTTCACAATTCAGTTTGCTTCAGTGTATGTCGGTGGCGGTGGCGTTGGCTGATGAGCCCAGAGGGGGCCACTGCTTCCGCCATGGCGACCATAGAGTCTATCGGATCGGACCCCCCATGGCGGTCATCGGGGGCGCCGCCGCGCGGCGCCGCATGCCATGGGAAGGCGCGCTTATGTCATCGCCGGCTAATCGCGCCACCGCCGGGCGCCCCGTCGCACACGGGGAGGGGCCGGGGCCGGACCCGACCGATCGGAGGAAGCGCCGCTCCACTTCCCACTGGAATTCCCTGACATAAGGACGAGCTGATTGGCTTCCTATCTATCAACATTTTGTTTTTATTTGTTTCTTTCTTTTTTATTGCGAGATGTGTTTGGCAGGGGGGGACGGAAGACTTGTATTTCTGTAACTTCCATATATATTTTATTTTTTGTGTGCATTTTAGTTTGTATCTTTTTATATTTCTGTGTACGATTTCTTTAAGTTGGCCCACAATCGAACGGCGGTCGACCTAACGCCTCTTCTTGTATCGCCTTTCTTTCTTTCTTTCCAAGCTCGCGAGCTAACACTGCCATGAGCTTGCCCTGCGCGTTGTCTGGCTGTATGTGTTACTGTTTCTTTTTTTTTGCGACACACATACATAGTTTCCACGCTGCGGCTGTCGAAAGCGCGACCCGCGCCGTATGCATATTCAATAAGCAGGCAATGAGAGACAGGTACTATTGAAAACGAGTTGACCATATCTCTGTTTGTTTTTTCTTTTTGTTTTACTTTCACGTCCGAGTGAGAGAAAAGCTCATACGAGAGGCCGTTTTCCTCATTTCATATACAAGTTAATGCATCAACGTGTCTGACAAATAATCGTGCTTTGCGCTCTCCCCGCGCGCGCCTGCTCTGCTCGCCCTCCCTGCTCCGGTGCGTCCGAGAGTGCGTCCGTCTGGCGCTGTGCTGCAACCTCTGCAAAGCCGGCCTCCTATACCTCCTGCTCCAGAGGAGCAGAGCATCATTGCGCGCGTTGCTGCTCATTTAATTGTGGCCTAATAAAGCAATAAAAGGTGAAAACGAAGCACCCGAAGCCCCTTGCTGCTCGCTGCTCGCTCGCCCCCCTGTCCGGCCGCTCGCCGTGCAGCAGAGCCCCAGGGACAGCCGCGTGTCAGTCGCAGGAGGCCTCCCCTGAACTACTAAGCCGCTCGTAAACTGGAGGCACGTATTAATAAGGCCGACTCCGTGACACGTCTGACTAATGCCCGTCCCGGGGCCGGACCCCCGAAAGCACAATGGACCGCGAGGAGTACACCGTCAAACTTATTTGCGTACCCCATTTGATTTATTCGATATACCTTTTACGGCTGGCCCTTTCCGAAGACTATCGCGCGTCTCCAAGTCGTCAGGCAGTAATCCCCCTCGGCCCCGACTACGGAGAGTATGTTTTGAACGTTTCCGTTATGTTTCGTTGTCATTCGGGTCGTCCCCCACAGGCGCTCGTATATCATGCACGCACAAACCGCAGACGAAAAATCTCGCTCTTTATCCCCCGTCCCAGCGGAGCGAGTATATGTGTTTACCTTCACATCGTAAACATGGGCTATGTTTGTGTGGTCAATGCGTCTTCAAGGTGACATAACTCTCCTCATACTTTCACCCGCTCTGTGAATGAACGCCGCGTCAGTGCTGGAGAAGTGACATTGATGGCTTTGATACGCTCAGCAGGTCTTTCAGGACACGCCCACCATTTGACGGCAAAGGCAAATATGTCACTATGACTCTCCCTATGGATTCAAAATCGATCCAAATGGGTTCCCACTACCCCCACCTGTCCCAGGTACCGCACTCACAATTATTTTTAGAAAAAGACGACCTGGAGATTAGAACGGGTGGTTAAAAATTGCCGTCGTAGTTGCGTACTTATACCAGGTGGCTGGTTCCCGCCGCGCACTTTCGTAGTTATACTGTACCGCATGCACGAGTGCGGGCGGGTTGCCTACTTGCACGGAGCCACACAAGGGGCCGTGCGCAGCGAGCATAGGCAAACCCGCACGCTCGAGTGCATGCAGTACAGTATAACTACGAAGGTGCGCGGCGTGAATCAGCCACCTGGTACTTGGTGCTTATAATTCATCAAACCGGGCCGAGCAAACAAGTTTTTTTTCGAACATTTTATTTTTAGTAGTGTACAATTCAGGGGAGCAAACCTACATTTACCACCTCGAGAGTACTTCCCTAACTGCAAGCACGGCACACCCGCGGGAACGGTCCAACCAAAACAAACAACCGGTGTGTCCCGGGCCCGAGCGTGGGAGGACGAGTGCAATCCCCGTCCGAACCGAAACCCGCCGTGTAACAAAGGAAACTGCACATCAGACCACATGAGATCACGCGGCCTGGAGGCTCGGCCGAGCTCGGCCGCGCCGGATACAACACAGCCGCACAACAGCGCATCGCAATTAAGACCCGATTTGCGTGCGCTTTTACCCGCCGGCAAGGAGAGGGGTGGGGGCATGGGGATTGTCCGACACATGTAACACCTTGTGCAACAACCGGTCAATACAGGGAGCGCTGCTGATTGCAGCCATATGTAGTGCGCTAGCTGGGTCATGCACGCCAAAGGATGCAAGCGAATCGATATGCAACATTTCAAAGCTACACAGTTTACTTGGCAGGTTTCTTCCATATTTTTTGCATCATTTTTTTTAAATGTTTGTTCTCGTAAGGGAAGCCCGCGCCGCCAAGGCAAGGCCAATAAGGCAAGGTCTCGCAGAGAGAAAACACCCCGGGCCAGGCAATGCCAGGCATGCATCCTGCTCCTCCACCCGCGCCGCGAGGAGCAGCCGCGTCCAGCCTAGTGAGAGTTTGAGTTTCACTTTGATTCCATGACCATGACGGAGTATTCAATGAGAATATGCGTGACTTGCTTAGCGAGCGTATATGCGCATAAAATCGCCGCCGCCGACTGGCATCCGTCGATCGCGTGGCGCTATGGGCGCGGTGG
>NW_026267175.1:1273339-1283916 GCF_000697945.3 Frankliniella occidentalis
CGAGTGTTTGAATAATGAACCACACGAACTTTCATGTCCTCTTAACCATTCGGACTCATTTTCTCGTTTACATATACGATTCCCCGCGCGCGGGGTCGCCACCGCACATCCCCGGCAGGCCGCCGCGGGAGCCCCGCGCTGCCGTGGCTAGGTCAGGCAGAGGCATTCCCCTGACCCTGAGGCGGAGGCATGCAGCTGCAGCCAGCTGCGCGAGAGACCCTCCCCGCTGCTGCACCTGTTCCCAGCCGGCCCCGTTGGGATCGAATCGAAAGTGCAGGGGGCACATCCTTTCTTCTGAGGAGAGGACTACAGTGTCACTTTATTTTATTTTTTCTGATGACTGATGATTCTCTACAATACAGCACATCACAAAAAAATAAATAAAAAACAAACCGCGTGCGAGGGGAAAAGTTACGCTCTAAGACCTTTTGATTTGAATATAATTTGAATTAATGTCACTTTATTTCATTGTATTTTTTCTCCTGCAGCCCCCATGCAGAGATATGTCCGTTCTGCACTTGGTTGCACGTTGCGCTTCGCTTGGCTCGACACTCCCTGTAATTTCACGTGGCTGCTGGCTGGCTGCTCAGCGGATGCGTCCGAGAGCGGCGCATCTCTTGGGCGGCCTCTCGATGAGAGAGACGGGTAAAGGGAATGTTTTTCAGACGCAGGGCTCGCGCGGGCAAGCCCCGTACACAGTCCGTAGGGTCCGTAGCCCACACTCTCCAAATGGATCGAAACTTTTTCGAAAATACAGGGTTGCAGCCTACGCAACGCTCATACAAATATAATCTGCGTCCAGTCTTACTAACACTTACCAGGCTCGAAAATTTCATCTAGAAGAGAAAGGGCAGCCAGATGTCCCCCGCCCCCTCCTCTTTGCAAATTCCCATCCCACTGCATGCCCACGGGGATTACAAGTAATTTTCAACAGAGTACCGGCCGCTGGACGCCTCTTTTTACACTAGGGCAGTTCCGCAAAGAGAGAAATAAGAAATAGACCAGGAGCGCGAGCGGGATTATATGGCGCGTAATAGGTAACCTCAGCCCGGCCGAGCCGAGTGGCGATTCTCGGATTTATGCGATTGTTCTTCTCGTCCGAGCTGCGGTTGCCGAGCTGCTGCTTCTGCCGCAGTGGCCGCAGGGAGCGCGGGTATCATGTCATCGCCAGGCCACACGTCAGAATAAGTGTTTCGTTTCCACACACGGGTGCGGTCGTTTGTCGGGTGTGCTTGGGATTTATTTTTAAAAACAACGTGTTATATGATCATTTTTTCCCCGGTGTATCAGGCGTGACGCGTTCTATCAGCGTGACTTGTCGAGTCGAAGGCCCCGCCACCCCTATCGGCCCGGGGGGCAAGGCAAGCCCCTGGAATGTACCCTGCCCAAAAGACGGCGTCCTGCCCACCCAGACCTACGACAACTCCACACGGCAGAGGCTTTCGACGGACTTGATCGTATAATTACTGCCATTTCGCCGCGCTTGTCCGGCTCGGCCAAGGCCGCAGTCGAAGGAGAGATTGGTTTTCTGCTGGCGACGATTTATTTCGTCCGAGCGGCCAAACCGGAATTGAAAACACAGTCAGAAAATCAGGTTCAAGGTCACGGTCTCACAGTGAAGGCACAGCCGCGTGCCTGCGCGTCCCGGTCCCGGTGCGGGGTCCTGACCCCTGACCCTGCCCTTCTCCGCGTTGTCTCTTACGCCATCCGGGCAGTCTCAGGGGATGCTGCTGGTCCTGCAGGGTGGGCGGTAATCGACACGGCGATTAGTGGTGGACCAGGTGCCCCCCCCCCCCCTTACACGCCAGCCCCGGATATGAAACAAAACGACAGAGGAGGACCACACAAGACTACCACAGGGACACACTGGGGGAGCCGCCTGGCGCTGCGTCTCACATTAGGCCCTCGGCCCACCCTGCGTCAGAAGGCTTTCGGTTAAAGTTCCAGCGGCCTGCCGAGGCAATCCCTTCGCCGTCTTCTTCCAGTGTCTTGTTCACTCATGGATAAGTGGCGCCCCTGGCCTCGGATAGCCGGATAACGGTGTCTTCGTCACCTCGGACGGCGCAAAGTCCACCGGGTGTAATGACAGGGGACTGCTAATGCGGCACGCTTTTGCACGCGATCCGCCCGATAGTTGTGTGACGAGGAAATCGCGGGGCAATCAAGAAGAACAATAATTTTTTTGCAATACTTGCGCTTACGTACATGTTGGTAAAACCGAACATTTTAATGGTTCTTCACTTCACTGATACAATGATATGATGTGCGTATGTCATCACATGCATACTAGGTGGCTAATTAACCCCGCGCACTTGTGTAGTTTTACTGTATCGCAACGACCGCAACCCGCTACCGCACGCAGGCGAACGGGCGGGTTTGCACTCTAAATGTCATGGACAATTTTTTGTAACTAAGCACCGCCGAGTCAAATCGATAAATAATCACATTATTAAAATAATAAAGATAAGACATATAAAATATATAAAAATAAAAATTAAATTATACTGACATAATTAATTAGGAAGTATCAAACAACCAACGTAATATGGATGCATTATTTAAATTTGATGAAGAGGAAGGCCGATGTATTATTGAAGATCTGTTCAGACAGGCGTAGAGCTTGTTGCCAACACTCCAGGTGGCTCACCAGACTCGACAAACCCTACCAACAGAGATTCGTCACAAAACATCAGATTGAAGTATTAGTGATGTGAAAATGATGTTTTGAGGCCCAAAAATACGTCATAGTGATGCGAATTTTCATCATTTTGATAACTTGTGACCAATCTCTGTTGGTAGGGATAGACCGAGGGAGATTTCTCCTCTCGCTGAAACCCCATTTAAACAGCTCTTGTCGTCGGGGAAAAATTCAAAAACAGCAGTCAGATCATAAATTTAGTCTTTGCTCCGATACTGTTTTTTTTTCTCGATTTTCGTATGGCTTCTCTTATTGATTCTCGTTCTGATTTCTGGACCTGATGAATTGAGTGCTAGGCATGTTTAGACTCCAAAATCCTTTAAAGAAAGAAAAGAACAAATGGGTAGGGGAACAACTCTTGAATTTCGGACATTGATATTCATTTCATTACCTGGTGGTGACCGCAACCCTTCTCTTCTAGCCATGTGCCTTGTGTGTTCTGGCAATAACCCGAGTTCCCGTTTCTAAAATGAGGACGAGAATGTATCAGTTCACGAAAATAAGTATTAGATGCTAAATGTCAGCCAACATCATGATCATCAGAATTCATTTACTTACACTTGATACATAGAAAGGCTGGTGCTCTTCACATCGAGGTAGCTTGCACACGTGTCTAGAAGAAAAAAAATAATACGCAATGTATATTAGAAAGGTGGAAGTGACACTCACTACTGTATTTAATTTTTAAATTAAACTAAATCAACATACAATGGGGAGTTCTCTTGGGATGTCCTTTTTACAGCAATCTTCTCTGTATTGGCTTTCTTGTCCTCTTGAACAACATTTGAACATACCGTTGACCTCACCCATGTTGAAATTGAAGTTGAATCACTCAGCTGGTCCCCTTGAAGTGCCCTCTGCACCTGCTTGGCGAGCCCCTTGACGGTTATGTTGGAAGAAAATGTTGAAGTTGAAGCACACGGCAGGTTCTCTTGGACTGTCCACTGCCCCTCCTTGGTGCGTCTCATGATTTTTTTCAAAGGACGTGGTGAAGTTGAAGCAATCGGCTGACCCCTTTTGTTTTTCCACTGCTTCTCGTTGGTGTGCTTCTTGGCAGTTTTGTTCGTATAACACTTCGAAGTTAAAGCAATCGGCAGGTTCTCTTGGACTTCCCACTGTCCATGCTTGGCGGGTCCCATTGTGTTTTTGTTCGAAGGATAGGTTGAAGTTGAAGCACTCGGCTGGTCTCTTTGGACTGAACTCTGCTCCTGTTCGACAGTTTTGTTCGAACAGATAGTTCTCTTTTCCCCCGATTTTTTCTGTTTTTCCTCGGAGGGCTCACAGAAGGTTTCGTCTGAATAAATAGTTCCCTCTCCGTCGGCTTTCTCCTGCTCTTCCTCCGACATGTCATAAATAACCGTTTCTTCTGAATAAATACTTCTGTCTATCTCGACTTTAATCAGCTCCTCAGCAGGTTCTGAACAAACAGTCGTCTCCTGCGAAAAAATACTTCTGTCTATGTCGACTTTTCTCA
The DNA here is from genome assembly GCF_000697945.3 of Frankliniella occidentalis. Classification (NCBI taxonomy): domain Eukaryota; kingdom Metazoa; phylum Arthropoda; class Insecta; order Thysanoptera; family Thripidae; genus Frankliniella; species Frankliniella occidentalis. Next base: position 1,277,512 of record NW_026267175.1, read on the forward strand.
GCTCCTCAGCAGGTTCTGAACAAACAGTCGTCTCCTGCGAAAAAATACTTCTGTCTATGTCGACTTTTCTCAGCTTCTCAGCAGGTTCTGAACAAACAGTCGTCTCCTGCGAAAAAATATTTCTCTTCCCGACATTCGTCGGCCTCTCAGCAGGCGAAAAGTACGTTTCATCTGAACTGACACTAACAGCGCTCTCCTGCGAATTATCACTTCTCTTATCGGCCCTCGTCTGCATCTCAGCAGGCGAAAAGAACGTTTCGCCTGAACCAACACTAACAGCGGTCTCCTGTGAGTATATATTTGTCTGCTCCTCGGCGTGTTTTTGTCTTTCAGCAGGCGAAAAGAACGTTTCGTCTAAATCTAGACTTTTATCATTCTCGGCTCCCCTTTTCTCTTCGTGGACGGGTTCAGAAAAGGTGTCATCGGACTGAGAGGTCACCTCGACGGCCCGCCTCTTTCGTCTTTCAGCTGAGTCACTGGATGTTTTCGGTGTTTGCGATCTGTTTTCCTTCACAGGTTTCCACTGCACCCGCTCCCCTTCAATAATCTGGTAGGTTTCATTAAGGTTAATGGTACTTCTCATCTCCTCTGATTCCCTCTGCGTCTCTTCTTCTTTTTCATCATCACGCGTCAGATTCAGATTCGTCTCAGATTTGTTTTCGATATCTCTGTTCTCCTGGCTCATTTTAAATTCCTGGGACTTTCTTAATCTCCTAACAGCTTTCCTCAACTCTTCCTCAGCTACCCTCATCCCCTCCTCAGCTTCCTTCCGAGCTTTCCTCATCCGCTCCTCGGCCTCCCTCCGAGCTTCCCTCATTCCCTCCTCGGCTTTCTCCAGCTCCTCCAAAGCTGCCCTCTCTTCCTCGTTTTCCCACATTTCAGTTTTCCTCCCATCGGCTATCCCTAGATCTACTATAGCTTCCCTCACTTCTTCATCCCCCTTCTCTTCCTCAGTTTCCCTCCCAACGACTTTCTTGGAGCCTCCCATAGCTTCCCTCTCCTGCCCGTCCTTCCTCTTTTCAGTTTTCCTCCCATCGTCTTTCATCAGGATATCCATAGCTTCCCGCTCTTCTCCCCTGCTCTCTCCGGATTTCTTCCCATCAGCTTTTTTCAGGCTCCCCTCGACGTTTTTCAGGCCACCCATAGCTTTCTTCTCTTCCTCGATTTTCTTCCCTTTGACTTCATTCGGTCCATGTAGAGCTGCCCTATTTTCCTCGCATTTGCTCTTCCCCTCGGCTTTCTTCAGGTTCTCTTCGTATGTAATCAGCGCCTTCACTGCTATACTCTCTTCTTCTGCCTCCCACTCCGCCTCAGCTTTCCTCTGCTCCTCGTCTAGAACAAGAATTACGAAACATGATGACAATAGAAGGGGAGAAAGGGGGTGTCATTAGACTAATATTCGTTATGGTTTTAGATACAATATTTCACTAATATGGTTTATTCTTGTTAAATAATACATCTGTAATATTTTTACACATTTTAGAAATGTAACTTTTAAGCTTTTATTAACTGACATAACAATAAAATCACGTGACGGCGAGGAATGGGTAACTTGCCGTCGCACATGAGGTCATTAAACAGTACGATGCCTGCTGACATGGGTCATCCATTAGGGGTATGATAGGGAGCTATTTTATCGTAAAGGACCACGAGGTATACTAGCCCTCCTGACCGCATCACACGGTCAACGAGTCGCCCGTTGATTTATCGTTCGATCCAGCCATAGCAAGAATTGCTGTGTTTTCCGTACAATAATCGTCGAAGGCTGGCGAGATGATATGACAGCAGCTCAAGGTTCGGCATGAGAAGAGTCGATGCAGATCGTTCGTCGATAGCTGGGTACATCTCAAAGCAGGAGAGGTCAACTCATCGTCACAGGAACCGACACCGGCGTTGAGGAGGCTATGTCTTGGATTAAGGTCAAGCTTGCAAAGATTAAGTTTGCCAGCCACGGCACCGCACAGCACACAGAAAAGAGACAGAGAGCTCCGTCTCAACCCGGTCTCAACCCTCGTACAAAATTCTAAGATTTACTATCGCCCATCATCATGTTAATTTAGACCTGGTTTGTCCTCTAATGACCTTTGCTTAGTTTACCATGCACCTCTTTCAGATGTGTACACCGAGCATGTCCATGATGTCACCCCCCTGCTTACACCAACTCTTGGCACGTGCAATAAGAGAGACACTGTTTTAAACGTGAGTTATTCAACAACTAATTCAATCCGTTTTGCTGTGCGATGGGTGAGATTGGTGGAGGACGACACAGCATCGGCCCGTGTATTATTTACCGACCTTTATACCACGCGGCATTACGACGGCTGGTCATGAAAATTGGCAAGGTCAGTGACTCGCACGCCACGTTGGACATGGGCACACACGGTATACGGTGGTGCTGCTCGTCCGCCCACACCAGGTCGTAAACGTCCTGGATATTACTGTGATTGTTCGGAAGACGCCTATCACCCCCCCCCCCCAATCTCTCTCTCTCTCTCTCGCTCGCTCTTCCTCCCCTCTCCCTCTCTCTCCCTCTCGCTCACCCACACACTCACACACGTATCGCGAAGTGGCCGAACAGCTCAGCAGACCCGGCGTTTGCTCTCTTGATCAGTCGACCTGCGCGTCGTTTGCAGGCGCTGTCAATTACCGGCGGTGAGTCACAGCGTAGCGGTGCGGTAGTGTAGCAGGCTCAGCAGGCTGTCATTTGGCTCCCAATAATGATACGTGCTCGCGCGTGCCCGCAGCCTGGCGAAGCCTGGCGCAGCCTCCGCGCGAGCGGCCGGACAGCTCGGCGCCTTGGAGCAGAGCAAGCACGCCAGCCGCGGAGCCCGAGTCAAGGTTATGGGGACCGATAATCCGCGGGCTCTCTGCCGTCCGTTTTTGCCCCATTTCGTCGGACGGCGAGCGCGCGAGCGAGCTTTAGGGCTCCGCGCCCCAAACCTCCGCGCCCCGCCCCGCCCGTTTAGCTCGCGTCGTAAACAGATGTTTTACTGTCAGCATATGCATGTTACAGGAGGTCCGTAAATCGACAACACGTCGCGCCAAAAGACGGGCGAGGTCTCGCGCGCTCGTGGGAGGCGGCAGTAAGGCGTGGCGGGTGACGGGGAAACGGGGAAGGGAGGGGGGGGTGCTGCATAGCTGTGTCCCTTCTCCTGCTTCCCTTGCCGGCCACACCCGCACGCTGCCTTGAACCTCGGGTCAGAAAGGCGTACAGAGCGTACACTGCGTTAGATCATACCGCGAGCAGGGCTAACGAGAGTGGGCGTATCAGAAAGTTACGGACCGCCTGACAAAATCACGGCCCGGCAACAAAAAAAATGCGAGCCTCTATAGAACCGTCTCGAACTGGCGGTTCTCGCAATGCAAACGTGATTCACCTGGTTGTGCTCTAGAAACCGCTTTTTTTTTCCTCGCCCTTATCGGCCGCTCTCCCGTCAGCCGGCCCGGCGTCCTTATCGTCCCGATGACGCATCGACTTGAACTGGACGGGGTACGGATGGCACCGAGAGACAAATCTCGCATGTCCTCATTGATGTTGGCGGCCGTCCAGAATAGCGCACCGAGATGGCCATAGCAATGCTAGATACCGTCAATAGAAGCAAACGAGCAGCCCGCTGTGCTTTTCAGTTTTCAATGATCATTTTATTCGTTTTTATTTATAGATGGATGGAAAGGTCACGGGTCGGGCACGCGTCAATGACTTTTTGAATAGGATGATAAACGACCCGATTGACTGATCCCATTCCGCGCGCCCGGCAAGTCAAGGTGTCGAAACAAGCCGTCATATCGCGCCGCCGCCGCGGCGACTCGCGCGAGTCAAGGCTTGGGAAGCTGCGGCGCCGGCGGCCCATCAGTCCCCGCCCCAAGGGGCCTCGCGAACAGTCCCCACCGCGGGGGCCTATATCAGTCCCCTCCCGCGGGCGTCACGGCGCCGCCCGGCGAGCCGCGGCCCAGGCAGCGCAAATACCAAGTCATACAATGGCCACTTGGGATGCAGCCGGCGCCTCCCCCGAATCTGCATATTACGATAGAAAGGGGATTATGACGCCAGCGGTAACGGCCGCATGCGAACAGCGAGAGGGAATTACAGCGGCGGGTGCAATATGGAGTGAGCCGCGGCGGCGGCACGGCGGCGACACCGCGGGGAGGCTGTGCTGCTGGTGGGAACGGCACGGCGGCGGCGGCGGGGGGCTGCAGTGGGATCCAACACGGATCCGACCGACCGACCGAAATTGTATTCAGTCATGTGTAATTATGTACGTCGGCTACCGTGGCCCGCCCAGCCCCGCCCCGCCCCGCCCGCAGGCCTGAGCCCACCGCAGAGCCGCACCAGCGAGCGATCAGATCGGGCAGTGAGTGACGGTATGGGACGGGCCGGGCTGCTACTGTACCGCCCGCAACCGCGTGCACCCGTCCCTGCCAGGGTGCATATTACTTCCCTGGTACTCACGCACTTATTGTGGTATCTAATCTAATACGGGCTAACGGGCACGTGTAATACTCATTCTTCTGACGCCCGAGGTAAGGAAATTAACTGATTTGACTTCAGCTGAAGGATTTTGTTTGTGTCCACTCCATCAGCGGAAGTACGTAATGACTCGGGCATGCTACATGCTCCACTCTCAAATTTTTAGATAACGCCCTCCTCACGAGCAGTTCTTTCTTCCTCCTCCCTAGCCCTTTTCGCGCCACTTGGGAAAGATTTCATTATCATTTTTCCTCTAACCATATGGAGGAAACCCCTTGGTCCCCCGGCTCTTTATGTTGTTAAAACACTGTCGTCAACTGTTCCACACCCTCGTTTTCTTCTCCCCGGCATCTCCTTCATACAGACATACCTTCCCGTAACCCTACACCGGGCGGGCCCGGCGGTCCTCATTCGAATAACCCCCCGCTGCCGTGTCGCTGTCCTACGACCTCGCCCCGGTGGTCCAGGAGCCCCCCCCCTCATCCCACTCTCTGGTTGTTTGATCAGACCGCTGCTCCTCCTTGTAATCACCACATACGCCGCTACGGACACTCATCTTTATTAATTTGTCTGCCCGCCTGGACTCCCTGTGCTCGGCCGCGCTCATGCCTTTCGTGGAGATTAACGGCGAGATGCACCGCTCGGCCCCGGGAGCCTCCTTCCCCGCGGCCGTCGTGTCCCGGGTCGTCCCCATCCTCCTCGTCCCATCTCTGATCGCTTACAGACACTTCAACCCCGACATTTACCGCGCGGCATCTCCTGCATCTCGTTTGTCCCGCCCGCGCGCGGAGCAGCAGACTCAACGAAAAAGTGTGAAGGGCCAGAGACAGCATTCTGTACGTGCATCACATTTTCAGACGCCCCCCCCCCCCCTTGTGTATGGCACCTATACGGTTGACACAGATGATCGGCTGACGCAAATTACTTTCATCTCTGCGAGGCGCGGGTTCAACTACCGCGACCGACCGAAATGTTTTCCTTTCCCCCCCACTTTTCCTTTGTTCGCGCGCCGATGATCTGCCTACCGCTTTTTCCTCGCGGCGGCGCCCAACGATATGCGATGAATATCGACGCCGTCATGTGTGAAATGAACGGTCCGTCCAGCCCCCCCCCCTTTCCCCGCAGGGGGGCACACCCCTGGACACGCCCCTGCAGGCTCGTCCTGCCCCGCCGCCGCGCCACGCCCCGCCAGGAGTTTAGTGTGCGCCGCGGTGCTCCACGCCGTGCCGGCCACTGGCCGTGGAGGGCATCGCACCCGGGTGCATTCATGCATCAGCGAGAAAGTTGATCGTCGCCGTACAGTACACGCGGGGTCAGCGCGGCCGACAGGCAGGCAGCCCGCCACGCGGTAGCGGCCGAGGTTTAAAAATATAAACGAGCCGCACGCCACGGCCTCCGCCGCTTCCACGGCCTCCCCCCACGGCGTGGCGCCGGCGTTATAGTCTCGCCACGCGGTGCGGCGCCACCGCGGGTAAATGAGACATTACCCGGCGTTACCCATACCTGAGCCCGAGCGCTGCCCCGCCCTGCCCAGCTGCCCGCGGTGCGGCGATGACCTCGCCCGCCTTACCAAATTGGGCGGCGCAAAAGATCGCGGTCCGTCTCGCGGCCAGCCAGAGCCAGGCGCCCGGCAGGCAAAAGGCATCCCTGCCAAGGTCGGCGGGATGACGGCCAAGGTGTGAGATGCCACACCACACCACACACCAACCGTCCGTCTCTCTCACGGCATTGGCGCGCAGGTCCCGCCCGCAGGTGGGAGCGAGGCGCATCGCTCACACACGCCACAACTCTAACTCTCGGACGCGTCCTCACATCGCGCAGGCGGCCACAAACGCCCTGGGGTGGTGTCTCCTCATTGACCCTCATCACTCCGTGTTACCCAGCGTGGCCTGCTACCCGCAGGTAGCGCCCAGATGAAATAGTAATTACCCCCCCCC
>NW_026267175.1:1284206-1284962 GCF_000697945.3 Frankliniella occidentalis
GGGCAGACATCTAAGTGTGAGCAAGTCGCGTTTAGGGTAACCGCTCCTCGCCGACGAGAAGTGCGACGGCGTGGTTGCGCCCTTGTGCTGGGCCCAGGCCGGCCTTTCACCGGCCGCAGCGCCGCCGCCGCAGCATAAGCAGCGCAAGAAAATGTTTTACAGAAAAAATCTGTTATTTTTAGCGAAATAATTTGTTTTAACGGTTTGAACCTACAAGGTGGGTGAGCTTTTCCCCTAGCGATTCCTCTCTATCGGCCCCTCTCCCTTTTCTATCTCTCACGACCTTGTGGATCGATGGAACACACCCGCGTGCCGCGTGCCTGAGGCGGGCCCACCCGGGGGAGAGCGAAGAGGGGCGCAGCAGCAGCGACACGACGCACCGCCCGGGTACCGGTTCCCTCCTAGACCGGGTACCGGCCCGAGAGTACCGGCCGGGCCCGCTGACCCCCAGACCTATTTGGATCGGTACAGGTAGGAGGATGGGAGAGCCGGACCAGGCCGACTCACTTCTGGTTCCTTCCTTCCTCAATCCCTGCTGCTGCCTTCCCCAACTAGTCGTCGACTGCTTCAGGCCCAAAATATTTATCAGCAGCAGCAACTTTTAGCGCTGCGGCCAAAATCTTGTCCAAGTTATAAAGTGAGAGTCGCCGACTGGCCAGGGTGCATATTACTTCCCTGGTACTCACGCACTTATTGTGGTATCTAATCTAATACGCGCTAACGGGCACGTGTAATACTCATTCTGACGCCCGAGGT
>NW_026267175.1:1285611-1287056 GCF_000697945.3 Frankliniella occidentalis
TTTAGCGCTGCGGCCAAAATCTTGTCCAAGTTATAAAGTGAGAGTCGCCGACTGGCCGTAAACAATGCGAGTCGGAAAAGAATATGAAAAAGAAAAGTGCACGACAAAAAATTATAAGTTTTCATTGGTTTCCTGTAGAAATAGTTCGTGGTCATGAAATGACATGCACAGTTTGTTGAGCACGCTCAAATTTCAAGACACACTACAAAACCCAAGTGTGTGAATGTCGTACACTTGTAGGTGTATAAACGCCACGGAGAACGCTACGACGCTATGCGTACACATAAGGGTACAAGTGTGTGAAATTTCAAAGGGAAATTCACACCTTTACTCCCGTAAGTGTACGAACGGGCATACACACACCTACAAGTGCGTGCAACAGGCACACTTCACACACTTGCGTTTCCAGTTTAAGTTTTCGCATGCTTCAGAAAAACGTTATTTTCACCGGAAATGGAAAAACGCAACCACACAAAGCGCAAAATGCACAATTATTGCGGCGACATTCAACTCGAGCTAGGCTTTTCCAAGTGTGCCACGCGACAGCTCCCGGGCCGGCCGGCTGCAGCCGCTGCTGCAGCAGGTTTGCTGTGAAAGCGGCGCCATGTTCCATATTCCAGCTGAAGGTTACGCCGCACGCACGTTTGAGGTTATGTTCGTACAGCTGCGCGGCAACAGCCAAGCCAAGCCAGCCCTTCGCGTCCAGGATACGCCGGCGGGCGGGGCCGAGCCTCAGGCCAAGGCTATGCGTGGCTAGAGTCGCAGCGCAAACGAGATCGACAGACGCCTCCGAGACAAAAGGCAGCACCGCACTTGATTGAATCCCCGGCCGACATGCGGGCTCGCGGGGCTCCGCGCGGGCCTAAACAGAGGCGTCCGACCTCAAGTCCAAGAGAGAGAGAGACCGACGTGAGAGTGAGAGAGACTCGCGGGTCCAGTAAGCTCCACGAGCTCCAGGAGGAGGATAGCGGGCTCCGTCTCGCTCGCCCTTGGGGTAAGGTCCCCCAAAAGAGGACGACTCATTGACTCATTGGATCTGCCCTGGTCTACCAAGAAAATATATGATATGAACCCCATTTACCAACGTGGAGTTAAGTTGACCGTCGGCAGACCAGAAGGTGACGCCCGCGAGCAAGGTGTTTTCAGGGGCCGGCGTCACCTTCACCTGGTGGACACACTAGTGTGAGGCTCCTCGTCGTGCTGCTCACCTTTGAGGTCCGGGTCGCGGGTGGCCCAGGCCGCGGGCGGCATGCCCAGCGGCGCGGGCGGTGGCCGCGGGGCGGCCGGGGGGCCGCGGCCGCTCTGCCGCAGGGGGGACACGCGCAGGAGGCGCGGGGCGGGGCCCCCCTCCGAGTCGCGCCGGAAGAGCACCATGTCGGGCTGGAACACACAGAGAGACACATCATCAGCCACGTCCATCCATCGAGCTAGCCGCCCGTCCGTCC
>NW_026267175.1:1287106-1287416 GCF_000697945.3 Frankliniella occidentalis
TTTGCGCAGTTGCTGCGCCAGCCGTTCCGCCACTCGAGTTGGGTTACGACCAAGAACAGTGTTACACCTGGTTATAGCATATTGTGGTGTTTAAATGTTGCATCTGCATAGAAAATTCACAAAAAGGGCGGACATCTAAGTGGGAGCAAGTCGCGTTTAGTTAGGGTAACCGCTCCTCGCCGACGAGAAGTGCGACGGCGTGGTTGCGCCCTTGTGCCTTTCACCGGCCGCAGCGCCGCCGCCGCCGCAGCAGCGGCAGGTCTGCCAAACGGAACTGCTAACGCCCAGAGTGAAATGGCAGAGAGATTAT
>NW_026267175.1:1287602-1289929 GCF_000697945.3 Frankliniella occidentalis
GGGGGGGGGGGTGCAAACCCAGCTTGTGACCATACGTGTGGCCACGTGGGACTCCACGTGGTGGTTGGGGTTTGATGATTAAGTATGGGATACGCTGGCTTTGGTTGGTCTAAATTTTACTCTGAGGCTACTCTGATGAGGTTCGGTGAGTCTCGGGTGCAAGGTATCCGACATGGCTGGCGACCGGTGCCAGACTAGTGGACTCACGGTGGACTGCGAGTCAGGACAGCGCCTCGCGCGCCGCAGACCTGCCCCCCGGGATTGCTGATCTAAGGAAAACAGTCCGCTGCGCCGCGGCTTTGCGCAGGTGCTGCGCCAGCCGTTCCGCCACTCGAGTTGGGTTACGACCAAGAACAGTGTTACACCTGGTAGCACATTGTGGTGTTTAAAAGTTGCATCTGCATAGAAAATTCACAAAAAGGGCAGACATCTAAGTGTGAGCAAGTCGCGTTTAGGGTAACCGCTCCTCGCCGACGAGAAGTGCGACGGCGTGGTTGCGCCCTTGTGCTGGGCCCAGGCCGGCCTTTCACCGGCCGCAGCGCCGCCGCCGCAGCAGCAGCAGCGGCAGGTCTGCCAAACGGAACTGCTAACGCCCAGAGTGAAATGGCAGAGAGATTATAGCAAAGGATAGGCCGACATCCGACTTCTCCTCCTTCTCAACGTCGCACGACTCTCTGCAAAGTAAAATAATTCGCACCTTGTTGAGTCTGCAGCCGCTACATAGCAGCATGAGAGCAGCCAGCGAGTCTGTTGGATGATGTGTCGGGCGCGTGGGAAGGGAAGGCGTTTCGCGGGCTCATCACAACACTCGCCAGGTGCGTATGCGTGCGTGTGTGTGTGTGAGAGAGAGAGAGAGGGGGGGGGGAGGCACTGTAACACGACAGGACCGTTCTGCAAAGGAGCAAGTACGCTGGCCGATCGCCAGAGCTACAATACCAAACAAATATCGGGGAGAGCAATCCATCAACCCAGTTCGTATCGGCAATCAGGCGTCTTCCCCCCTCCGCTGCTCCAACAACACACACACATATGTGCGAGCAGTTCGGCCCCAACATGTGGGTCACTGACCCCCCCCCCCCCCCCCCCCTTCCCATCGCGGTGTCACCAGCTGGCCCATGATAGCCGCCAGACCGTGTCAGGCTTCGCCAGAGTGCAGCTGCAGCCGTCCTGCATCGATGCTGTTCAATTATTCCACCGACGTATCTCCTCATCAGCTCCCCATCTCTGATCGCCTCTCGCAGGCCTCCCGCGGTCGATCGCGAAGGGGTTTACTCTACGATACAGTACGCGCACACACTAACATTGTCAACGGAAAGGCGTGAGACCAGCGTGACTTCGAATGGTATTCCGAGTTTTGTGGAAGCAAGTGCCCCTCCGCTCGGTCGGGGACTCGACGAGCGCGGCGGGGCTCGGTGCGCTCAACAACCTACACGGCTCAGCAGGCTCAGCCCCGCACTACACACGCACACGTCAGGCCCTTGTGTGTGTGTGTGGGAGTCGCCAAGGTTGCACGAGCCCTGTAAGGCAAATTTGAACAACATAACAGGCTGCATTCAAGAGCAGGGAAGCGTTTCTTTTGTGCACGGAGTTTGCCGACGACGCCACCGCGCTTCCCACGGCAGGCCTAACGCAAGGTAAAGCCTCCCGGACGGCCCACCTGGGCACGCCCCGCCACACCCAGCCACGCCCCGCCGGGGATGTTCCACCTGTGATTATATTCCATTCACAAAACTTGCCGTTCGTTGCCACGAATCACAAAAGAAACAATATTGCACGTAAAATTTGTACCACACCATCATTGACCGCACGTGTGCCAAAGCCAAATCCACTAATCCACATCTCAAAGGGACAAGGTACGACTCGTGTGCCAGTCACTTGGCCAGGTGGCTCGAGGGGGGCCTCATCTCTCTCGTAGTGTACACCAGATTGACAAGATAGACGAATATTTGTCTGTTGGGACATGAAACACCTGTGCACCTGTGACTCGGCAAAACGCACTAATTTCTCCCTGAATGTAGGTAAAACGCAGATGGCTCTTGAAAACGATTGCCTAGAGCTTGCCAAAGACTGGTCCTAGATTGCCAGGGTGGAGGGTGTTCATCAGATTGCTCACAGAGTTGAGGCCTCTCCGGCTCGGCGTCTCAAACATCAAGACCCGTGCGCAGACGGCGCGGCGGCAGCGCGACTCCACAGCAGGCGAGGTTCCCTCTCTCGCATAGCCCCGGAGGCGCCTCGCGAGTGGGAGGGAGAGCGTTTGTCGCACAATGAGGAGACCTTGAGTGATTTGGGCGTCGTCGACTTCTCTGCACCTGTTCGCGGGGCCGAGC
>NW_026267175.1:1290254-1291048 GCF_000697945.3 Frankliniella occidentalis
TTGACAAATCGCGTACGACGATTTTTATCAGTCACGATTACGGTTATTAGCAATGACTATTAAATGACCTGCAGTGATTATTATATTATTAAGATTACTAGTGACTATTTTAGGGGGTGAAGGAAGGTTAGGCGTGCGGGCGGGCTTCCCTGCAGTAGCTTGCCGTAGCACCTTATGGCCCCGTGTGAGTATGCAACCCGACCGCGCGCCAACATCCGGTACAGTGGAAGCAAAATAAAGGAAGGGGGTCTGTGGACCACCCTGTCGGTAGACCCCGGTAGACCCAGTAGACCCCTGAAAGAAACACATGGAGAGCGTTTGTCGCACAATGAGGAGACCTTGAGTGATTTGGGCGTCGTCGACTTCTCTGCACCTGTTCGCGGGGCCGAGCTCGAGCCGCCGCCGAGCGGGCCGGGCCGCGCGGGGCCGGGCGATCAGAGGAGCATGTATGCGCCAGCCGCCGGCATTATCTCTATCTCACTCAGTCTATGTCTCTCTCTCTCTCTTTCTCTCCCTCTAGTGTGCAGTATCTCGCTGTCCTCTCTAACTTGATGCTCGGCTGCTTCCGATGGAAGCCCACAAGCGGCATAGCAACCCCCCCGGGGGGGGGGGGTGCAAACCCAGCTTGTGACCATACGTGTGGCCACGTGGGACTCCACGTGGTGGTGGTCTGATGATTGGTTAAGTATGGAATACGCGGGCTTTGGTTGGTCTAAATTTTACTCTGAGGCTACTCTGATGAGGTTCGGTGAGTCTCGGGTGCAAGGTATCCGACATGGCTGGCGACCGGTGCC
>NW_026267175.1:1291098-1293683 GCF_000697945.3 Frankliniella occidentalis
CCCCCCCCCCCCTTTACACACACACACACACACACACACACACACTCACGCACAACCATACGTCCCATCCCATTAAGCAATCAGTGCGATATCCCTCCCATCCCATCCATAAACGGGGCAGCCGCATCAGATTCCCTCCCCGTCAATACCGTACAGCTTCTTTGGGCCATCTCTTATTCATCCCAAAACAGCTAATATGGGCCGAGGGGAAGCCCCGCCGCGGAGCCTGCGGTACAGTAGTATACGGCCTGCAGGCCGGGTTGGATTACCCTGTGTGGGTGGGAGGCTGGCTGGCGCGACACTGCCGGAGAGACGGGGAGGAGGAAAATATGAAAACGCGTCGAGTATTTCGGTGCGGAGGCCGATGCGACTGCGATAAGAAGAATAACTGCCTCTGTGATCGAGAAAAAATAAATTATCCCGAATGTGTTCGGCATAACACGCGGGCGACGTGACGACCGCCGCACGCGCATAAAAAATGCAAATTGAAATCGCCTCAATGAAAATTAAGTCGTGTTAGATTACAATCGGCATCCCCTTGCTTCCCCATACCACACACATGCTGGCGGGGCTGCTGAAAAAAAGGAAGGCTGAATCTAATTTAAACGGTTGCTGCTCTCCGGCAGGAGATCGGAGAAAGATGGGCAGGGGGAGGGAGGTTAGCCGGAAGGCGCAAACAGAAACAGGGGGAGGAATCAGGAAGTGGAGGAAGTATGGAGCACAAGGGTAGCTCATCGTCACGCAGAGCATCTCCTACCCTAAAGTTCTCATTATTTGAGCCCACAGATGTTTAAAACGTTCCCACTTACTGGCTAAAATGTCAATTACCACAAAATTATGTCGGCGACCATGCTTACGATGGTTTCTGGGTGAAGTTCGGATGGGAATCACGGAGGAAGTATTGTCCGGGTTTGGTCACGCAAGGCCAGGCCGTGGTGTGCGCCGTGCTGCCCTGGCGGACCAGCACCAGGCCCACAGCACCTCGAGGGCAAAGACGACCACGCTCGCGACCTGGCCCGCGCCCAGCACGACCAGGGCCGGCCCCAGCTGCCACAGCGTCAGCGGCCGCGGTCCCTGCAGCGACACCAGCTTCCTCGCGTAGAACAGCCGCTCCCGCTCGTGCTCCGCGCGGCGCCAGCGCGCCAGCAGCCCCGCCGCCTCAACACGCGCCGCCGACCGGGCCAAGGGACGCTCCAGCGGCGACCCCCTCGTCGTCAGCCCGATCATCCTCACAGTGGAGAAGTTCAGCCGAAAGAAGTGCAGCTTCTTGGGTGGGATCATATAGGGACGTATGTAATTCTCAATGTCCAGGTCCTGGAAGGTGACGACGGCGCAGTTGCGGGCGGTGGCAACGTTGTCGATGACCGTCTTCACGTCCTCGTGCAACAACATCCTTGTCCGCGGGGCCAGGCCGACAGGCAGCAGGCGCAGGGCTGACGCTTTCAAAAACAGGACGGATAAGGAGTACACGAGCAGCCCGCTGTCCTCGAGGTCGCGCACGCTGTCCAGGTCACGCCGAGGGACGGCCGATGACAGCTTGCCCAGCAGCAGGCCCTGGTAGGCGGCGGTCAGCACGACACACGCGAGCAGCCAGGCGGCGAGCTGCGGCCGGGGCGGGGCGGGCGGCGGCGTCGCCTGTCCCAGAACCGGGGCCAGCGCCTGCAGCACCGCGCCGCTAACGTCCTGCCGCCGTCTGCACGCGAAGACGGCCGCCGTGCTCAACAACGCCAGCCCCGTGGCCCACCACAGACTCGCGCAGAACTCTATCGTGACCGCTTCCAGCATGTTCACGCCGGCCCCAAAGCCGGCGGGCACGATGGCAACGGCATGCATCTTCTCCATGTCGTTGATGTAGCTTACTTCCCGCCACGAGGTTTTTAGCAGCAGGGGTTTGTCTGTAAGCATTGCGTCTAGGCTGCACTCTTTGAGACGTTCCACAAAACTATGGTAATCCGTTACGTTTGTAGTTGTCGTTCGTCCACGCGGGCCCTGCTTTGCTGCCAGTTGAACGACGCTCTTCGCCAGCTCTTGGATCGGAGACGTGGACGTCAGCTCTTTCGATGGCAATAGGCCCACGTCGAGGCGCCGGTCTGGTCTCGGACGCCACCCGCTGCAGAACTCGGTGAACACGGCGATCTGCCTGCGCCAGCCCTGCAGGGGTGCCCACTCGTCCACCTCGGTGACGGTCGCCTCATCATTCGAGCAGGCAGTGAAGGAATGGCAGTCCAGCTTGTACAGCACGGTGCTGCCGTTGGGCGCGGTGAGGGCGAGCCTGTCCTGGTACGCCCCGAGCCAGGGCACGACCAGAGAGACGTGCCGCAGCACGACGTCCTGGCGGGAGGCCACCGAGGTCCAGAACAAGGTCCGGCTTGCGATGATCTTGCCGTACTCGCTCATGGTGGCCAGGAGCTCTTCCAGCCCCTCCGTGTGGACGAGAAGTGCGCAGGGCGACGTCGAAAGGGCGTGCTGGAGCCTGGGGTCGAGGCCGTTGTCCAACATCAACCGGATGGGGCTCTGCACCCGGGGGACGGCCGCGGACAGCTCCCGGAGGAAGGCGGCGGTCCAGCGCGTACTGCCCAGGACGA
>NW_026267175.1:1295248-1297835 GCF_000697945.3 Frankliniella occidentalis
GTAAAAAGAGAAATGAAAGGGGAGGGGGGACAAATACACACACAAACACACACACACACACACACACACACACACGCGCGCGCGCGCGCGCGCGCGCAACCCGCATCATCCCAACGGCGGGGACGACGGAAGCTTCTATCCCCCGCGTTGCCTACCTGCCTATCACACTACGATTTGGCCTTACCTTTCGTTGATAGTTATATAATACTGTGCGAACGGTTGTGCAGACGTGTCCCTTGCTGGAGCTCACCGCCGACTGGTGACTGGCGAGTGAGAGGTCGGTGCTAGAGTGGCAGAGCGGGCTAACGAGGGCTGCAGCGCCCGGCCCGGGCCATCACGGCTCCTGGCTGTCCCGGCCGCGGGGACACCCCTGCCCGGCCTTCCCGGACAGTCCCTGGACAGTCCTTGCTCACTGCCCAGACTCGGTCTACACTGTTAAAATGGGGTGCTCAGAAATTATGCGCCTCATGTGTACAGTGGTTGCACTTCTGCTGTTATGCTGTACCGCATTCCTACGTGCGGACGGGTTGCCTACTCGCTCGGCCCGTAAGGCGCCGTGGATAGGAGCGATAGGCAAGCCCGCCCGCACTCCTGCGTGCGGTACAGTGTAACTACATAAGTGCAAGGGGTCAATCGGTCACCTGGTGGTGGCATACAGACACAGATTGGTGTGCTGTGCTGTCACTACATACGCGAAGGCGCGCACCACGCTAAACGATGCACGTACGTTTCAGGCTTACAACCATGATTCTAGAGCACTACAAACTATACCACTTTACAAGGGCCACAGCCACCTTTACTTCAAAGTCGGATGGAGTTATACCAGGATTGCTGCCGGCGCAGACGTAGAACTAGCTTGGGCGTCCTTCTCTGGCTGCTGCGAGACTGAAAATGGCGGCTGGCGCTCGCACACCTGCTCACACGCACCACGCACCTTCGCCGAGCGATGGCAACAAGGGTTCGGCTAGAGCCCTGCCTAGCCGAAGGGTGATCTTCGGGTTCGGGAGCATGGGGAAGGGGGGCGTGGGAGGTGATGTGAGGGGGCGGGGTGCCGAGCTTAGCCGAGCTTTGTCGAACAGGGGTACGGGCCCGCTCGGCCGGCTCCAGCTGCTCCAGCCCGTGACACCTGAAGACGGTCACCGGTTGTACACAAAAGGATGACGTAGTTTCTCACGCAGTGGACCCTAAGAGTTGCCCGGAGTAGCGGAGGAGAAAATAGTGTGTACAAAGTTGGAGGACCATCGTGCACGAATGCGGGCGAACGACATCATACGACATAAACGGGTGGTTAGTCGGCAGGTGCTAAAGGGGGCCCCGCTCGCCTAGCGACGCACCTGTGGCGCCCGGCGCCCCACTCTCTATGTGCTCAGCAGGGCTTTCACCCACTTAATTGGAGCGACTGTTCGGCGTGCAGCGACGCAAACATTGCAGTCAAGGGTGATGGTGATCCATACTGTCGCTTGCCCCTGTGCCTCCACGTGAATGCGTGCGCGCCTGTGCGTGTGTGTGTGTGCGTGTGAGTGTCTGGGTAATGCAGCCATACATATGAGGCCACGCGCTGGCCGATCACGCGCCTTCCCTATTCAAGGCTACTTTCAGATGGACAGAAGAAGAAGATCGGTGGGTGACGGACTCGCGTCTCGCATTGCACATGTGTTGCAGGAGCGTAACGCACGTGATTATATAGGTTTTGCGCACTGCTGCGCGCCTGTAAACGACACACAACGAGTCGCACAGGTGCGAGGAGGGAGTGCTCATTGCCTCCTGTATTTAGCAACTCGAGTGGCGGTTGCCTGGTGGTTGCCTCGCCGTCGTCGCAGTGGTGTCCGAATAAACTCGTGTGCTGCTCTAGCTATTCAGAGCGGTGTATTTTCCGAAACGGGTCGTTCTCAGGCCACTCCCCCCACCCCCACCCCCTCTCCTCCACACACAAGCGCAAACACACACTTACACTCGGGCGCGTATTAGCATCTGCAATACGAACTAGTTATTAGGACAGTCTACACTGTTTGGACCCGCATGGGTCCGCACCGCCGCTGCCGTCGCTAAACAGCAACCTCATCATCTCCGTCCAGGGTCTGCAGGGTCGGGTCGGCTTAGTTACTGCACATTGCACAAGCACAGCCTTAACGTGCTAGTTTCACCTTAACACATTTGGGCCTCAAGACTTCCGAAATCTGAGTAATTAATATTTTTAGAGGCGTTTGTTCTCTAAGCAGCAGGTTTTAAGGTAATACGGCCCAGCCAGGCCTTGCCCTATGGCTGGGCCGGCGGCAGCGACGGGCAGACGTGCGAAAAGTCAAAGGTGACTGACAATTTGTGTGGCAGCATGGGGTCGGCTTCTCATGCTAAAGGCTATGCGCCCCGATGACCTGACGCGCCAAACTATTGATGGATAACCTGCGACGGGACGGTGCAACACCGTTTCACGATACGGGGCACGGGGGAGGAGGACCAGGAGGACGAGGTGGAGACGATGAGGTGCAGGACGAGGTGGACGAGGAGGGGATGAGGACAACGAGGCCAAGGAGATCGAGGAGATCGACGAGGACGACGACGAGGACGACGACGAGGAGGTCGACGAGGA
>NW_026267175.1:1298695-1302292 GCF_000697945.3 Frankliniella occidentalis
GGACCGGCGGGACACTGGGCGGATGTTCCCTCTAAAGGCTCTCAGGCGCGATCACTGTAAACAATAAGTCCCTACTCCGCTGGCCGCGGCGCGTGCGCTGGCACTTCCCTGTCGGGGTGCGCCCGGAGGGTGTCACGTCACCGGCAGGACCGGCGGCAGGACCGGCAGGGCCTTGGTGTCGTCCTTGGGCCCCGAGCCCCAGGGGCCCCAGGGGCGAGCTGGTCATCGAGTCCGTTTATTTCGGGAGTGTGTTGGTCCACTCGGCCGCGGCATTCTGGATGCTGTGCGATGCTTATCTGCCAGAGCCCCCGGGGCCCGGCCGGCCTATGGGCCAGCACCGGCCGCCCGGCACCCACGGGGCACGACGGCGGCCCGCCTCGGCCCCACGGCGCCGCGACCGCGCTCTCGGCGGGCTCCGAATCTAGGCAGCCGCGGTCCATCGCCGCAGCACGGCACCGCCCCGGAGTACACTGTCAACAACGCTGATTTTCGGCCGAGGGTGTTTGTGGGATAGGAGAGTGGGGGGGGGGGGTCCTCCACATTGAGTCACGACGACACAAGATCCCCTCCAGCCGGGTCGGGTGGGGCCGATGCTGAGCCGAGCCGGGGGACCCCTCGCGTGAAATATTTTGTTTTTCGCCGCAGGAGGAAATACTCGGGATGCCCGTGGAGCGAGCGGACGGGTCCGTGGGGAGGGGGAGGAGGCGTGCGGGGGGGACAAGAAGGTCGAGGGGAATTCAAACCAAACTTTATCGCCTCCTCGTACCGTCGTCATCAGGAATGCGCGTCTCTAAACATGACATGTAAACGCGTCGGACATTGGCAACACTGCAGTGCGGCGTATACTGCAGCGCCGCCGCCCCCGCCGCAGCCGGCCCAGGCCCCCCAGTCAAAATAAGCGGCGAGCGCGAGAGAATAAGCAACGCCAAGCACAAGCACTCGGCAACCAGTCTGGCACGCCTCGCCTCGCCGCCTCGCAGCACAGCACCGGGCCGCGCCGTAGGCACAACATGCGTACAATGAGCGTCTTTGTTGTGCGGCTGCTGGGCCGTAACGACTCGACTTCCTCCCGGGCCCGGGCCGGCCCGGAGGAGGAGGAAGGAGAAGGACGACGCGGACCCGAGCAGGACGCGGATCAGGAGTCGCCGACGGAGGGGCCAGGCCAAGGTGTCTGTCGGACAGCGCGAGAGATGAGAGCGCGGCGATAGCGAGGGTGCTGCGTGGCGTGGGCGTCGCGCGCGGGTCCCAACGGTCTCGCGGTAAGTACTATGCGGGCCACGGACTCAAAAATGTTAATAAGTGCTCCGACCAGGGCGCTGCGGGGCGTGGCGTGGCGGGGCACAGCGGGACACCACACCACCACCACGGACACCGACACCGGCCAGGGCCCCTGCGGCTGACGCTAACGTGGGGTGATGCGATGGGCTGTAGGGCCGTTTGAATACGTTTACACGCCTCCGCTCCGCATTTGGCTACGCCCGGTTTGGTTATTCGTTCCAGCTGCTCGAGACCAAAACCTTCTGGCTGGCTGCCTGCTGCCGACGGCGAGGTGCTGACGGCGTGGTGCCGGCGGCGGTATGGTGGAGTCCGTGGGTAACCTTGCCATCGTGACGTCGCGTTCGTCTCTCGACCGGAACTGAAAGCGCAGAGCCGCGCGACAGTATGGCAGCGTCCGTCGCCGCCGGGGCCATCCGGGACGGAAGCCAGACACCCTGCCGAGATTATAACGTCACCCTCAACGGACGCGGCCGGGCGCGGCGCGGCGCAGGTGCCCAATGGGGTTGGGTCCCCATTCAGCGGCAGCCGGGCGGCAGCAGCCCACCTGCATGCCGTTGTTGCGCCGGCGACACTCCCCCAGTATTACCTGCTGCGGTCCGGGGGAGGAAAACGAAAAAAGACCAAACCCGGCGGCTGTGCTCTGCTCTGTGCTGTCAGGACTGTCGGGCTGCTATGGAGCCGGGGTAACAACGCACCCCACCGTGGGACAGACGTGGCTGCCGCTGCCGGCTGCTGCGTAAACAGAAGCTGCACTGCAGGAGCTGGTCCGAGGGTGCGGGTGAGGAGGGTGCGGTATGGCTGCGCGGCGGGCGGATGCTGTCGCCGTCCTTGTCGGCCGCGCCCTGCAGCGGGGCCATCCTCACAATGCGATGGGGAGCGAGATGACTATGCCCTCGTTAGCTGCTCCTTCCACCTCCCCTCTGCTTACAGACCCCTCGGGCGCAGCCCTTGCCCTGTGCGCCGCGACGCACACGACGACCTACCCCAACTAGACGTCCTGCGCTCCGCGAGCCTTTCGCGACCCCAGGGGCCGCCGGCACCATGGCGTTTTCATTCATTTGCTCGCGCGTTTTGTCCAGCAAAACGGGCTCGTCAACCTTTCATCGGACACGATGCTTACCGAGGACTCGGCGCTGGTGTTGGACTGGCTAATCCTCTTTGCACTGGTTTATCCTCATATGGGGACCGGTTCACTTCACTGTGGCGGGCGGGCGCGCGTCGTTCGCGAGTGTGTCACGCGGCGGCGGACCCGGCCGAAGACACCCGCGGACGCTATTATCGCGACGGTGCTGCCGACTGACACGCGACGCGGAGGTCGCGGAGGTCGCGGAGCTCGGCCAGGCCGCGGTCACCCGGGTGAGGCACGGCTGCAGCGGCTCCTCGCGCGGCGACCTCTCCGGCGGGGCGCTTGAAACACAACTGCCTTGCCTTGCCTGCCAGACTGCCACACCGACCCGGCCGGCTCCCCTCCGCCGCCGCGACCGGCTCCCTCCCCCTCCAAGCGGCGTCGCTCGTGGCGTCGCTCGCTGGAACATGAGGGGCGGGGAGGAGGAGGAGGGGTGCTCGCGGAGGGGGCTGCAGCTGGCCCTCCCCCTCCCGTCCCAGGACGAGGACGAGGGTGTCGGGGTTGAAAGGGTACGAGTGAAGCAAAGCCTGTGTTCCGTGCTGTTCTCCGACACAAGTGCCCGCGGAGGTTTGTGCAAATCGGCGTGCATGTGGCGTGAGGCGCGGGTTGGAGGGGGGGAGGGGGGATCGAGGCCCTGACACCGGGGCACACTGCCGAGCTGTTGTGCCCATCCCGGCTTCAGGTTCCAGACGAGCAGAGTGGAAACCTCAGTAGATAAGAAAGGTGTGACGAGACGAGGATAGGGGATGGGGGATGCTCATCTCGAGTTCAAGTCCACCCGCCAGGGCGACGGCAGGAAGGAGGAGTCATTATCTCTGTCGTTCAACCCGCCCGCCCGCCCGTCCGTCGCGTGGACGCCGTCCGTCCGTCCGTCCACCAGGTCGTCTGTCTCCGTCCCCTTTATCTGCCGCCTCACCGCGCCCCCTCTGAAAGAACAACACCACACACACACGCACTCGACCTTGCACGCGTCGCGAGCGTCGCGTCGTCGACACGGGGTTTTGGCGTCGGTTGCCGCGGCAACGACGCGCGACGCGACGCAACGACGGCGACGCTCCGTCCTGCTCCCTCCAAGCGACCCCCCCCCCCTCATTACCACAATTAAGCCGCCGCGAGGCACACGCCGCCGCGCACGACGTCTGCACCGCTCGAAATACGACAGCGAGAGAAGAGACATATGTACGTGCACGCGG
>NW_026267175.1:1302362-1309146 GCF_000697945.3 Frankliniella occidentalis
CCCCACCGCCTCCCGCCCCGACGCCAAAACCAACAGCCTGCTTCGTGGCGCTTAAACATGAGAGGGAGTTCCACGACGGCGTATTCGTGTGAACTGGAGGGAAGACCTCCCTGGCCTGGGCGCGGCGCGGGGCGTACGCGTACACTTGGCCTTTCCACGAAAGAGGCGCGGGGATCAGGCCCAGCAAGCCTAGTGTAGCCTCCTCGCGACCATGTAGGCCGTAAACGTCTCCTCCAAACATAAACCAAAGGCCCCATCTGGAGCGGGGGCTGCGCCTGGCGAGGCGGGGGCGGGGCCGGCGCAGCAGAAGGACAGGGGCTTCGGAGGGAGGGTGGGGGGTACTATCTCAGCGAGTACCCAGAGCCGCGGAGCCGGGGTGCCCCTCGCCGACGCGCCCGCGGCCTCCACGTGTGTGCCCGGGGGGCCGCGCCGCAGCGCCCTGCCCGAGGCCCTGCCCTGGACAAACACAAGGCTTTTCTATCACGATATCTCGCCGTTTGTTTACACGCCCCTTCCATCCATATAGCTCTCTCTCTCTCTCTCTTTTTCTCGCTCTCACTCGTCCGTCGTACACGCCTGGTGTTTATTTGCCCGCCGTGGGCGCGGAGGGGTGTCTAAGAGCGCGGGGCGCCGGGGCAGCTTCCGCCTGGTCTGCGGATCCATAGATACTGCATGCAGGCGTCCCAAAGTGCTTGTCAATAGTCCTTGACTGATTACAAAGGCCCGAGGCCGCGGGGGGCCACCTGGCTGTGACGAATAGCAGCCGCGCCCACCCCCGCCGGCCCCGCCCGCCCCGGCCCACCCCGCCCCGCCACTGCCGAGATGGCGCCACCCGCGCACGGCTATCACCGGGGGGCGATATTCCCGATCCCCCCTCCTCATATTTCGAGTGGTTCAGAAGAAGACGATTTAGAAAACGCTATCTGGTAGCTCACGTGGAGCTTTCTAATCGCACATACCCGGGGCGGTCACGCGACGTCACCGCCATCTGAGTCTCTCGGGCGGGCAGGACGGAGGACGAGCAAACGTATCGCAGCAGTCGCTGATAGTACGGCTCGCAGTCCGTGCGTGGTCCGTGTGCGAGAGACGCGGTGGCCGCAGTCCGGTCGGGGAGGAGGACGGCCAGGGCCAGGACCAGCGTGGCCGCAGCATCAGCGAACTCCTGCCTGACTTCTGCGACTGCTCCCCGAAAGCTGGCAGCTCCTCCATTATCGTGAGTAAGGTGTATGACCGGCTGCATGGCATGAGCTGCTGTTATTGGGTCACTGGAGGGTCACTGCAGCCAGCCGACCAAGCTCGCCGCCCTCAGGTCGGCCGCACCCCGCACCCGCACGGAAGTGTTTACCTGGACGGTTCATGAATGGCTTGGTCTCAGACTCCTTCGGTCGGGGGTGGCGGCGGCGGGGTGGCGGCAGCTGGAGATTGTCGCCCTAGGCCGAGGGGAGGGCTGTGTAGTTAGTCTTTCTGTTCTCGCTGCCAGAGTAATGAATGGGAGACAGGAGGTCCCGGCCTTGGCGTTCGCACCCCTCCCCCGACTTCCCCTGTCACCGGGGTGGGTCAGTGACCATAGAAAGCAAAGCACGATATCCGGAAGCCCTTCCCCGTCCTTGCGCCCTTGCTCTCCGCCCGGCTCCCGCTCCCGCGTGGTGTGTCCTATATAACGCCCCCGCCCCCTCTCTTGTTCACGGAGAGGGAAGGGGAGGGAGGCTTTAGTGTCTGATAGGGATTATGCCACAACCCCTTTTCACCCCTTTCGCCTTACCTTGTGCGTGACGGAGGGAGTAGGTATGTACAGGGGGGAACCCTAGGTTGTAAAAAGCTGAGGGGCCGAAATTATTTGAGTTGATTATCAGGTTTTTCCTGGTGTGAGTTTATGTACATTCGAAGATAATAGCGGAAGTGATTCACCCTACGGGCCCCATCCTGCGTTGTCACGGCCATGGCCGTCGATTTCAAACGCTCAGCTTATCTCCCGCCGCGCAGTTTTGCCAACGCACGCACGCCCAAGTACGAACGAACAGCGGCCGGCCAACAGTACACACGAAACCATAAAACTGGGTCTACAACGCAGAGCTGTGCTCATAATAACTATGAAACCTGGACAATTTCACAGCTAGATGAGTCGAAAATATTTTCACAAATTAGTCAGGAACTTTTCACTTTTCTTTTCGCCGCCCCGCCCCTTCCCTTAATCCTTTCCCCCTCTCCCCGTTCACCCCCCGTCACGTACAGTGACTCACACAGCACACTTCACTTGACAGCAGACAGACAGCAGTTGCGGGCTGAAGGGAGGCATGAGTGGAAGCAATGGCATTGGCTTAATGTCAAAACATGGCGGGGATTGTCTCTGTGGACGATCAATCGCCTGCTTTTTCTTCATTTTGCTGCCTTTTTAACGACCTCTTCTACACAGATAACACGTAAGTTCAAAGTCGAAAAAATCCGGCGCCCGTTTTCGTTCCAAGTCCCGCCTGTGCAGCCCCTCCTGGTGCCCCAAGGTCTGATTTCAAGGTTAGGGCATGTTTGTCTTAGGTAATTTTGATCAAAGTTCTGTCAAAATCAGATTGGTTTTCCGCTTGATTGTAGGAAAAGTTAAATTTAAGACTTACTTCCCGTAGTTTTGTATATTTTACAGCGCGTTTGGTCCTAGCAAAGGTACATGATAGGGGTGCATAAACTTGCTTTATGGCTTCTCAAATATGTTTTCTAGCTTTAAATATGTCTCTCTCGATCTTTAAATCTCATTTTCTCGAATATACCTAGCAACCTCATCTATAACCCCTTTTTATTAATTCTCACCACAAGGGAGAAGGGAGAGTTTGTATATCTTATCTGCTATCTGTGCACACCTCAGTCACCAGGTACCTGTCTGGGTAAGGAGTAAGCGCAGTTTGATTCTGTCAGTGATTCTGGATGGCTCGCTGGTACTTCTGGTATTCACACTCTCACAAGCTCAAACTGTCCAATGATGTGTCGACTTAAATGATGAAAAGTTCCCAAGTTACCAGTTGTCAACCTATTTTAAGTTTGCGTAAGTTAGCCAAATGCCTAGACCTGGTGGTGAGGAACTCTGCATTTGAAGCCACTTAAATTTCTTTAAATTTAAGGTCTATAACTGTGAGCGTGTGTCCTTCTGCATAAATATCTGTCCTTCTCCCAAGGCTTGCATTAAATGTGAAAGCATCTGTTTCAATTATAACAGACAGAAATGTTTTGTTTACATTCTCACTATTTTCCATTATTTTTTACATCTTTATCGATCTTATCCTTTTTCTTTTCTTTTTTCTTTTTTGGAAGTACACCAGTTAGTCTTATTATGAATGCTGGAGGAGGCCCTAAATTCTCCCCCTCCTTTCCCCCTCTCCTTCTTTTCTAGTCCCCTCGTAATGCTCGTTGTCTGGACGCTGTGTCAAGAGCTTATGGAGAGATCATTCTCAAGCTGCTGCTCCTTTGTCTTTCAAAAATAGGTGGACAAGCCCTTGTTGAAAATATTACATGTTTTTTGCTGTTAAAATGTCCAAGAAACTCTACATAGGTTGTAGCATTTGAGTGTTTCAAATTTCAATTTATCAAATACTCACACTGTTCTGTATTTTCCAGGTTGCCATCTGCTTGCAGACAAAAACGTACTCAGCAACGATTTATGCCATGTGGTGGAACGCGTCCAATGTTATAACCAATATTCCTGAATGTTTGGCCTTATTTTTTATTATATTTTGGTTAGGAATTAGAACAATGCACTTCATGGCTGTTGTTTATGCGTAAGTTTCTAAATCCTGCTTAGATGTGTTATGATTAATACAATATTTATTCTTTCATGAAGACTGTGCATCTTTGTATTGATCCTTTCCATGTTTTTCCCTCACAGAAAGTATCGTCTTCATAGAAGAGTTGAGAAGACATGTCCAGAAACTCCTCTTCCTGGTATATCCATTTTGAAACCACTCACTGGCTGCGACCCCAATCTTTACAGTAACCTTGAGACATTCTTTGTTATGAATTATCCCACAGTAAGTGTCATTACTATATTTTTGTCACCACCTCTTACTTTGTTTTAAAGTTAACTTTGTATATTATCTCTGTTCCAGTACGAACTTCTATTTTGCATCGAAAACGAGCTCGATGATGCTGTTCCCATTGTGCGACAACTTATTGAAAAATACAAGCATGTTAATGCTTCTTTGTTTATAGGTATGTGAATTTCTGTGTAATCTAAAACAGCATGAAAGATAATTGGCCATTGAAATGGGTGGTAAACGTTTAATTTTTGCCTCTTTAGGTGGAGAGCAAGTGGGCATTAATCCTAAAATAAACAACATGCAGACAGGCTATAGTGCAGCAAAGTATGAACTAATAATGATTTCTGACGCTGGCATCCGTTGTAAGCTATTTTAAAAAAAAATTATGAGCTTTTTAGGCATTTTTGTTTTCTCCACTTCTGGACTTTATTTTTGTTATGCTGATCTAATGCATATTTTTTCTGATTTCTTTAAGTGAAAGAAGATACACTCCTTGACATGGTCCAGCACCTCACAGAAAACACAGGCATTGTCCACCAAATGCCCTTCACCTATGATCGAGAAGGTTTTGCAGCCACTTACGAAAAAGTCAGTATCTTTTTTTTTGTTTTATATTTTCATTGCCCAAGCAGGAATTGATTTAGCATACAAGACCTAATAAAATCTTTCACTTATTTCTCAGATTTTCTTTGGTACTATAATGGCAAGAATGTACTTAGTTGCTGATTTATTACGTATAAATTGTCATACTGGCATGTCAACACTCATGAGAAAGAAACTTTTGGATGAAGTTGGAGGGCTACGAACGTTTGGTGTATACTTAGCGGAAGATTTCTTCATAGCAAAGAGTATAACTGATAGGAAATGGCGCATTCGCATTTCAAGTCAGCCTGCTTTGCAAAATTCAGGATTTTGTGAAGTAACTGCATTTCAGGCCAGATTAGCAAGGTAACTGTGCTAGTATAGCTTCCTACAGGTGTCTATTATCCTACAATAAACTATTACTTGAGATACAACTCTATTTCCTAACTTTCAGATGGATAAAGTTACGTTTAGCAATGGTTCCTCTTACAACAGTCATTGAGCCATTGTCTGAATGTGTCTTACTTGGAGCAGCTACTTCATGGGCCACTCATTTTCTCCTGAGATGGGACCCATTAGTTTTCTTCATGGTACACTTATTATTATGGTTTCTGTGTGATTTCATTCTCCTTAGTATAATTCAGGTGAGATCAATAGACAGTACGGTGTATGATAATATTATCTCTATCTTGCTTTTGATTTACTGTATCTCTTAATTTTTGTATCTGTTCTACAGCATGGAACCCTACCATTCAGTAAATTTGAATTCGTACTAGGGTGGCTATTTAGAGAGTTCACTGGGCTGCCCTTATTTCTACACGCTGTGAAAGACCCTCAAATACAGTGGAGATCTCGTTCTTATCGTCTTCGCTGGGGTGGTGTGGCTGAAGATTTTACAAAAAAGGTGTGATACTATTGATATGTGTAACAAGGTTGTCTTAACTTTAACTATAATGTGGTCAATGTGATTTGATGCCAAGTGTACTGTATCTTTTGGGTCCAACTATGTGCTGATAAATTCGTAAGACATTTTTTAAATGCCAAGAAGTTTGCTGGTGTTCAGAACTTAAGTTTTATTGGTATTGTGATTAAGTGCCAATATGGTAGGGTGTGTTGTGTATCACTTTATTTTTAGAAACACCTTTACCTTATTTTTTATTTGAATCTGAGATGCACCACATTTAATGGATGTGTATGAGATTTAAATAAAAATAGCAATCGATTTCCACTGCCTTTATGTAAGAGTGGCATATGGAATTATTCACTGTAGCAGAAATGTTGATAAGTCATTCCTATTTAGTTCTTAAGTTCATGTTCACTGTTGATCACATCTCACCCTTTGCACTTCTTCCAATTTATCCCTGCAGTGAACATGTTAATAGCACCTACTTACTAGTCCATCTCTCTGTAAAATTAGGTCAGTGATAATTTTCTAAGTGACTTATTTGATTTTTACTGATTTTTGAGTTGTGAGTGTTACCAAAAATGACCCTTGGAGCAGACAAATGTTTGGGAGATTATTTTTTGGTCATTTCACTTGCAAGCAGCAGTAGTTTTTTCAATTGTAATTTTCTACCTTTCTCTCTGCATTGTCTGTGATTTGTCATTGTTTAGTCTTTGTGTGTTTGTGTGTAATTTCTGTCTACATGTTTTTTTATGTCTTCATTTGGTAGTATTATTGCACTTTAGGATTGAATTTACCAATTCATTATTTATTTAGTGTAGTGTAATAAGTGAGTTACTTTTTCAATTGGTTTGTACTAAGTTTCCTATTAGGTATTATATTTTGTATTTGAAAACCTTAATGTTTGTCACAAGCAACACACGTTGGTTCCCAAGTGTTTTTTTTTTGTTTTCCTTTTGATATTGCTTTTATGATCTATGAATCTCAAAGTTTTACAGTAATTTTTCTGTAACCTTCCTGTTTTCTGTTCATGAAGTGCCTTCATTGACCAAAAGTATTACCGTATATGAGGTTTAAAGATGCTTCAATGTATTGATCCTTCATAGTAATTTGGCTTAATTGCTTTCTTTCTTGCACCACTTTTCTCTCAATTTGGTAAAACTTCAACACCAACTGTTAATACCGGGGATTGAATGACCAACCTTCTGTAGAGTGTCAATTTGCCTAATTAGTTGTATTTAAATATCTAATACAATTATTTTCAAATGATAACATATTG
>NW_026267175.1:1309380-1310244 GCF_000697945.3 Frankliniella occidentalis
GGCAGGCGCAAGATGCTACCCACACAACACCAACATTATCCGGCAACACTGCCTTTGGCTCTCTAGAGACTACGATACCGCGCCTGGGTTGGAGTTGCAGGAGAGCACCCCGCGACACGCACTGTCCCTCAGCTTCTTAATATATTTTGTCCCCCCCTCCCCCCAAATCCCGCCCACACCTTTCCCTTCGCGACGCCCTCCTGGCCCGAATCCTTTGGCATCGGAAGAAAGCAGCATGGGAGGAAAGAGGGTAGGAAAATTGAATGAAAGGGGAGGGGGAGGGGAGAGACGGGGACACCGTTGAGACTGCTGCAGGTGCCCAGAGGTACCTTCGAAGGTACCGGGCGGAGGTACATTTACCTTTAGGCCCGCGCGCGCTGCAGACCGTTTCGCAGAGATGCACACTCACGGTGACAGGCCGTCAGAGACATCGCATCAGTATGACCCGGGGGGAAGGAGAAAGGAAATGGGGGCGGGGGAGAGGGGGGGGGGCTGCAGTGACTTTAGTGGGTCATTGTAGAGGGGTGCAGTGCACGCCTCATCTGAACGGACAAGCACTAAAAGGCTGTATTGTGTGCCCCCCTGCAGGTGGGGCGGGGGCGACTGGCAGTGAACCGATATCCCGGTAAACTTTTTCGAAAAGTGCATACATATCTTACATTAGTGCAAAACAATACGTGCGACAATGCACCCGTATACTATAACATGCAATTTATCTAGAAATTTTCGAAGAAAATGTACACCGAAAACCATTCTTTAGTTAGTTTATTTCACTGATTTGGGCCTAACCTCTCTCTCCCGGCCTGGTCCAGGGCCTCCTCCGCCTGCTTGGCGCGGTCCCACTCACCTGGATCAAGGGCGCTG
>NW_026267175.1:1310294-1322363 GCF_000697945.3 Frankliniella occidentalis
TCAAATGATAACATATTGTGTCCTGGTGTGAATGGGTACTATGTTAAATCATCAGAGGAAAATATGCTATAGTGTTAATCAATTTCTCCTTTACTCTCAAGAACTTATTCCATCTAGTTATATCTTTGTCAGTAGTATTGAGGACTGTTAGGATATTTATACAGCCTGATACAATTAATGTAATACCTATGGACTGTTTTAAGAGGAGCAGGGTATGGGTACCCTAACTTGACATTTTTAAAGACATATTTTAGCAATATACAACGTATTTTAGCAATATACAACGTATTTCACCATACATCTTGTTACCACACCAGTTTCTATCCTATGTTAATTAGATGATATTGTTTTTAAACAGCTTTACACCATTAAAATAATTAAACTAAGGAATCGAAAAATCATATACATTTTGCTTCTAAGGCTTTTATTCAATCGTGCACATATTTTGTACATGCAAGTCAATTTAAAATGGGTAATCATCCCTCACTCAATAAATTTTTTGAGTATGAAATGAGATGTGTCAAGTTTTTTCTCATGTGAATAATTTAATGATCTAGAAAACACCTTCGATACCGGTACCTACGTACTGCTTCAAGAGGACATCAGTCGGGAATAGGATAGTTGACGCACATGGCAAGCACCTGGTGCAGCAGATGCGGCCTCAGTCGGACCAACTCCTTCCAGGCGTCAGAGCCCAGCACCTTGTGGATGTTGGAGCAAACGCACTGGAGCGCCGCGCAGCGAAGCTCCTTCGCAGAGTGCAGGTCGGCCGTCAGGAGCACGTCCAGGGCGTTGTCGTGGGACACGCTCCTCGCGAGCTCCTCCTCGCACAGGGCCTTGAGGCGGGGCAGGGCGTACCGGTCAGCCACCGCCAGCAGGTCCACGCCGAGCACGCGGATGTGGTCCACCTTGCCGGTGTACATGTACCTGCAAGAGCGGAGCATCAGGTTGCGCGCTCGTGGTCTCCCTGCCGCACCACCCTAACACCCGCTCAATCCTCACCTGAGCACCTGGTCCAGGACATCCGCGCTCACGTCCCCGATGGTCACCCGGCTGCTCTTGCTTTCGGCCATGTCGTGCTCGAACATGGCGGCGAACACGGGGCTCCGCGCCACCAGGATGGCCTTGTGCACACGCCACTCCCGGCCGTCGGCCACCAGGACCGCGTCCGCCAGCCTACCCTCCGTGAGCAGGGCCTCCATGTCCGCGGACAGGGAGCACGGCGGGACGCACAGCGACTCGGCCGCAGGGCCGGGTCGCGCCTCCTGCAGCACCACGTTGTCGTGACAAGTACCGCTCGTTGCTCACACGAACGCCAAGTGCGCCGCCGCCCGCCCCACCTCCACGTCAGAGAAGTAGGCGATGTCGACCCTC
This sequence comes from Frankliniella occidentalis, assembly GCF_000697945.3. Lineage (NCBI taxonomy): Eukaryota > Metazoa > Arthropoda > Insecta > Thysanoptera > Thripidae > Frankliniella > Frankliniella occidentalis. The sequence continues at coordinate 1,311,669 of NW_026267175.1, forward strand.
ACGGTGACGGGTGTCGTGTCGTACTCGGCCAGGTAGAGGGTGCCGATGCACTCGCGCCTGTTGGGGTCCAGCCGCGTCATGCCGTCCCTGTGGTGGAGCGCTTATTATTGATTGAGTGCACAGCGTCCAGCCCGTGGGCACACGCAAGGAGCACGACGACGAACCTCCCGGCCGTGTTGGCGCAGTAGTCCCTCGCCGCGCGCAGCACCTCCAGGGCGGCCGCCGACTCGTCCGCCCGGACGGCCTCCTCCTGCGCGCGCAGCGCCGCCCTCAGGAACACGCGCTTGTGCAGCACCGCCGTTCCGAACGCCACGCACACCCGGGCCTGTTGGACATGATGCCTGCTGTTTAACAGAATCACTGCGTCTCTTTTCTCATTGCGAAGCTGTGCAGGGACGGCCTGCAGGGAGCCAAGCCACTGGCCATACTGTACCGGCGCACAGGCGTGCGCGCGCGCGCCTGCCTACCCTTACCGAGTCCGCCGCGCGGAGCGGCGACTCGGAGGTGCAGCCGCTGTTGTCCACCTCGAGGCTGACGGTCCACGTGACGTCGTCGTCCTGGCGCGAGCCGAACCGGCGCGAGGTGAGCAGCGTCCAATCGCAGCCAAGCAGCGCGCGCCGCTCCAGCACCCACGTGTGGCTCACGTGCAGCAGCGGGCGGCGCGTGAAGGACCACTCGCCGGCCCGGCACACCTCCTCGCCGTCCCTGCGAGGAGAGGAGACTCCTAGGTAGGCAACCCCGCGATAGCAGGTGCGCACCCCGGCCGGTGCACGACAGGGTAGGCAACCCCGCCAGTAGGCGAGTACCACGGTATACAGTACACTCACCAAGTGGGCCCCTTCTTCGCGTCGCATCCGTGTCCTTTAGGCGGAGGCCGTTGATCAGGACCGTGGTCGGTCGACATGGTTTTGCCTCGGCCGGGTGCTGCTCGTCGGACAGGTTGACCACGTCGAGCTTGGCCACCGGCGTTTCCTCGCTTTCTGGTTGGGGAATTGGGGAATTCCCGCGCGCCGTTTCCACCCCTCAGCGAAGAGTCCTGTCAGACTCGAGAACGCCAAAACGCCGGAACAGCTTCATTTCGTGTCGCTCGGCTCTCTTCTCCCCGTTCTTTCCGTGGGCATGGAGACGAAACGAGTCATGAGAAACTGGGCAAGTCACCGCGGGACAGATCGACTGACTATTTTTAACTGTCTGTGGGAAGGGGGAGCTTATTCACACGACAAGTCAGGAGGCCACTCCCGCTCGCCCCAAGCCAAAAAGCCAAACGCTTGCGTTTAGTTAGAGGGGTGCAAGGGGTCCTGAGCTGTCGGGAACGTTTTTATCCCCTTATATTTTGCATGGGTTTCTAAGGCGGTGGGTCTCAGGAGGACCCCCTAAACTAGAAGCAAGCAACGACCCGCGGCGCTTCTCTCTAGCGCAGGGAAGTCTTTCCCACCTTCGCCTCCCTTCCCGAGGCGGTGCCCGGTGGCAGTGACAGTCGAGCAACACTCGGTTACGAATTGAAGTTTTAAGCAGTGAAGCATCTCTGCGGACGACGAGCTGAGCTAGCGGCGGTAACTCTCTGTTCAAATTCCCCGCGCCACAACTGCGCCGGCGCGCCCAAAGCGCGCGCATTTGCCACCTCCGCCACGTTGCCACGCTGACGCCGCCTAACGGCACCTGTGCCGCGGGGTATCGCTGCAGGGAATACGAAGAGACGGAAAAGAGGGGGGTCATGGACCTTGAAGGCCGGCGGGCGGCGCGCCGTGGCCCGGATCTCCCCTCCTCGACAGTCCAGTCGCTACTCGAGGAGAGAGTGGCTTGGAAGCATCACAGTCAGCTGACTGCAGTCTTATCGAAGGTCCAACACCTCAACAGCCGGACGGAATCGCGCGCAGTTTCCCTGATTCAACCATGGCTTCTATTGTGCTCTACCATTTCCCCCCGTCTGCACCTTGTCGATTTGCTCTCATGACGGCCAGGATGCTTGGCCTTAACGTGAACATAAAGCTCGTGAACCTTTTGAAGAAGGAGCAGTATGAACCAGAATTTTTGAAGGTGAGTGCCCAGTCACATTCTGTGAACATCTGCGTTTATTACATACACATGTGAAAGACATTGTCTTTGTAGTTGTAACACTGCATGCTCTAGCACACACACACGCACACAAATTGTTAATTACCCCATTTCACTTTTTACAGATCAACCCTCAACACTCTGTACCAACAATAACCGATGATGGATTTCACTTGTGGGAAAGGTAACAAATATATCTGAGCAGGATTTTTTTTCTTTTTTTGTGGTCTCACTTTAACTTATTGTATGGTTTTCTTCCCTTTTCCTCAATAACCAGTCATGCTATTTCAACGTATCTTGTGGGAAAATATGGACGAGAGTCAGGCTTGTACCCGCTTGATTTAAAACTACGGGCTTCAGTAGACCAACAATTGTACTTTGATGCTGTTGTTCTTTTCCAGCGAATCAGAGCACTTTGTGTAAGTATAGTGACCACTAATTGTACAATATTGATATGAATACCTTATGAAGGTGGGTTGCAAACCAAAATACGATTTTGGAATAATTGTTTTTTCAAAAAAATTTGCAGGTCCCCTTCATTTACGGAACAGCATCATCGGTTCCTGATGATGTAAAGAAAGGCGTAGTGGATGCGATTGATATACTGGATACTTCCCTGTCGAACAAAACATGGTTGGTTGGAGACAAAATTACACTGGCAGATATAGCAAATGTTGCAACTCTGTGCAATGCTGAGGTAAAAAAAAAAAGAAACAATGAAACTGCCTCTTTGACATTTCATCTACCTTTCAAAGCTGATAGAACAAAATTGGTCGTTCATTTCAGGTTGTAGGATATGACCTCTCAAAACATAGAAATGTAGCCGACTGGTTTGATCGTTGCAAAACTACAATCAAGGGTTTTGATGAAAATCTGAAAGGTGTTGCTGAATTTGGGGCTCTAGTGCGGGCCAACCATCCAGCTCCTCTTTTCCCTTAAGTAAAAAGAAAAGCATCCTGAAAACGAAGAAATTTAAAGAAATTGAACAATCAACTGTGTACACACAAGGAAAAGCATGGCTGCAGACATAGACAAGTAGAAACGTGTGTGAACCAGGTCGACTGTGAGCAACAGTGTCCCTGCCTGGTCGACTGTGACATCAGTGCGTCCGCCAGTTCGAATGCTGGCATAGCAGTGTGCCTACCTTGTACTTGGAGGACGCTCCCTGTTAGGTACACCTACTGATCTGACCTGGCTTCCAGTGAGAGATGAAAATTACCATTTTGCAGGCGGCAAGGACTGAATGCTTGGCTCCTTTATTTGGGCCCACTTGACGCCTAGATCTGAAAGGGAGAAAGTGGATTTCTACCAACATACCTCGAGGGTGCCTGGTACGCACACTGCTGCTGTACAGTTGAGCTACGAACGGCACTCAGTTCCTTGGGTGTGCCCGAAGGCTCTTACTTGTGGGACACTCATGGCCAATTTGTTATTTCTCTGAAGTAAATTTGATATTTAAAGAATATGAGTTACAAATTTGATTTCTTACCCCTGTTTTATCTCTACAAATGAAATTACGGTGATCCAAGATATATCTCGACGACAGTGATAACAATAAACCAGAACACAGCTGTTGTCGACCAGTATCTACGTTTAGTTAAGGCAGAAAAATGGGAAATTTTAGTTCCTAAAATTGACGCCTTAAAGCATTCGATGTTTAGAGATATCAAATAATGTCTGTTTCTAGCAACTATCTCTTGCGAGTGAACTGGCGAAACTATAGCAGTCTTTATTAGGTACAAGTTTGACATATATCTGTAATTCAGCTTATGAGCTTTTGAAAATCGTAGTAGTAAAAAGTTGCCAATGGCTTGGCTTTCCCCTAGTTTGTTGCGAGAATAAAAGGGGTACACATTTTCATAGCAATTATGTTATTTGAGTTATGCTCTTTAATGCTCAGTTTTTGTACAAACATATATTGATAATAATTCCCATTAAAGATAAAATTTCTAGGAGAAAACAAAGTATCTTTGAAACGGCTTGAATTTATTCTACTCTACGTAGGAACGTTGTTCACGAAGACACCTGACTTTACGAGGTTTTATAGGTGACAAGTGTCTAAATCCTGTCCTCGTAAGTGATAAAGAGATCACAGTGATGTCATTCTAAGAACAAACGTTTTCCTCTGAGTTATGTACAACCACAACAAAAAAATCACGCGGCGACTTCTTAATTTTTTGCCCGGGGACGAACGGTTCGCGTGGTTTCGTGATTAATAGTTTTTATTCAAACAAATTCACATGGGTATGGATGAAATTGTTCCTCAACTGGTACTTGGAACAGCACAAGGTCCAATCCACCCAGACAAGAGGCATTTTAAGTTTCCGAACAACCCGTCGATCTTCTTCAACCCGAACCGCCCGAAACATCACCAACCACGAACCCCGGAACCCGGCCGGAGACAGCGCAGGAAAGGGAAGGGGTGCGTCAAACTGCAGCTGCACGTAGTGCACAGTTCGGAGGTAATATTGCTCATCAACTATACCTATGGGTTCAACAGCGGCCTTCAAACTATTTAACTTTGCGTCTGATAACCATTCTTGCATACGAAACTGTTATTATTGTTTGTTATTGTTTCCAAACAAATCGTGGGAGTTTTGTATATACCTGCAATCCCAACCGGCTTTCACCTTTCACTGATATCCGTTCGTTCGACTTCAGTAACTTGTAGCACGTCAACCAAGTTTCATAGAATGTTTCAAACTCTCTCATCATACGAACATTGATTTAATTTAGTTTATCCTTTAATATAAAAACATTTCTTAACAATTTGAAGGGTTGCGAAAGTTGTCGGGTAGCATAACCTCTGTTTTGTTTGAGTACTAGTTTAACTTCATATGAAATTGTCGATTTGTGGTTTTAATCGGAATGCCTTCGTCTACATAATCAGTAGGCTGCTGTCCTTCACAGTTCTTATAACTATTATGTTAGCTCTTCACTTTTTCACTTTTTCTTCCTCATTCTTGGCCAACTACAACTAACAACCACTATGAGTCCTTTGTTGTAGTGATACTTAAACAACAACATTCTGCTTAATTTCTACATGTATCCCTTGATCAATTCTGGTTGTTGTAGTCATTACTCTGGATTATCTACTTACATTGTCATTATCAATGTCTTCAGTGATCTGAATTCAAAATTCCAAAATTTCCGAACACAATCAATGCGCAGAGATGCGACTGCATGCAACAGATATTGCTTTTACCTTCAATTCGTATGAGAGGCTGGAATGCCAATTGTCTTGGCCTGGGAAGTGTAGTTGGTCGTTAACAATTGTTCAATTTTAGCTCTTTACCGCTTCATCGTTTTCTTCTTTCAGGTCATAATGGAGACTGAGAAGAGAATTGGTAAGTTGTGCTACTCCAAAATCAATTTTCGTTTTTCAACTTTTGAAAGAGAACTTGACTAAGTTCTGTGCAGAATTGAATTGTCAAGCACCTACCATTCAACTGTCAGCTCTATGAATCTTTCATTATTTTCCTTCCAGAAGAACTCCGGATTCACAAACTGGAGGTTGGTGACTTCGTTTTTGCTAAGCTGAAAGGGTATCCTCCATGGCCTGCTAAAATAGACCAGGTAATCTTTGTGATCTTAATCTATTTTACTCCAATCTTATGTAATTCAAGTTACTTTTTACTTCTATTTTCCCCCTTGTAGATTGAAAGCGTTATCACCGGAGGGAAAGAGAAGAAACGCTACAATATATATTTCTTTGGAACTCATCAAACTTCAAACTTGCGTGAGTCAGCTCTCTTTCCATACGATCATCCTAACTCGCCACAAATTGTGGAAAAATGGGGAAAGAAATTGAAATTTCACGACGCTCTCAAGGAACTTGAGAGGGAAATGATGGACAAGGTGCAATATATTTACCAACTTAAGAATACCCCTGAGACACCGTGGTGCAATGGCTTTAGTAATGCTTGTGAAGATTTAGTAAACGAAATAAATGTAGATAAAAAAAAAACCACCAGCAAAAATCATAAAAAAGCTTCATTAGTTGAAATTGACAATTGTATGGAGGAGGAAATCGTTGATGAGTCAAGGAGGCTTGGATATGAGGTCTGTTATTATTTCTTGAGTTATTCGAGTTTTAGGGGGGGAGAAAGGTGTCCTAATTAATGTTTCTGTTCTACAGGTGATGTGGGTTGAGAGAATTCCATTCCCAGATACCCCCGAATCACTCATTGTCCTAAGCCTGTCCTACAACAAAGACTGGGTGAAAGAGGAAATTGAACGAATAAAGTTAGTATTTCCAATCTAAATTAATTAACCTGTGTCTACAAACTGTAGCCAACAAGTTACCTATACTGAGATTATTAATGTAGCTTGAACTAATATTATTGTCAATCTTTACCCCAGGGAAGAAGAAAGAATGGCTAATTGCTATGTGAAAATTGAGCCATTCCCACCCCAGTATGCCCATTTGGACCCTGATAATGTAAGTTGTTACATTCTTGTAATTTAATGGTATGAATCGTAGTTTTTGTTTTACTTACAAAAGTGATTTTTTTTTTTAGGCCAATAGACATGCTTTTAAAAATGAAGTTTTAAATGAGCCGTCTTATAAGAAAGAAACACAACAACCTCCTGGGAAGAGTTTTACTACTGATACTCTCAAACCAGCTGTTCCCAAGGTAGAAGTTATTTCGCCAGGGAAAATTAGTAATGATGTCTATCAAGATTTGTCATCTGATGAAGAAATAATTGAAACATGTCCAGTGTGCCGATTGTCCTTCTTTTCACTTGCTGATCTGAGAGATCATGAAAAAACTGTTCATGGCTCAGTGTCAACTGCAGATTCATTATTTGATAGGTTAATTAGTTAGGAGTACTCATTTTAAGTATAAATATTTTTTATTGATCCATTTGACTTAATCACTTATGTATATGGTATAAATACATACATAGTATTTTGTAATTATTGCTCGTGTGCCTTACATTTACTTTTTCGATATATGTAAAGTATTGAACATACTTCCTCTTATTTTCTTATCTTATTTGTTTTTCTCTCATGGAAGCTATATTTGAGAAATATTTCTCCCTTATCTACAAGTATTCTGACTCATGCCTTGGTTTTTAATTAAGAATAGTTCTATTAGCCCAATTTGGGCAAATTATTGTCTCAAACAATCATTTCAGTGTCTCTGCCGAGTTTAACAGTTGTTGTAGTAGTCGTATAAGATACTGCTACAGTATTTTAGGCCTCTAATTTCTTTGTGCACAAAAGAATCAAATGAGGTGTTGTATACACGATCATTCAAGTATACACTCAGCTTAATCAATTTGATAATTTTATCTGTGATTTGTACTGTCCTTTTCCTTAAGCAATTGTACTCATGTAATGGGAGGGTACAGAATTCCAAAGAGAAGGGCTGTGAGTTTTTGAAGTTTTGTTGGTTAAATGGCATGTTCAATGTTGGTTTTAATTTGCTGAATTGCATAGTTATTTACGTCATTGAGCAGAGTATTTTAAAAAAATCAAATTTTCCCTATTAGAAATCACAGATTTTCTGTAGGACCTATATTACAGGCCCTATCACTATCATATGTGAATCATGAATCATTTCTATTCTCTAAATGAAAAACAATATTGATTGAGAGTAGACATACATTGTAATCCTGTGGCCTATACGTATTTATAACTGGCAGTCTGTTTTAAAGTGCTGAGTAGAAGTTAATTATGTATGTCTGAAGAGAGAAGTGAACTGATAAAATTTGTAATAGTTCTTAATGGTGCAGTTCATTTAACACAGTAGTGTCATAACTTCCTGTATTATTGAGACATTTGGGTGGTAGGCAGAATTGAAATGGCTGCAAACTTCTCTTATGATTGATTGAGGCTCATATGGGACATTTCATCCTCACTGTTCTTTCATGTGATAACCATTTTCATCTTTTTTATCTGTTTGGTCCAGGTCATATGATGGCCGGCACAAAGCCATGTTGGGCTCTCCATAAAATGTCCGTTTTCCCTAAGAGACAAAATTATAAAAATTATTAAATTCAATCAGTAATCTGAAAATAAATTTGTCAAGATGAATGGCAATGTCAAACTTTGCCATCTTGAAGGTCTGCTTCGATGTCATCATGTGATAGTCACTTTGACATCAAAGCAGGCCCTCAAGATGATCAAATTTTGATAATGACCTCACTTCGGTACAATTTTGCCAATCTGTGTTTCTGGTATTTCTTACTGAATTTACCAAAATTTTATAAAATGCAGTGAGTGAGTCTGCCCTTACCTTTCTGATGTATGCCTTTGCATAGAAATTGCCAAAGAGCACAATGAAAGACACCATGTACACAACAAGAGTGTACTTCATCCACATAGGAAAATCGCACTCAGAGCGGATTGCATTGACACCTAAAATAAGCGCGCCCGTAAACTGGATCTAAAGAATTGAAAGCAATTTTTGAGACTCCAAAGTAAGAGGACAATTTTTTTATATCCAAAAAAGCAGGCTTTACACATACCAATTGTAAAATTGTAAGATATTTTTTCCACCACAGGTACTGGGCTACTCTCGGCCCCATGGCAGCCAAGCCATAGTAGGAATAGAGTAACACGTGGATGAAGCTGTTAACCATTGCTGGGAGGAAAGCTGAAAAACGTGAATCAATACAAGCCTATTATTTATTTTCTCCTTAACAGGGGAAGCCCTAATCGGACCACGTGGAGTATCATTTGATACACAGCCAGAAATAGTGTGACGATTTAAATCTATTTGATATAGCACAATATACACTATTCCTGGCTGAGTCCACATTCCAAATTATTTTCGTCGCGTTTTACTTACTTGAGCCACTTGGTACCCATTTGATACCAATCCACCAAAACGAGAACATGGTTGAATGGTGATAAACATGGAGGAAAGTGAGCTGTTTGTCCTTTTTCCTTAGAATAAAAAACAGTGTGTCGCCGAATTCAAGGAGTTTGGAGAAGTAGTACCACCACACGGCATTCGCTATCTATCGGACAGAAGAGTCATGAAGTTGATATCCCCATTGGGAGATATATGTCGATGTTAATTACATGGTTTACTTGCCCTCAGCTCCTCTTTGTGGTTAATGAAGGTGACAGGTTGGCAAATGTAGCTGTATTTCATCCGTGTCGATGCTACGAGTAACTGAAATGTGGGCAAAACGAAAACAGTAAATTATTTTCGCTCGTTTACATGTACGGGGAAGGCCCGGGGCGCCTCGGAGGTAGGCAGCCCAACCTACACCAGCACCTACCTCTACGGCGATGTAACCGTTTAGCGCCGTCATCATGAGGTTGTGGGCGATCATACACTTCTTGAGGTTGAACGGCTGACGGTCCCTCATGAGCCGCGGCCCCACAAGCACCATGACGAGGTACAGCACGGTGTAGCCGAGCGTCGGCACGGGGGAGTCCACCATGAGCCAGCCGCGGGTGCGTTTGTCTGCAACGGCGAGGCACGGGCATGGTAAGGCACAGGAGTTTAAATCATTCGTAAAAGAGGATCTGTTGCCCTGGAAAAACAAAGGTGCTATCGAATGCCCTTTGAGAGGTGTCAGTGAAATAGTGGCTTTACAAATGCTCTTTGCTATTTACGATTTTAGTCCCTTAACGAAAATTTGCGTGGTCTGAAAATGTTTATATAGTAATTCTCCACAGAGGTCTCACGAAGAGAAATTGTTATTCATCAAAGGAATAGCACGCCGATAAGAATATCGGGACACATTTCTGATTTCTGATGTGTTCATATTGATTCTAAATCGCATCAATTATTTTGATTTCACTGAGATGTGGGAGGACAGCGTTTGATGTACATTACACTGCATGTACTCCAAATTCACATGCCATTTCACATACTGGGCGTGATGTGTTTTACACCCAAGATTAGGATTCACAGTATTAACGCCAATCCTCACCCTCAGTCACCACCAGCCGCTCGCCGCTCTGCCCGATTCATTTGCACTCACCAGCTATCGACAGGGTCCAGAGGTAAAAGTTGTAGCCGTCAGACAGCATGCTGGTTGTCGCGTTGATGATGGAAGCCATGGTGATTTCGTTCCTGAAAGACGAAAGGAGCAGGCGGTAATACTCGTTGAAGTCGGAGAGGACCCGACTGGCGGGCTGCGGCCGCGATGCTGTCCTTCCCTCCGCGGCGCCGTCCGCTCAATGCAGCCCCAGTGCCACCGCGGCCACTGCCAAGGAGCTGCTGGACCCTTCCCTTTCTCCCTCCTCAGCGTCGCCGAGCCTTCCCTGCCATTGCCCCCCCCCCCTCCATTCCAATCCTTTTCCATTCTGTTGGCGAAAATAGGACGAAGCCACTGGAGTCGCCGCCGGGGCGGACAACGCCGGCGAGCAGCGTCCCGGGGGTAACGAACGCGGGCCCCGGGGCTGCCGGAGGAGGTGGTGGGCCCCGCTGCTCCCCTCTCCTCCATGTGTGTCACGAGGAATACGTTCGTCATTGTGTCCGCAATCCTCGGCCCTCTCCGTAGGTCTCTCCTCCGGTGAGGGCCCCCGCCCGATGGTGCCCCCGGGCAAGCCATCCTCCGTACGACCGTACGCGCGCGACGAGTACGTTCTCACTGCTGGCGGTCTCCAGTCTGGAGACTCCAGCAGCAGCCGCGTCGCTGGAGGTCGACTGGAGTCGAGATGTCGTGCGC
>NW_026267175.1:1325101-1330464 GCF_000697945.3 Frankliniella occidentalis
AACAAGCGGCTGACTCACCCCGCGAACTTTCGTAGTTATACTGTACCGCAAGCACGAGTGCGGGCGAGTTGCCTACATACGGAGTCATAAGGAGACGTGGGCAGCAGCGAGGATAGGCAAACACTCCCGCACGCATTCATGTGCGGAACAGTATAACCACAAACGTGCGCGGTGTAAGTTAGTCACCAGGTGCAGGAGTTTTGAGTTTTGCCTTCAGGAGTATGTTCTGACCAACTGTGGTTCGGCTGATCCCCGTTAGAACTCTGCGGTGGGATGAGAAAAGTACTCCCCCATTCGTATTTTTTATTTTTGAACCCTGTTCCTCTTTGAATCTAATTCTTCCAAAATTTCAGCATTTCGACGAGGTCGGAGAAAATTACGTCGGACAAAACCTATGTCGGACAGCACTTTTTGGGATTTTGGAAAAAAACACTAGGTCGGAGCAAAATAGGCCAGACAATCCGGCTGCACCGCATGCTTCTTCGTGGAGATCCGACGACGTGGTGGTGGTTTGCAAAGCCGTGGAAACTGTTCGACTCTGGTCTTTCTAGCCAGGTTCACGGACACCCTGAACCAAATAACTAATTTATCCCGCGCCTTTTGTGCCGTACATTAACTCTACTTTTCCAGACTGATCTCAGATTTCGGATATCCGATTTTATTTTTTTATATAGAAAATACAAAGTTTTCACTCGAAATCTGGGCTCTGTCCTTATACTAAAAAACTAATTTTGAAAAGAGTCAAATATGACCTTTCTACCTTCCTACAAATATTAGAAAATGTTATATGGTCAATGATCAATGAGGAAGCTGCAAACCAAGTTTGGTTAAAGTTGGAGACCACCAAATTTTGCTATGAGAGTAACGGTCTTTTGATCGAAGGGTGAAAAACAATAAACTAACTTTCTTTCCACAAATGGTTTTGTTTTGAATCAGTTTTTAATTCTTGTAACTCACTTCATGCGCGCCTAGCGCCTAGCGGTCAGGCTAGAGGCCGGAGGCGGGTGCACGATGGGTGGCCTACCTCTACGGCGGCAACCGCATGGTTCTCGCGTGTACGGGGGTGCAGGCAGTCAGTCTCTTCAACTCCAACGAAGGCCTACGACTGCTTGTTCATATTAAACTGGAGCCACCTATCGCACCCCGGGTTTATCGAAATTTGCTCTGGGAATGTAACTCTCATTCTAACAAATGGATTAGTATTAATCTCGTTTATATAGTTGAATCACTCTAGATGCCGTGTTAGCCAAGGTTGCCAAAATTTTGGCTCTCTTTCGGGGACTGCAAATTTTTGTTTTGACCTCCTTTCTTGCCAAAATCTGGTCTCACAAGCTATGGCCTTCTTATTCTAAATTGAGATTGAAGAGGCCGAAAATTGGCAGTATCCAAAACAGGACCAAATTTTGGCGTTCAGAGTGATTTGTCTGCTGTCTGCCGCATCAGAATCATCCCTCCGAGTGTTGTCATCCCCATATTGAAATGTTCTAGCTCCTTTGGCAACAAAGTTTACAATTCAAAATCTTTTAAAACAAATTTATTTACAAGAAAATGAGTATGGTTTAACAATGCTGCTAAAACCCCTTAAAATATTGTGCTAGAATACAGTATTGGTTTGTTAAATTACAAACTGACAGATTATTTCAGAATAAATATAGGCAAAGAAGACAATCTTCAGGTTGTTTTTTTTATGTTTTGTTTTTTGTATTGCACAGTGATTTTTGAACTGAAGAGACTAAGTATCTTACCCTATATACTAACAAACAGTTTTTTAGTTAGGGTATATTTATAACTGAAAAAGTTATATTTCTTTATTTGTTATCACAGTCATAGTTTCCTGCACCAAGGACTGCCATAGATATCAATCTACCGATGCAGGTTGCAAGTTAGGCTGAGCCTTACACTTGAAATGTAGCCTATAAATGTGAATGCTTTTACAATATTGCCACCATAGGTCTTCTGATCATAATCCTATTTCTCTGGCAAGAAATGCTCACAAGCAGGCAAACGATTTTAGTCATGTTTGCAGACGAAATGCATATCTAAATGTGCACTTCAGGCTTAATCAAATTTATCCAATCCATCACATGACTTTGACTTGCTACTCCTGCAATAACAGAAACATGACAATTAGCAAACAGAGTCAAAAAAGATCTTGCTTATGAAATTAATTCTTATTCATGGAGAAATCAAACCTTTTATGAAGCTGATCTCTTCTTCCAACGTGAAGGAGAACAGAGCCAATTTTGATGTCCTTAAATACAGAGATTGCTTCTGAGTGTGCGAGACCTTGAAGTGGTGTTCCATTTACAGCGAGAATCTCGTCACCTGAAATGTTTTTACAAAATATGAGTAACTGGACTTTTAAAAAACTTTCTTTGTTTCTTTGTCCACTAAACAGAATTTGTTTGAAACACTACACTAGAACGCCTTCGCCAGAATGCTCTCTAGTCAAAAACTGCGCTACCTAACTACCTACCCTCTCTAAGCGTGCCCTCCTCTGCCGCCTGGCCCGTCTCGAAAATGGTCTTGACGAAGATGCCCATGCTGCCCTTGGGGGAGTCCTGGCCGCCGACTATGCTAAAGCCGAGAGACTTGTGGCCTGTGCCTTTCTGGAAGATGACGGTGAACAGACTCATGGACAGCGACTTGGGCCTGCGGGGGAGGGTGCCGAGAGCTCCGAAAGCCGCCGAGCCCCTGCGGCCCCCGTGGCGGGGCAGGGGGAGGGGCGCGTGGCCGGACGAGGACGTCCCGCTGGAGGACGAGGAGGAGGCCCCGCTCGAGGACGTGGCGGGGCTGCCGCTACTGCTGCTGGAGTTGACTTTCCGCCGCGGGGTCACCTGCCAGACGGAGATTGTCGTCAGTAGGGGGCAACATGTGGCAAAAATGTATTCATCAAAATGAAGAGGAAATTATCAACGAATTACTGGCGACGCATACCTGCTCTGTGCGGTAGGAGAACTTCCTCATCCCGGTGACTTTGGCCGCCTCGGCGGGGCCGGCCGCGGCAAGGGCTGGTCCGCTCGCGGGCTCGAGCTCCTCGGCGCGGCCCGGGCCCTGGGTGGGGGTGGGCGCGCGCTCCGCGGGCTCGGCTGCCCCCGGCACCCTGGCGATGACCACCTCCACCTGCTGCGGCGAGGAGCGCAGCGCAGACCGCGCCTCCTGCAGCGTCAGGCCCCGCATGCGGCGGCCGCTCACCTTGATGAGCTCGTCTCCGACCCGCAGCCTGCCGTCACTGCGAGGTCCGATAAATGAGGGGTTATTGACTTTATTAGAGATGAAGGGACTAAGTTTTATGCCGTATAAATTAAAAGATTGAAGAAGCGTTTTGACATACAGGGTGGTCCACAGGCCCCCTCCTTTATTTTGCTTCTACAGTACCGCATGCAGGCGTGCGGGCGGGTTGCATGCTCACACGGGGCCATAAGGCGCCGTGGTGAGCGACGGTAGGCAAGCCCGCCCGCACGACCGCTATGCGGTACAGTATACGCAAAACAAAGGAAGGGGCCCTGGACCGCCCTTCATTTCTTGAAAGTTTCATCGTGTTTCATGGCTCTCGTGTTTTCACTTACATGTAAGCGGCGCTGCCGGTCTCGATACCGGACACGATGTAGCTGGCCGGGCCCGGCTCTCTGCGCTCGATCAGCACCCCGAGGTCGCCCCGGGCGTCTCTCGTTATCCTAATCGTCTTGAACTCCTTGCCGTAGGCCCCGACGACACCGCCGCCACCGCCGCTACCGCCGGTGCCGGCAGACACGGTGGTCAGCGAGAGCGTCGACTGCGACAGCATGGAGTGTAGCCCGGTAGGCCGCGCGGCCGAGTGTGGCGGTGGTTTCCGAGCGCCTTGGCCTCCTGGGGTGGGAGCGCATCGGGGTTGGCTCAATCTGAAAACATGGCGTTTGCGGTGACGGGCAGAAGTCAAAGGGTAAAGGAATCAGGGGCAGCAGTTTTGAAACAAACCTCTGAGAGAGCAATTGCGCGCGTGAGGTTGGAGGCTCCGGATGGATCGAAGAGCCGTCCCCGTCGACGCTACTGGCCTCACTACTCACGCTCGTCTTGCACCTGTCGCACGCCAGGGATGTCCTCCTGTTGGCCAAAATACCCAGGGTCTTGACGTCACCCCGTCGGATGCCTCTCTTCCGCGCGAACAAGGCACTGCTGCTACAGACGCCCCCTTCCTCGCCACAGTCGCTGCTGGTCGAGCGTTCGACGGGGAGGTGCTCGGTCCCGGACTCGAGGAAAACGTCATCCTCGACGACGGAGGAGGTGTTGGAGGCACTGCGGCTGACGGCGGGCCGGGGCCGCGGGAACGCCTCCAGGCACGCCGCGGCCGCCGAGCTCGAGCGGATGGAGCCGCGAGGGGACTCGGACCCGTTCCTCGTCGAGTCGCTCTCGTAGCCGCTCTCATCCGACTTGACGAGCAGCAGGTTGTTGAGGAACACGCACAGGTCGTCGACGGACAGCTGGACGGGCGGCCCGGCGGGCGGCCCCGAGTGGTGCAGCAGGTTCTCGCAGCTGGACGAGCTCACCCGCAGGCGCCCGGAGCCGGAGCCGCTACCCTCGGTGACAGAGTTGTGCCGCCGCTTGTGGGGCGAGGAGCCGCGGTCCGAGGCCGCGCTGTTGCTGCGCTCCGGCGTTCGCCCGCCCACGCTGTGGGTCTCCTCCGTGAGCACCGACAGGCGGCCAGAGATCCGGGCCGCGACGCTGGTCCGGTGCTGCTCCGGGGGCGAGTCCGCCTCCTGGTCCTCGTCGAGCTGCCACAGGCTGAGCAGCGCCGCGTACCGGAGCCGCTCCGGGTCCGTCTCGCTGGCCAGGGCGCGCACCGCCGTCAGCAGGTCCTCGTAGCTCAGTGACCCCGAACCAAGGGCGGCCGCGCCCGACGCGCTGCCGGAGCCGCCCCCGAGCAGGCGCTCCAGCAGCGCCACGGGGTCGCTACTGCCCCCAGGGGCGGCGGCCGCGGGGCGCTTTCGGGGCGCCGGGGGGCGGCCGGCGGCGGGGCCCAGCAGCAGCGTGTCCTGCTCGTACAGGTCCGCCAGCCCGCGCTGGCACTCCTCCTTGACCCAGTCGCTGTCCGTGGGGGCAGCCGGCGCGGCGGCCGGCGGTGGACGGGCCCTGGGCGCGGCCCTCGCCGGCACCGACGTCGTGTACTTGTGCTCGGAACGCGCGAATAGATTCCGGAGCGACTCGACCCTGGAGATCCTCTTGCCCCTGGGCGCGCCGTTGGCGCCGACTGCCCCGAAGGCGTTTGGAGCGGAGGCAGGGGCGGCGCCGTTCGGCTTGTTCGGCGACCAGTGACGCCGGCGCCCGGGGGACACCGCCAGCAGCTCGCTCGAGTCGGACCGCTTTAACGAGTCCCACTTCTGCCC
>NW_026267175.1:1330514-1330975 GCF_000697945.3 Frankliniella occidentalis
CATAGTGCATCGCCGCTGGACCTTAATCCGCGTCTGGTTCCGCGGCCTCAATGCCCGTTGCACCCCCTCCGCCTTCCCCTCTCCTAGCGCATTCCTGTCGGGTCCTCCGGAGGTGTGTGCCAAAACAACAAAGGATGGAGAGAAAGAGAGGATTCGAGGTGGAGGAAGAGGGGGGGGGGGTCATTGTACCGATTCAGTTGGGTCCCCGATGCTATGAGAGTCAAGTGCCGTTGTCATTGGCCCGCGGCGGTACTGGCCAGCCGGAGGGCAGAAACGGCGCGGGGCGCGGAGAGAAGGGGGGGGGGGGCTGTCCGTGTGCTCCGTGCTGGTCCTGCAGAAGGCGGCCCATGAGCATGAGTCGCGGCTTTGGCTGACATTCGGCCCGACGTTCCCTCGCCGGCCATCAGGGAACCTGTGCGCTGCAGTGACTGCCCATAGCCCCGACACTGAGGCCTGACGTC
>NW_026267175.1:1340193-1348932 GCF_000697945.3 Frankliniella occidentalis
GGGGGAGCGGAGGGCAAGGAGGCCGAATTTAGCCGCACGGACGCATACTCTGCGTGGCGCCACCCCCGCGCCGAGCGCAGTGAGTCACGCACCGCGCGGGGGCGGCGCGTCTGCCCGCTGCTGCTGCCCCGACGCAACGGCGCACCACACTACCTGTCCCTTCTCTTCCATCTCCCAAAATATTGTCTCATTCGCCGCATTAATAATTCCTCGTCCCTTTCACCCGCCGCAACCGCACCTGCTGCACGCCCGGCGCGCCAGTGATGGTGAGCTGATGAGCATACTTCCTCGATTCTCCTCTTCCCTTCCGACCAAATCCCGCCACATTTCCAGCCGCGCGCGGAGCAGCAGGAGCAGCAGCAGCAGCAATAGCGCGATGCCTCAATAATTGAAATAATGACCCGGCTCTGTGGCGTAACGTAACGCGATTAGCGTGAGAGGCGCGGGGGTGCACGTGGAGCTCGGCGGGGCGGGGCGACGGACGCAGCGACGCACCTTCTCCTTTCACCGATGAGTTGCGTCACACACACACTCACACACACACGCACTCACACACACACACACACACAGAGGTGTGCGCGTGCCGTGCTAACAAGCCGCTAAAGAATAATCTACATTTATACGGGGCCCCGCCTGGTCCGGCATGTGATGAGCCAGGGGAACAATGGGGATTTGGGTGACGGGTTCGTCTGGGCTGCCACGCCCCCCGCCCCGCGGCCCGCTCCCCGCCCTACCGCGGCCGCGGCCCGACACCACGCCCCACAACGCCCGCCCCGCATCGCATCGCCACGCCCAACACCGTCGCATCGTTTTAGGCCCGCAGCGGTGCGCGGTGCCCGCGCGTGTTTGAACTAGGGGTGTGGCGCTCCTTTGGCTCACCTTGCCGACACTGTGTGGAAAAGGGGTGCGGACTCACGCTAACGCCGCCTTCATCATACAATGAAGGAAACTGATTTATACACTGTGCCGAAGGGGGCTGGAAAAATGTGTACTTTGGCACTTTGTGCTCATTGAAGTTTAGAGTTGAGGATTTGCTCAGTTTGCTTGAATGGGCTGTACCACATGAGGGGCGTGTGTGCGTGTGCGCAGGTGGGTTTCGCACCTTTTCGCGCTCATTGTTTTTTATTTCATGTTCATGGCTCTCTCGTTTGGCAACCGGCCCGGCCTGGTGGACGCGGCTGGACATACGGCTATGGCGACGCGCACGTGTTCGCGGCCCGCGGCCAGAAATCACTTACGGCCGCGCGGCCCGCCAGCGCGGGGGCCGCGGGGGCCGCGGGGGCCGCGGGAGCAGCGCGGGCCGCGGGGGCAGTACTGGGGCTGGAGGTGTCGGCGCCGCGCTCTGGCCGCCGGTGGGCGCGGCTGGAGCGCGGCGTGTGCAGCGAGGAGCCCGACCTGGGCGGCCTTGAGCAGGGGGCGCGGGGGCGGGGAGAGCGAGAGCAGACGGAGGGACAGAAACGGGCAGAGGAGACAGGTGACGGGAGGAAGACGGGGGGTGGGTGGCAGCATCAGCGCGGAGAGCGTGGCGCAGCCCCGTGTGCTGCTGCGGCTGCCACCCCAAGGCCTCGTGGTGCTCGAGCACCCCGCCGCCGCGTTATGGACGCGCGGGGCGACGCGGCCGGGCCGGGCCGGGACGGGGGATATAGAAATGTGCTGAGGAATGTTTTTTTCTTGGCCGAAGCGAGAGTGAGCAGCGGCCGTTCGCTAAGTCCATTCCAGTCGCCGCGCCCCGCCACGCCCCGCCCGCTCCGCTCACGCAGACCCCTACAAAAAGAGCGGGGCGGACGCGCGCGAAAAGCGTTTTGAACGAATCGAAGCGGCCGGCCGAAGCGAGAGAGGGACTAAAAAGCAGCAAAAGTGCCGAGGTGAGCCGAGCCGCAGCAGGAGAGCCAGGAGAGCCCGCCTACCCATTAACTCCCGGCGACCTGGGCCGGGACCCCGCAGGACCCCGAGCAAAGCGCGGCATGCCAAATTGGCCGGAAACTGTGTGTGTGTGATCATGTGGGACACTCCCACTCCCAGCCCAGCCCTCCCACTTTTTCCCTTTTTCCAATCAGCCCCTTATTTGGCCGACGCAGGATACGGGTTAGAGGGACAGACCTTCGAGACAAACTACTGACACGAAATGAAGGAGAGACTGAGCAAAGAAAATATATTTACGGTGTCTCTCTCTGGTGTGTGAATCAAGACCCTCTGTACTCCCACCGCGCCCCGA
Organism: Frankliniella occidentalis; assembly: GCF_000697945.3. NCBI lineage: Eukaryota > Metazoa > Arthropoda > Insecta > Thysanoptera > Thripidae > Frankliniella > Frankliniella occidentalis. The sequence goes on from NW_026267175.1 coordinate 1,342,409, forward strand.
CTTTAACCGCGTGGGGCATGGGCCATCATGTAATGATGATGCTCGTTGACCGCCTCGCTCTGAGGTGCCGGTCGGTAGACGCATATGGAAAAGAAGCGATATTATTTCTGACAGAGTGATAGTTCCACGTCTTACGACATATCAGCCGCCAACTCGCTTGTAGCTGCCGGCCAACACCATAACCCAGCAAAAGCAGTGTGGTTTCCACCAGGGAGTCGTGCCTTGATTTAACAGACACACACACTCACACACACACATGTATAGGAACACACTCACACACACGCTTGCCAATCACAGGTGATCGCATCAGAAGCGGCGCCGCCCAGCCAGCAGCCCAGCAGCCACCCATCGCCCCATCGCGCCCCGATTTTGTGAGGCAACACCAGTAACTTTATGGGCCCGGCCCCCCACATCATAACACCATACACAGTAACACACACACACATACACTGTACGCACACACACGCACACTGACACTCGCACGTCAAGGAATCCTACCATATGGGGTATTTTTAATCAGGAAATCAGGCCACGCAAGTCGAATCCAAGGTAAACTTTTGACTCTGGTTGGTTTACACATCGAAGCGCACACAATTTCATAGCCAATGCCCATTTGCGACGCGAGTGCCGGCTCTTCCGAAAGTTACACTGCTCAAGACTGCGTGATTTTTTTTAACATTCTGATTTTTTTAAAAGGGGGTTCAGTTTGACAAACCAAGCTGAATATTTTATTTAAAATAGTCGATGGACATCGGTAAAATATTTTTATTTTCCTTGACCTCCTCCCAGAAAAGTCCGTCCTTGGATCATACAAAATATTCTTAACTAGAACCTGTAGGGTCCATTCCCTCATTTCTGGCGCACCGGCGAGGCTTTGCTTTCTGGCTGCCTTTGTTAGACTCATAAACACCGTGGTCGAAGGGATCGCACCCGAAAGCTAGAGTGTCCACCGCTCCGAGTCGAGCCTGAGCATGAGCATTGTCTTGGAGAGAGGAGCCCCGTGCAGGTCGGAAGGACGGGTGGACACTCTACATCGGCAGGTCAACCCTTATAACGCACCGGAACACACCCTGCTGATGAGTTACACAATGACTCAATGGTATTGTCTCGAAAGCCTTTGGTCACCGGTGCGCCAGAAATGAGGGAATGGACCCTACTTTGATATTGCACATCTTCCAAGACAGTACTACTTTGCTTTTGCCAATCATGGCTGGACATGATTCAACCCTTCCCTTTCCAGTTCGTAGTAGTGACTCACAGTCAGGGCTCGGTCCCCTCAACGGTTGAGATGAGACGCGTCTGCCCGCCATCCGGCCATCTGCCCACCCCGCCCCGCTGATTGACATCAGACCCCCTGCCCTGCCCCTTCCTCCCCGCCCGGCCCCGCACACTCACCTTGATCACGTTTCAGGCCCGTGGGGTGGACATCGCGCACGGCGCGCGCATCGCGGCATCGGGCGGCCTGGCGACAGAAGAGGTCAACGACACGGTCAGGAACGGGACCATAGAAACAATGTGGTTTTAAGAAATATGGGGTGATTTTTCATTAATTTGTACCGGGAGCCCGGAGTCGAAACCGGGGAGCAACACTTAATAAATGTCACTCGGGGAGTGAATGAGAACCGATTAAAACAAAAGCGATATCGAGTTCTCAGACTGAAAATCACACTGAGTCACCATAAATCATGACCTGACCTCATTCTACACGACGTGGCGGTTTTGCTTTCAAACATTTTGCCTTTCCTTTTTCTACTGCCAAATGTTGGCATTCTGTCAGAAATTGCAAATTCTTTCAGAAACTGCACAAATGTTGGCATTCTGTCAGAAATTGCAAAACTTTTGCATATTTTTATCAGAAACTGCACAAATGTTGGCATTCTTTCAGAAACACCACACATTTTGGCATTCTTTTAGAAACTGCAAAATTTTGGCATTCTTTTAGAAACTGCACAAATTTTGGAATTCTTCGCCCATTTATTGCCTACATTTGGTTTCTTTAGAATGCTAAAATTTAGCACCTGAAAAAATGCAAATATTTGGAAGAATTTTGACCAACCTTTTGGCAAGCAAATTGGCCACGGGGTTTAGAGTGCTGATCTTTCTTACTGCCCGTGCACGGAATCGTGATGAAGCAACACGAGCGGAAAAATCATGCGTGGTATTTTGGAGTAAGGCTGCAGCGGTACGGCAGCGTGGCGCAGACTCGCACCAGCTCGGCACCGAGAGTGTCGAGACTTCTCTCCTTTTGCAGGCTGTGAAAGTGCAGGCGGGAGGCTGGGCTGCGGTTCTACGCCCGACCCAGGTGCGTCGCGGGGAGCGCGGCCGGCCCGGCACGGGTCACTTGTCGCCCTTTATAGCAATGGCAATGGCGCTGACGTGACATTCTACTGCTGCTGCTGCAGGGCCGCGAGAGATCCTCTCACTTTGTCTCTCAGACACTCACTCCGTCCCCCTCGTACACTCTGTGATACACTTTCGCTTTCGTTCGCACTATGTCTGTCTGTCTGTCTGTCTGTCTGTCTGTCTGTCTGTCTGTCTGTCTGTCTGTCTGTCTGTCTGTCCGTCCGCCCTCGCCTCACCACACCCCGGGGCGTGTCTCAACCGCAGTAGTGCCCCGCCCCGCGCCAGCAGCGGCCCTGCCTCCCCCACCGATCTCTAATTAAGTTCTAATGAACAACATGGCATATCGTGTGCGGGAGAAACGATGAAGATGGCGGGGAACGTCGGCAGAAAATGCCGCGGCACGGTGGTGGTGTTACATCGCGTGTTCAATCACTACTGCACTTTGCTGTCTCACCGTCATACTCTCGTACACCGACGGTGTTGGCTAATTTTTAACTTTGGAATGTCGTGGCTCCAATGAAGGGCAAACAGCCAGAGATGAGATGTAGAACACTTTAACCCGTGACCCTCCCAAGACTCTAGCAGCAGAGTTTTCGTGGTGCCCAATGTGGTGCCTTTGCCTTCGCCCCGCGCGCCCAAGTAGTCATACTATGCCGGCATGCGCTCGTGCGAGAGGGTTGCCTACCCGCTCGGACGTAAGGCGCCCTGGCCGGACATGAGAGAGGCGAACTTGCCCGCCGTGCCGTACTTGGTTTTCTTTAGAGCATGATTACAAAACGAAAAATCAAAAGCAAATAAGTATATTTATGTCCAAGTGTTTTAAGGTATCATCTTCTAAACAGAACGAAAACAGCGGGCAAAACTCGCACACAAGTCAGTGACAGTTTGCCACCCTCGAGCAGCGCCGCGCGCTCAGCTGCACGGCGCGACCGACACCTACCAGGCCAGGCGACCGACCGACCGGCTGGCTCGAACGGCGAGGATATAGGGTTACGCGAACAAACAGGGTGACGGGGGAAGATGCACTACCGTTACCGTTACGCGAGGCCGTTAGGCCCCTCCTGGCTGTCCGGCATACGACTGGAAGGTGTGAAGCGCACGGCCTGGGCGGCACGCAAGGGGCGTCGAGTCGAGCGGCCGCGCCAACACGCTCACTAGCGCCGCCGCACACGCGGCCGTATACACTCCTACAAACACACATGAGCGGTCAAATACGCGCCGGAGCAGAGGAAGTGGTGAGTACACACACATACACTCACAAGCACATACACACACGCGCACACACACACAGTCTGCATCACGGGGCGGACCCCAGGGTCAGACGGCGCCAGTTATGAGGCGTATGTATTATTCTAGACCGTCATACCGTCGCAAATATGTGTACATGAGGAGTTTTCGTTTGTTTCGACACCTTCTTCGAGACGCCGGCGGCGCGGCGGATGGTGCGATGGTGATGAGTCACTCCGCGACCATTAGGGACGCTCCGCGGGCAAAAGGCGTCGAGCCCCGAGACGGCGGGTGCCTGGCCTGGCTGGGCCCTGCGGCGACTGATTCGGGCGAACAGGACTGCCTCCTCCAGCCAGCAGCCTGGGGCCGATTGCATCACGGCTCAAGTCTCTTGACTTTTAACCGCCCCGGGGCCCCCGGCGGCGGCGGGGCCGGTGCCGGTGGTGGTGGCCGACAGCTGACCCCCTGCCTCGGGCTCGAGGGCGGCGTCGGACGGTAGCAGAGCGCAGCCACATGCAGGGGGTGCGCCGGGCAGCAAGAGTGAGCGAGACAGACGACGCCGCTGACCCGACGAACAGCACCGCGTCAGAGCAGGCGCACAGGTCCAGTCCAGCAGCACAGCACACCCCGCGAACGTGACTTGGATGTGACGCAAAAATTATTTCCAGTTCGACCGGCGGGTGATTGAGTTTGGGCCGTTTGGGCCGCAGGGAGGGAGGCGGCAGGACGAGGTCCACGCACGCGCGCCCAGCAGGCCCGAGTGTCACGTGGTGCGGTGTGTCGGCCGCACCGGCGCGACGGCGGCGGAGCGGGGCGCATTTCGAAAGAGCGCGGAGCGGCGGGAGAGGAAACCTTTGAAAAATGCATCAGTTTTGATATACTCGGGCGCCTAATGACCCGGCGCGCCGGCGCACTCCTTGCTCGCCTCTGCAGCGCGTGTCCTTGCGTGGGCGGGGCGGGGCGAGGCCGGGCGGGGCGTAGGCCGGCCGCGGGGTGGTCGCCGCGCGCCTCTCAGTCGCGTTTGGTTCGGCAGGCCGCGGCCGCCGTCCACACCGCACGAAACGGGAAATGTTTGACAGCCGGAAAAATGGAATAGTGAAATGGACGTGAGCGCGCGGGGCCACCAGCCAGGGCCTCGTTGGGCCGGACCGTCGTCCTGGCCTGGCGTGGGCAAACTCACCCGGCTGCTCCGAGCGGGCTGGGCCGGGGCGGGCAGGACGCACAGCCTTAGAGGGGTGCAAAATGCACGAAGGTCTGAAATGTTAATGTCCTGGGGTGTCATCGCGTTCTATGTTAAAATACAAGATTTTTGATACCCCTCTCGACTTGAACGGACCACCAGAAAAGGTCCCGCCAGGCTGTCAAAGTTTAACATAGAACTCTTATGGAGAAATGGTCAAAAAAGTGAAATTTCCCGTTTAAGCCTTTCGGTCGCGAAAATTTGGGAAAACTCGACCGGAAATGAAATCTACGCGTGAAAACGCATCCGGAGACGTGTCGAACGTCATATTTCATCAAGGGGTCCCTGAGCTATGACACGGTGATTTCATTGAAAAATGGTCATTTAGCGCCAATTTAGCCAAAATTGACATATCATAGCTCAGGGACCCCTTGATGAAATATGACGTTCGACACGTCTCCGGATGTGTTTTCACGCGTAGATTTCATTTCCGGTCGAGTTTTCCAAAATTTTCGCGACCGAAAGCCTCAAACGAGAAATTTCACTTTTTTGACTATTTCTCCATAAGAGTTTTATGTTAAACTTTGACAGCCTGGCGGGACCTTTTCTGGCGGTCCGATCAAGTCGAGAGGGGTGTCAAAAATCTTGTATTTTAACATAGAACGCGATGACACCCCAGGACATCAACATTTCAGACCTTCGTGCATTTTGCACCCCTCTAGCACAGCCTGCGTCTCATTTTTTATCCGATCCCATGATCGCCTTTTCAGCGGCTGCCGAATGGCCGAAGGCCGCGGCGAAACCTCGGTCATCCTCCTTCTCCTCCTCCGCGCGGAGCGGGTCGTTTGGAGCGGCGGCCGCCCGGCGCGACACCGGCCCACGGCTCATTAGAGAAGCCTCTCTGATCACGGCCGGACACGACATTTTTTATTTTTATGGATTTATTTCCCCGAGCGAGAGTCAAAGGTGAAAAAAACAGAATCCGTTACATGTTTTTTCACGCTAAGCTAAGAAATAGTTTTGTTTGAATTGACGACGCCGTTGCTTTTCTATACACCTTACTTTGAAGTCCGCTTTTCAATAATCAGTCTGCTGATGAGGGGGAGGAAAAAAGAAAGAAGTAAATAATGATAATGATAACGACAACGCGATGTGTTCTAACGAGGGGCGTGGCGGCGGCGCGCACGCGATGCGCTCGGCTCACACCTCGCCGGGCTCACGAGACGACACTGTCAAAGAGTCGAGGCGTCAAAAGCAAAAATGACAAAGAAAGGCGTTTTCTGCGCTCGAGCCGGACGGTTACAGCCGATGTGTAACGCAGTGGCTCGATGGTGGGAAGCCCTTTCTGCATTCTTTCCTCAGGTCGTTGGCGAGCTCGTTGGTCACTGCGACGGAGCGCTCCTCAGGAGCTTAGACAGGAAGACACCACATCCACATCACCCTCTCCTCCAGTTTTCCACGTGAGCGGCTCTCGGCCCGCCGCCCCTCCTCCGCCCCGAGGGCTCAGGGAGCAGGACGCGCAGCCCTGAGCCCTGCGCTCCGGTTCTGATGTTTGCCGATTCCCAACCCATTATTTGCACGCGCCAATTGCCTGGAAACAATGCAGCACGGATGGGGAGAGCCGTAGACGCGCGGCGACAGAGTGTGTGTGTGTGAGCGCCGATAATGCATGCATGCAACGCTTCCTGCGAATAATTGCCGCCGTAAATAAGAGCACCCCACGGCGACGAGCGGAGCCTCCCCAAGGACACGGGAATAAACAATGTCGGCAGCG
>NW_026267175.1:1349040-1350719 GCF_000697945.3 Frankliniella occidentalis
AGGCGGGGGATTTGCATTTTAAAAGCAGATTTGGGAGCAGCGGAGGCCCCCTCCTCGTGAGGACGCAGCCCGTGCTCATTAGGCGATAATGCGCGGGATAATCTAACCCCCCCCCCCCTCCCTCTCACTCCCCCTTCGCATTTTCTTACACGGTTCATATGTTAATAGCGCAGATTGGCTTTCAATTAGCAATGATCATAATAGGTCTGACCGCCAGCAGAAATGTAATGGAACTGGTAGTGCTGTGTGGTAATAATGAGAAATTTCCACGGGCACGCGCGGCCTATCGTGTAGTATAGTTGTAGCCCTGCCTCTGGCCCTGCCCCGACCACTGCGCGGACGCTCCCCGCGGGCCCCGCCACTGCGGGGTCCCGCCCCGCCCCTCGCCGCCGGCACGCGGAATGGATCTGCAGCGGGCACGCAATGGGCGTCGCCCGCCCGGCCGCCGGCCCCGGCCAGCCCCCCGGCCTCTCCTTGGCCCTGTGAGCGAGCCTAGCAGGAAGGAAGTACAACAAAAACTCACCGGCGAGGACTCTCTGCGCCCGCCGCACGGGACGAAATCGGTGAAAAATCAGCCGTTCTTTTTCGTTTCGGCCCCAAGCGCCGTGCCGCGCAGCGCAGTGCACCGGGCGTTGGATACTGTACCGCGGTGCAGCCGTGCGCAACGGGCCTGCCTACCCCCGAGGCGCTCTCCGGACACGTTCCTGCCCGGCGCACACACACGGTTGTCACGCTTTCCATTACGTGACACATGGCCGTCACTCATATACTATAATCATGTGCGTCGTCGTAATAACGCATTCTGCGACTGTAACTCGCTTTTCTCTGAGATAAGATGCCACGCAGTGTTGCCCTCCCTCCCTCCCTCGCTGTGCGTGCGTGTACGAGCGTGCGTGCCGCGTGACCTTTAGGCAGGACCCGCCCCTCCTCTCCCCCACCCCCTCCCAATGAGGGCCGTGCGCCTGCCATGCGCCTCATGCACCCCGGGAACATACGGTAACTGCGCGCTCGCATCGGTAGAAGCGAAGCGAAGCGGCGGTGAGGCGATCGACTGGGCAGAGCCGCGGGGGCCGGAGCTGGTTAATGGAATTCGTCCAGGGAAGGGGAGGTGCATACGACGACGAAGTCGGACGAAGTGCATGTATGCACGCATCAGCAGAATCAAAGTGTACTCTAAATGTCTCCACTCTGAACAAAAAAGAGTGAAACTGGCATTCATATGGTAGTTTTCAACTTAGGGGCGCAAGGCGCCGTGGTAAGAGACGATAGGCAAGCCCGCCCGCCATAGCTGCAGGCGGTGCACTACAACTGCGGAATATTCCTGCGTCTGTGGGCCACCCTGTATTATTGAATCTGGCCAGGCTATGCACTCAGAAGTGCGGTGCTAGTTATCATATAGTAATACAGTATAATTCCCCTTTGACATTTAGGTACCAGGCACAAAAAAATTTACACAGCCTCTTCTGCAGAAGTATACTACCTACGAGAGCAAAACTTTTCGGGTTGGTTCACATAAGTCCAATATAGTAAGGGTTATTTGGCACTTTCCAGCAGGGCCCCCAAAGGGCGGTCCGGTGTACAGGAGTATGGAAAACGCTCTTCTTCCTTTTTATTAGAGCACCTTTTATGCGGCGCGCGCGCCCGTCCTGCAGCGGCGGGTGAACGCCCCTGCTCCCGCT
>NW_026267175.1:1352414-1364393 GCF_000697945.3 Frankliniella occidentalis
GGGTCAGGGCGGGGCGGGGCTGGGCACACTCGTCCACATCCACAGGGTCACGAGGTGGAGGTGCTCTGGCCCGGGCCTGCCACACAGTAAAGAGGGAGAGGAAGTCGTAATTCAATCTGAAAATTATCAGCAGTTTGCAAATTCGCAGGCGCAAAAGTCCGACCTGACCGAGGTCAGAACAACGCGCCAGTCTCACAACTTCTCAAGGGGATGTGCAAAATCGCGCCAGCAGCGCCTTCGGGCGCGAGGCGAGGCGAAGAGAGGTCGCTCGGGTCGGGTCGGCACCGCGGAAGGGAAGCACCATAGCGTCACCACGCCGGGCGGGGCGGGGAGCGGGCGAGGGGCCGGGGGAACGGCGACAGCTCTGCTTGCACGCCACGCCACGGCCGGCGCGCCCGGTACGCGAGATGGACAGTGACGCAATGCCAACTCCCCCCCTGCTCCGCTTCGTCAGCCCGAGGGGCCTAAGTGGTGGCGTCAAGGCTCGTGCGAAAATGATGGACCGATTTCCTTTGCGCGCCCCGCGCGTGTGCCCGCCACTCAATAATGGGGCGGAATCGGCAGCCATAATGACGCCGAGTTAGATAAGCGCCCCCTACCCCTCCCCCATCTGAGCAACGCCGTTAGCGACTGTTTAAAGTGCTGAGCAGGGGGGCGATTTTACATTAGAGCGCTTCATTAGTAGGGAGGGAGCCCGAGACATTCGCCCAACTTATCGGCGATTTTACATTAGAGCGCTTCATTAGTAGGGAGGGAGCCCGAGACATTCGCCTCATATGAATACCGAATACCGAATACAGAATACCGAGTGTAAAGGATGATACTCTCCAGTTTTGCGGGTTTGCATACCCAGCATACCCAAGGGGCTATGGCGCCTTCCGGGCAGATCGGGTAGGCAAACCCGCAACACTGTGGTGTATTGCCTGTACAGACGGGGTATACAGAAACTGGCGGGGAGATAAACTCCACGCTATAAGGCTTGTAAGCCTCCCCAAACTTGATACAGCTGCCCGACGCGCGGGCAGAGCCACGCTACTTCTACAGGCGTAACGTTCCACACGTGTGCGCACACTGGCCCCGTGCCGCCGCAGCAGATCTTGCGGCCGGACCAGAGAGAAAGAGAGAGCCCCGGAGAACATGGGCTGGGCTGTGTGTGTATGTGTGTGTGTCTGACACGTCCAAGATGGATGCTGACCCCAGCGGGTCAACCGGCTGGCACGGATTGATGTGACAACGTATACCATAACGTTACAAACTTTGGAGGGCGGCTATAGCGGCAAAAGGCCGTGTGCGCCCGGGCGCGGCGGGATGACACCTGTTGCATCACGACATGTAAATGTGCACATTGATTATAACGACGGCGATGAATTTGACGGCCTCATGATTGAATCCCCCCCCCCCCCCTCCCCCCCTAAATACGCCCATCCATCCATTCAACCAGGCAGCCATTCTACCGACTTCATTCATTTGGGTCCCCATTCATACGTTCCCGCCAAGCGCGCTGCATTGACCTGTTGGTTCATCAGCCGCCCGGGGAAGTCCACCGCGGCTGACATCAGAGCTGCTGCCTTGCCTTCTAGTTCCTCCTGGACCACCCGGGACCACCCCATCTATCTCGCCCTCGCTCCGCCCCCCGCCGCCCCCGCGATAGCTCCGGCGAAATTCAAAACGACTTAAACTCTTTGGCGGACTATATAAACCGGAGGCAGCAGCCTTGAGCCTGAGCCTTTTGCTCTGCTCGGCCAACTGGACCGTGCGTCTGGTGGGCTGCAGTCCAGGGCCGCCGACGCCCCGCCCGCCCGCGGCGAGGCGAGTGTGTAAGCGAAGCGTCACGCACTCCTCGACGTGCGAGGGGAGGCGCCTGGCGCGGTCTGCGCGGTCTGCGCGGTCTGCGCGGCTCGGGGGAGAGACATTCCTCGCGGCCCACGCGACCAGGAAAACCTTCCCGGGAGGAAAATAAACTAAAAGGCTCCATCTTCCTCCATGCCTCCCTCCCTCCCCGCCGCCGTGCCGTACGCCTCGCTCTCCACGTAGGATTTTAATGAATTAGTTTGAGGACACCACGGCATAGCCGCGCTCGCGCCGCTAGGGCGTGGCCGGGCGTGGCCGGCTGGCCTTAGCCATCCTTAACAAGCGATGGCACCCGTCCAAGCGACCATTGGATGGCTTGCTGCTTGCGAGACTCACGATGGCCGCGCTTCGATTTATCGAGATGGCGACGCTCGCGGCCGCCCCGCCCCGCCCGCGGCCCGTTAGACTGTAATCGCGACAACCCCCGCTGCAGATGCAGCCGCGCCCGATCGGTGCGTGCGAAGGGCTCCTCCGTGCGCCGCGGCCGAGAGCACCATCACGATGAGCCGATAACTCAACGGTAGGGCGTGCAGATAACTGCGGGAGCTGGCTGCTGGCGAGTGCTGAGGAAGGATGTTAAATTACAAAAATAAACTTATGAATTTGAAGAAATTTATCGTGCATCTTTATGGAGGAATAAATCAATCAAAATTGTTGAATGAGTTATTTTTGTCTTCACTATAAATAAACTTCCAGCGGCCTAACTCCTTTGCCAGTTTGAACATTGCGGTTGCTAAGACAGACCACGGGGAGGGATCGTCTGCCTAGATGCCACGTGTAGAGAAAGGCACCATAAAGGGAAGGGACACACGTGTCTTATCATCACAGTTTTCATTACGTATACACACCTGATGGAGATTGGACGGGAACGGTTTTGCTTATTGAAGACCGCTGCGGCTGATGCATAGGCAAAGTACACCTGAAAAGAAAAAAGATGCACCGTTAGAGTCTTATTGGGCCTATGTTGTAGTGTGAAGCGGACAATCGTAATAAGTAATTATTGATATAATAATAATATAATAATTATCGCTCTGGCCTTCTTGGCTCTGCTGTGACGGACACATTACTACTTTGATTGCGGACCGGCACTGCAAATGGCTGCAGAATACATTTCAATATTTTATCATTGAGAATCGATCAATTCACGCGGCTGTCGGGCCAAAGGCCCCCCTTCTCCCTTCCTCCCCATCCCGACCGACCGCCACGCTGCTGCTGCTGCTGCCCGTTAGCTTATAATTACAGTGTGCAAAAGCATTACGAATGAAAAGGCGCGGTACAGTTTCAAAAAAGATATACATTACTGCCGCAGTAAAGAATGCCGGGGACTGACTGACCGGGGGGATGACTGTAGCGGATGGATGGGACCACCCGGCCGCCTTCGGGACGGGATGACGGTGTCCTGCGCGGCCCCCGCGGCCCGCGGCCAGGACGACGCCTCATAACTCGCGAGTAAATCAGAGAGGTGCACCCATCGCTTGTCCCTCTCTGCGTCCCCTACATTCTTCCTCCTCCTCCTCTCCGCTATCTCCGCCTCCGCCCTTTCCGTTCCGACGCCCATCGGCTTTACTACTCTTTCTGCTGCTGCTGCTCGCGACACATTTCTCTCTCTCTCTCTCTCTGGCCAGTGTCGGCGGATCCCGCGAGCCTTACAGCCCGATATAACCACCATCCATCCAGTTCGGCCGTGTCTCTACCGCGCTTCCTGCTCTCCTCCTCCCATCTCATCCTCCCCTCTCCTCCTCCTCATCCTCCCCCTCTCCCTGGCCTCCTTCTCCTCCCGCTCCTCCCGCCCCCTTTTCCTTCTTGTCATGCCGTTTGGTTGGAGTGCCGGCAAACAAGATCCATCTCTCGATCACGGCGAGAAGACGTACATCGATCACTACAATGCGAGCCTTGGCACGCAAGGCGGCGGCGGCGGCCGCGGCGGCGTCGGGCGCGCCGGGCGGGCCGAAGGCGTGAGAGATGAGGGCGGCAGGAGGACCAATCACCGCCCCCCCCCCTTTCTCTCTCTCTCCCTCGCTCTCCCATATTCTCACTCTCGCTCGCTCCAAAGTCTCGGTACGGGACAGCACTGTGGCATGCGGAGGAATGCGCGCTCAGGATGAGGCGTCTTTCACGGCACTTCCGGTCGCAGTCTCTCCCTCTCCGTCCGCCCGGCCGGCGCGCAGCGGGGTCCTGCGGGCTCCTCCGGGGGCTCCTCCGGGCAGCTCCGCGTAGCTCCGGGGGCTCATACCTACCTACCCATACCGCAGCGCACGCCCACCTGGACCATTGACAACGGGGCCCTCCTCCCGCAGGGATGTGTTCATCCAGGCAAACAGACAGACACCGGCGGGGGATTTTCTCTGCATTGACTATAGCGACACCTTCCGGCCGGTGTGTGTGTGTGTGTGTCGGGGGGGGGGGGGGCACCCGGTACACCCCTCTCTCTGGGCAAACAAGCCCACAGCCCCAGCAGTAGCTGCAGCTCGCCGAGATTGCTGAAGGCAGGGCTCTCTTCTAGCGGGGCTGCGCCTGCTGCGCTGGGCGGGGCTGCCTAGTTAGCCGGTCCGCCGCAGTACCGTAAATTGCAGCTAACAAGCTGCTTGTTTGGCGCGAGCGCGCGCTCTACTGCCGCTGCCCCGCGCCACCGCTGCTGTGTACTGTTTCGCCAAATATCGTTCTGCGCCATTTCCGGCCGGAGCGCCAGTAGTAGTCGTTCTCCTGCTGGCCGCTAATGGGCGGCGACAGGGCCGTGCGGCGCTCTGGTCCAGTGGATGCTGCGATGATGCTGCCAAGCAACGGGGCCTCGTGCCGACAGGAGGGATCCGTTGGCCCCCGACCATCACAAAAGGTTATCACACAAAACAATTCTATTAGCAAACCGATAACAGTTTTTAGAAATCTTTTCAAAGTCATTTATAGAATCACTCATTTGCAAGGGTTTTCATTTATTGCAGGATCGTTATGGTTATCGAGATGAAAAATGTATTTACATTTGGATTATTGTTAAACATGTGGGGGGGGGGGGGAGACTAGTGGGACTCTAGGGCTCTGCACTGAACGTCTACAAAGGGGAAGCGCGTATGTATGAACCCAATCTCCAACGGCGAAGGTGTTTTGGCCGTGTACTTTTGTGAGTCAGCCAATGCCGCCTCCTGCGGCCTGGCAGGCGCCCTGCTCGCTCTGCTCGCATGATAGACGCATCTGTTTCCCTTGGCCTCGGCCAATTTCCACGTCAAGTCAAATGGCGAAAAAGCGGCGCTAGCGCTGGAAGGGGGGAAGGGGGGGGGGGAGTCCGGTGCGTACCGTTCTCCGCGCTCCGCGCCGCTGCGCCGCCGCCCGCGAGGAATAGGGAATCTGCAAAAGGCTCGATCCGGCCTCAGGGGGGCTGTGCACAGCAGCCTTTTAGGCTCTTTAGGCTGTGCCAGCCCCGCCCGCGGCCCGCGTCCTTAGCCCATTTAGCCTGCCAGGCCTATTGTCTCGTCTCGTTGGCCGCGAGTCCGCACCCCCGCGGGCCCCTCCCGGTGCCGCCGGCATAACGGTGCAAAGATGGGCCGCGAGGAGGCAAGGCGCCCGGGACCCAGCTTCGTGATTCATCGCGCCCAATAGTGTATTTCGACTAACGGAGGAAGAAGAACAGCGGGTAGAACATAAACGTTACCGATTAGCCGAGAGCTTCCCGCCTCTACGTCACGCCGGTAGTGGGGGTAGGCGCTCGGCCAATCAGGAACCTTCACGTTCTACCCGCTATTCTTCTTCCTCCGTTAGTCGAAATACACTATAACAAGCGAAGGTTCACCTCGTCCTGCTGAAGAATTACACATGTGACGCCACACACGCAGGGTTGCGCGTTAGTTTGGAAGTTGTCTGTCGGTTGGGGGAGGGAGGGGGGCCTCCGCGAGGTGCGCGTCCTCCTCGCGTCGCGGTGCCCCCCCCCCCCCCTCTCTCTCCCTGGCTCGCGCACTTCGGCCTTCCCTCCATCAATTATTCGCGGTGAAGCAGATTTACGGCCAATAAGCGCGGGGGATTACACGCGTAGAGCCCCGGCCGATATATAATCCCGAGGCGTAACGAAATCAAGACGCTCGGTTCTGCGCTCGCGCTCGCGGGGCTCTGGCGGGCTTGCGACAGAGCGGGCGCACTATACAAGAGCTGAGCTGGCTGCCCTCGCCGCAAGACAAAAGGACAACGACAAGCGGTGACGGGTGCCGGAGTGACGACGCTTGATGTGACGACACGAGGGAGAGACGAGCGGACTATATATAGTGAGTTCGGACCAGCGGTGGCACCCACTCGCCGTGTAGGCCGCCAGCCGGGAGCCGGGGGCTGCTGCTGCGGAGCACGGCGGCGGCGGCGGCCGGCCTTCGGATCAGGTTACGGAGTCGCCCGCCCCGTTTTCAGAGAGTAACTTCACTTCTCTCTCGGCTGACGAGCGACGTCGCCGCGCGAACGTCGGCCCGCGACCTCAAAGGGGTGGCAGGGCGGAGGGCAACGGAAAAGAAACACGATATAGGAGGAACTTTCGCGTGCTGCTCGGCCAGACAAAAAGCCACGTCGTGAGCCGCTCCCCTGTACGGGAACACGTACGTCAAAATTGTGTCGAAATGAAACTGTCCTACACTCTAAATGTCAAGGGACAATTTTGTCCGTAGATTTGCAACGATTTCGTGCACATCCAGAAAGGATGCAATTTTGTTCCCTTAATTGGACAAATTGTGTGAAGTTTCACACAATTTGTCTAGTTTTAGGAACAAAATTGCATCCTTTCTGGATGTGCACGAAATCGTTGCAAATCTACGGACAAAATTGTCCCTTTACATTTAGAGTGTACTTTGGCAATTGCCGCGTCAAAATATGCTGTGGCTACTCAGCCAGATTGCGCACATTTTGACGTAAAAGACGAGACGGGTTTTTTTGACGACAGTGGTCCACCTGGGATGAGGTGTTGTCAAGTGTGGGGAAGTCGGGGGAAGTCCCGTCGTGATGATGGCACTACGACTCCACTGTGTTGTGGTTATACTTCAACCAGGGTTATGGTTTATGACAAAGTAACAAAGGCTTGTTTGACTGGAGCGATTCATACCCGGCACACACATATTAAAAATCAGCTGTCACACCCGCTTGAAAAAGACACCTTCTCACAAAATGATTCGCTCGACCTGTGAGTCATGATTCTCCGCCAGAAAACCATGGTCACCTGAAGTCACATTTTGATTGCAAGGAGGGGCGGCCCAAAAGGGAGTCGCTTCCGTTCTTCAGACAATGACCCCGCGGCTGACTGTAATGGCGGTGAGTCAACGGAGGAGTGGAATAAAAAACGGAAAGTAAATACATCAATGGCTCTGGCACGGCAGCTCCCTCGATGGAGCGAGGGAACAACAACAACGCCCGGCGCTACAGAGACAACTATATCAAAAACCTGCACGGAGAAGTAAACACAAACTGTACATACGGCAGCAGCTGAACAGTGTACAGGGTGGTCTACAGACCCCTTCCTTCATTTTTCTTTCTGTAACCGCATGCCACCGCCGCCGATGAGTAAGGCGGGATGGCCCAGCTCATGGCCCCGTGCAAGTATGCAACCCGCCCGCACGCTTGCATCACGGTACAGTATACCCAAAGTGAAGGAAGGGGTCTGTGGACCAACCACCCTGGATTTTCTTCCTTTTAATATCAATCTGGAAGCGTAGCGTGGCAAAGTGGCGACACCACCCGAGCCGTAGCCTGCGAGTCTGCGCAGCCTGCGGAGCCTGCTCCCGCGGGTGCGGGTACCTGTAATAGACGGCTTCCGCCGGAGAGTATGGCCGACAGGACGACAGGACAGCCATGAGCCAGTACCTCCTTGCGCTCGTAGTAACCCCCCCGCTGCGGGCCGCGGGCCCCGGGCCGAGGGGAAGGGGAGGAGAAGGGGGGAGGTGAATTTGTGCGGCCGAGCAAGGAGATGCAGTCAGCAGCAGCAGCAGCAGCAGAGTGGCCAAGGCAAACGATATACTACCTGGAAAAAACGTCGATCGAACTGAAAGAAAACTTCTTAGGAAGCTGAGACAGTAGTGCAGCTCGCAGTACTCGCGCAGTTGCATCAGAGCCAAGTTCCCTTACCTCTCTCTCTCTCTCTCTCTCTCTCTCTCTCTCTCTCTCTCTCTCTCTCTCTCTCTCTCTCTCTCTCTCTCCCCCTCGCTCTCTCTCTCTCTCCCCCCCCTCGCTCTCTCTCGCTCTCATCCCGCTTCCTCGGGCAGGACCCGAAACCTCATCGTCTTAATTTCGCCGCAGCGGGAGCAGGCCGTGATGTGCAACGCCCACTCGGGTCGTCGTGAAGGTCGCGGGTTCCAGTCCCGGCGCCGCCGCTGCAGCGTCACGGCCTGCACGGCCTGCAGCAGGAAAACCTTTTTCTACTCTCGGCGCCGCGAGATGGCGCCTCCTCCACTTGCTGCTGCGCTGCGTCATTTGTTTTGCAGCAGAGTCCCTTTGATCCTTTGATGCAGCTGTGTGTGTGTGTGTGTGTTATCCACGAGGAGGAGGGACCAGGTGCAGGGCGAGGGGAGGGGGGATCGGGATTTAAAACCGGTTAGTCCGGCGACCATCCCATCGCCAGCCGTCCAAGAAGAGCAATCCTCCTGGTACGGACTGGGCGGTGCATCGCTTGCTGGTTGCGGCTGATGCGGCTGCCCCGCGCTCGGCTGCAGCTCGCAGCAGCCGCTGGCCTAGAGCCAGCAGCGGAAAGAGATTGGCAGTGTGTGTGTGTGTGTGTGCGAAGCCTGGGCCGCCGGCGGAGAGGTCCTTGAGAGTTGTCGCCCTGTGCAAGTGGCCGTGGCGAAAGGACACAGGCAAACAGAAGCCCGCGAGACGCTCTTGCGCAGGGAGTTGAAGCATCAATGGCAGAGATGATGAACATGGAAACAGTTTGTATGCGCGAATATGTGCTCGCGGCTCGTGAGCCCGTCAGTGAGGACGTATAATACAGGGTGCTTAGTTCAATCGAGCATGGGAGAAAGAATGAAAAAACGCACACACATACAGGACCGGGCAAGAGGCAATCTCGGGAGCACACACGCGCCAAAAAAATAATAAAAATGATAATAATAATGAGAGGAAAACAAAAACAACTCCGTTATAAGTTTACAATCCTCATAAGACTGTGCGGGCGACACCGCGGCTCGCGGGCTCGGCGTGTATCTCCGGCACTAAATCTCGGCATGTCTCAGTCCGGACAATGGCTCCCATACGGTACCCGCTGCGGGCGCCCACGCCACCCATTACCGAGGTGTGAACACTCGGTCGTTCCAGTTAGAGCATCAGAGGCCCTTCCCGTCCGGGTACTATAGCTTCCTATGCTGCAACAAGCCAGCTCGCTCCTCCCGATACTCTCTCACGGGGGACAGGCGCAGGCGGGACGCGACGGGACCGACTGGAGTATGTACAGAACAGAAACACCGCCGTCACAGTTATAGGTTACGAAATGAATTACATTTTCAAAACTCTTGCAGTCTGAAATCGTTCACGGCACAAAATGTTTTTACCATACAAAATGACCACGCAATATTGTGCTGAGTGCAATTTATTGTATTGTGTACAATATTGTATTGTGTACAATATATTGTATTGTGTACAATATTGTATTGTGTACAATATTGTATTGTGTACAATATTGTATTGTGTACAGTATTGTATTGTGTACAATATTGTATTGCGTACAATATTGTATTGTGTACAAGTAACTTTAGGAGTTGTAAAAAAATTAATGTTTTAACTTCACGCTCCATTCGAATGGCGAGTAATCGCGCGCGTAATTGGTTATCACGAGCGGTCTCATGGCCTATAGTCCTAGTCCTTGTCCTGAGCTAGTTTTCGCGCAAGAAGTAAACCGCCCCTCTAGACAGCTGACAGCTCCCGCAAGGGTCGCACCATAGGCAAACCAGACGGCGAGGGCAAAAAGGCTGCGCAGCCACCCGTTATAACAAGCGCGCAACACTTGTCGTAATCGTGGGGAGCTTTGGCCGTCTCTCTCCCTCCGCTTCTGTCTTTTTTTTCACTCGTGGGGATTAGTCATTTCTTTTTTTGTGTATAAATGCGGTTTTCACGGCTTGGAAAGAAACGTCTCTATTCGCCGGGGCCACGGCAAACTCGGTCACTGCGGCCGGCGGGCGCGGTGGGGCGTGACGATAACATTAGAATAACGCAAGTTGGCAAAACTATTCCACTTTCCAGAAACATTTCGCTGCGCAATGTGGGGAGGGAGAGGGGTAGGGAGAGGCTTCGTTTTCGCCGAGTGTATATATAGGCCCAAGTCAGGCGAGTTTCTTTGACCGTTTAGCAACGCTTTATCGCCGCTTTTACACGTCCCGTCAGACGAGCCGTAAAATTGGAAACTAAAAAACTATCTTCCCTGATGGATTTCGCTAAATGTCACCTCGTATACGTCTGATCGTATAACCGTCGATCTGGGCCCGGCCCAGCGCGCACTTCCCCTTCGGCTCTCTCTCATAATCTTTCTCCTTTTCTCTAATCACCTGCCGTCCCCGAGCGTCGCGCGGAGCACTTCTGCGCCGTGCTTCGCCCTGCCGCTGCAGCTGCAGGTGGTGTGGCGACGCCACTGCGACCTTTGCACAAACACCTGCAGGTGATGAAAGCATGTCTTCTTGAGGGCAGGCCGTTCTGAGGTCGAACCGCTGTAAAATACCAGAGAGTACACGAAAGTGCACCATGTGAGTCGTATAGTCTGTTCTTCAAAATTTTTATTTTTTCTGAATATTTGTTTTAACATTAACTTATTTTCACCTTTGAAAGACACCACTAACGTTTTAATGCCTTTAGAAACGCATCCCTGTCTAACCACCCGACGAGCGGTTCCGAGCCATAAGGTACATTGGTTAGAGAGGCGGTAGGCAACCCGCCCCACAGGACACTCGGAGACTGCTACGCGGGGCAGCACAAGAGCGCCTCGATCTCGGTGGTGGCCGGTCAGCCAGCACGCCACTCCTCCGCCACCCATATATGCTGGTCCTTGGCTCGGGCGAGGCCTCCCCCTTCGGACAAGGACCACTTCGAACCAAAACTTCCGGAGTAAAAAACTTTTGCGAGCCTCACGACGAGAGGAGCAAAACATAAAAGCGGTCCGGCTCTTGCACTTCTCTCCTCCTCGGCCGCAGACCGCAGACAACAGAGCGGCCGGCCCGGGCAGCATACATACACGCAGACGAACAAACGGTGCGAGTACGGGTCGTACGGGTAAGGTAAGGACGTCTGCGGGACACACAGGGCCCTTTGTCCCCCGAGGCGAGGACCTGGGGACCACGTATACTCTGAACGGGAAGGGTTGCGGTGGGGTCGGCGTGCCGAATAACAAACATGCCAGCAATATATGCGAACGCGAATCGAACCCTTGGGCTGAGTTAGATTTGGGAGGGGGGCAGCCCCCCCCCCCCCTCCTCTCTCTTTCTGATCTCTCTCTGTCTCTCTGCATGTGTCTCTCTCTTTCTCTTTCGGACGCGATTCAGGTGTTTGTCGTCCGCGACAGAAAAAAAAGTGTTGCCGACCACCCCTTCCCCTTCCCTCTCCTCGGGAGGATGAATCAAAACAAGGGAGGACGGAACTGGACAAACAGGTGGGGACTGTCGTGGCGGGAGTCGACGTCGATGCCAAACGGACCGCGTTCGCCTGGCACTGCGAAACTGCCAACGTCCCAATGTCTTCTCGCTCCCGCCCACCACAATGTGAACCGCTGAAACTACTGGGGATATCCCGCTGACAATCTTAATCTCGTGTTAGTTCTTTTCGTATTTTCTCTTTTCTTTTTCGATTTCTGACTAATTTTGCCAGCTGAGCTAAGGTTGTTATGTATTCAGCGAGCCGATTTAGGAAGATAACAAAAAAGTAAAAGAGCAGAAGCTGCTAATCTTTATGTGTCGCACCTCTTTTACTTCTTCTCATTTTCAATGCTGACGCGAACCGGACCTGACATACCGTGTGCTTTATAATTATTTCTGTAGGTTTTTTTCCTGATTTAATTTCTTCCTCGCTGTATTTTTTTTTTACTTCTTTGCCTTCTTCTTCCTCGTTGTGAACGGAGCGGCGTAATCCCGAAGCTCCGCGGAGCGATAAGATCCCATACCAACCTTGAGAGTTGTCGCCCTGTGCAAGTGGCCGTGG
>NW_026267175.1:1370153-1374995 GCF_000697945.3 Frankliniella occidentalis
AAGGGGGAGAGGAGATGGGAATGTCTGAGACGGAAAACAGATGAACACATCTTTTCAATTTTCTTGCCGGTATCCGGCTGTGCCATCTGCATCACAAGCGCCCTGGTTGGTGCAAGATTCACTATCAAATAGCCCCCATAATCACCGTAGCTGATAAAATAGCCCGGTTACATTAAGGATGCGCTATTATTTTTGCAACATCAAAGAGTCGATTACCTCTTCAAGATACTTGCTGAATATTTTTCTCATCTAGTAAAAAGTTACATGAACCGGTCATTTCTATGATTCCTAAGAAATGAAAGAGGTAGCCACAACGCGACGAGCTCGAGTGTAGTGGGGCAAGGAGAAAGGGAAATGTCTTCTTATTAAACGCTGGGTTTCGCAATTAGAGGGAGATGCGCGCATTCGCGGGCCTAGCGGGTGGAGCGTGCGGAGGCAAGGTACAGCAGCTGGGTGGGGGCGGAGCTGGAAGGGCTGGCGGTGCTAGCGGGGCATGGTGGCGGCGGGGCTCGACCGTGCTTGGCAGGCATGGCGGAGCGCGGGGCGCGCGGGGCTGTTGGCGCACCCACCTGGTGCGCGGTGCATGCGAGCCAAGCCGGATCGCCCACTGCTTCGCACTTCGTAAGAGTGCACCGATGAGTGTCGCAACGGTCGTCCAGTACACGCCGAGAACACAACTCCGCCGTCCGCGCGCTCGCGGCTCGTCAAGAAACACCGCCGCGGTCCATATAAGACTTCATTGACCCCCGCCTCCCGAAGACCTGGCTCGGCCTGCAGCAGAGTCCTCTGCCAGGAGTGCCATTATCGGCACTATGTCTTCAGGACAAGCGGGCCTTGGGGAGACAAAAACTCGCAAAATCTCTTTTATTTCCAGCGTGAGCAGCAGTCCCATGAGTCCAGAGCGCTGCAGCGAAGGAGCGTCGTCGCGTCGTGTTGGCGCGCCCGCCCTCCTCCGCGCGCCCCGCCGCCCCGCCCCGATCCCTTGACCCCGCGGTGACCTATGCGCGGCTCCGCTAATATTATGCTGAGTCTTACGTGGCGTTGTTTATGGAGATGCGCAGACCAGGCCAGGCCGCGCAGGGCTCGCCCCGCCCCACCTGCTCCATCCGCCCCACCTCGCCTCGTTCTGCCCCACCTCGCCCCGCCCAGCACAAAGGCCCCAGGGAGCATCGGCCACTGCTGCAGCTACTCCATTAAGAAAACTGCCACAAAGTTGCTGAACGCGCGAGGGGCTGCTCTGGCCTGTGTGCAACCTGGATTCTTGCACGTATACAGCATGAGGTTAGGAGGGAGGGGGGATCTCCGGGGGAGGCGACTGCTGACTGCGTACATAAAGTATCGTTATGTGGTACGTAAAGCTCGCATCGGCTAAGCTGTAGACGACTTACCAGGCCGCCATCGTGGCTAGAGGATCACAGGCGGGCACCTGCAACACAGAGAGGAGACACAGGTCACAAAACGAGCGCCAAAGAACGCTCTAATCGCCGCGCGAGACACTGCGGAGACACTGTGGAGACACCTGGGAGACAGTATACAACACAACAGTGTATCTGTGGAGAAACTGTAAAGACACGGCGGGGAAGCTGAGGAGACATTTTCGATACAGTGTAGCCGATGGAGACACTGCGCAGACAACCACGGTGGGGAGACACCGCCACGGCACGTCCGTCGCGACGTCGCGACGCTCCCCAAGGAGGAGGCCAAGCAAAGCACCAGGCAGGCCGTCCTAGTGCCGAGGTCAAACTGCAGTACACGACGATGTTATGAGATTGTTACACAATGCCTCCTCTTCTCCGACGGCGCGGGGCTGAGCTGGGCCGGGCTGGGCCGGGCTGGGCAGCGTTCAGGCCGACGAGCGTCTCGTTGGAGACAGCCTGCGGTGGGAGGGAGACGGAGGACGACCAGGGCAAGTGAGGTGAGCCCAAGCGGCACGAGGATGCGAACGAAAATAGTTCTGTCTCTGTCTCTCCTATCTCGCTCCCTCCCCCCCTCTCTCTCTCTGTCTCTCTCTCTGTCTCTCTCGACCTCTCACTCCCCTCCCCCTCCGGCCTCTCTCTCACTGCTCGCACAGGTCCCGGCTAAGACAATGCATGCCACTGAACTCATCGCTCGCTAACCCACTGCTGTGTATACGCCTCGTTGTACTCCGCTCTTGTATCGCTTTTGTGTTGAACGGTAGGGGCGCATCATGTTGTTCTCGCTTTTCCCACGATTGGGTGGTGGAG
Source organism: Frankliniella occidentalis (assembly GCF_000697945.3). NCBI lineage: Eukaryota > Metazoa > Arthropoda > Insecta > Thysanoptera > Thripidae > Frankliniella > Frankliniella occidentalis. The sequence goes on from NW_026267175.1 coordinate 1,372,379, forward strand.
GCAGAGGGAGAGAGAGGGAAGTACCCGCGGGAGGGGAGGGAGCGGGGCGTGTCTTGCTTTTGCTCGTCACGAAATATATGTGCGCGCGGCGAGGCCCAGCCCCGCGGCCGCCAGCAGCAGGCCTGGGGAAGTCCACTCGGACGCGGGGTGGCGCGGGGAGGGGCGGAGCGCAAGGAACCGTCGAGTGCGCGTGCGTTTTGCGTTTTACCACGAGACAGGAAAAGGCGAGTCGGTTTTCTTTTTTTCCATTTTGTTTTTTCATGATGCAATGAGTCGCCGGCACCCGCTCCGGCGAGCAGCAGCAGTAGTCTCCCCCCGTCGCGCCGCCCGGCCGAAGCAGAAATAACAGCTATTCGGGCAGCAGCGGTCCGGTCGCACAGGGGGCGGGGCAGGGCGTTAATTCTCTCCTCCCCCCCCTTCCCCCTTTCTCAAGTGCAAGTGCACAGGAGCGTGTCACTTGGAGCGTGCACTCACGGCCAGCTGAAAATAGCGCGTCCGAAACGACGCGGTGCGCGCGGCGTCCTGTCCTGCTCCTCGCTGTCCCTCCTGCCGCGCGCGCGAGAGAGAGGGAGAGACGCCGCCCGGCCCCAGCCCGGCCGCCGCCGCGGACGCCTCCAAGGAGAGCATCGGCCGCAGCGGAGCGTGTCCGCTGGGGGCCGAACACCGGAGCGCACCGCCCCGTCCACACACCGGGCGGGCCGGCGCGGCCGCAGCAGCACCAGCAGCACACGGAGGACAAAGTATCTCGTCCTTCCTCCCTCCGGATTTGTTATAATTGGGTGGCGTTAGGAGGAGGGGGCAGCGACGCGGTGTGTGTCCCCCGGTGTCCCCAGGTGGGTGGCCCCCGCCGGCCCCGCCACCGCGCCGGGCCCCTAGGACGACCAATTAACCAGCCCGTCACACGCACCAGACCAGCGTCCGGACTAAACTTTTGGCCTCCAGTCGGTTTTGGGCCTCTTTTTGGACGCGCGCGGCGACAGCCGAGAATTGATAGCGACCCACACAAAGAAGGAGACCGGTCAGGGGGTCTCTCTCTGGCCCAGCCACCTCCTTCTCCTCCTGCTGCTGGCTGACGTCGTCGTCTCGGTTCGACTTACTCGGTTTGGTTCGGCTCCGCGGCGTTCACCAGACCGGAACTCGCTCGGCCGGGACGAGCCGAGCAAGAGTCGGGGGCCGCCCTTCGCTGTTTCCGGTCCACCTTTCTTGTTTTGGAGCACTGCCGGCGATGGCCCTCCGCACCGCCTCGTCCTCCCCCGCGCTCCTTCCTCTTCCTCCTCGCCCAGGAGAAGCGCTCCCACAAGTCCCGCTGCTGCTGCCGGTCAGCTGACCGCAATGCGTCCTCCAAGAGCCCCGTGCGCGGCCGCGGAGCCATATCGGAGTGGCATCGGGCGGGTAACCGATGGCACCCTACCAGGTGATGGTACCTAAGATGGTACCCGATGGGGCGACAACTTCTCCGAGCAGCAGTAGAGCCAGGCGGGCTAGGCGGGCAGGGCAGACAGCGCGCCGTGTTGTTGACTGTTCTCCTTTTGTACCTGCTGCTGCTGCTGCTGCTGCTCCCCCCGCCCTGCGCCACGCTTATTAGATCCACATTAAGGTGCTTCACCTGGGATGCACTTCATTTTTTATTCCGTCCTGGGCCCGGTGCTGCAGCAGCGGCGCAAGGCCAAGCTTAGCGACGACGCCCGCTACCTGTGCGTGGGGAGGAGACTACCCGGGACTACCACACTGGAAACAGTTATTTTTTTTCACCCGTTTTAAAGAATACAAACTGTCTCTATTCCACTGTTTTTTGAAAGGGTACCTCCGGAGTCCCGGCTACCCCCTTCTTCTTGTTTGGGCTGCGTCCGGAGATTAGTTTTTTACCCGGCTGGTGACTTGGGGTCCCTACACCTACATTCTACTTCGGACGTGGCCAAACAGTAGCGCAGGAGGGGGAGGGCGTGAGCTTGGGCTGTACTGCCTAACTAACTAGCGGACCGGGCAGGGCAGGGCGAGGCGGGGTGGGACCGACCGGACTCTCATAAGGGACACAACAACAACCATTTGGAACCCGGATAGGCCCGGCGGGGCCCATACTGTGGGTGCGTTGGAGTTGGAGCGGCCGTGTGCCTAATGCCGTGCCGTGCCCTATCTGCCCAGCAATAAGTGTCTGGCCTGGCCCACCCGGCCCACCACCGGGCAGGCGGGTGGGCAGGTGTCAATGGGCAGGGCACACCTTTGCGAGGCAATAGGCGGGAAGTAATAGTGAGCCCTTCTCGGAATCGCCGCTGCCCTCCCGCGGGTCCTGCCAGGGGTCATAAAGCACAATGCGGCGTAATTTAAGGGGAAAACGCTCCCGCTGTAATAATTTCGACTGGTAATTTGTTTTATTACAGTTGGCTGCGCGGCGCAAAGAGCCGTAAAAAAAGAGTACATCGTCGTGCGACGGACGTCGGCGCTCGACGGCAGCGCGTGGGGTTGGTTCACCTGGTTGGAACTATTTTCAGGAGTGTGCACGCAACATTGCGCTTATCGATTTTTTCCCTCCCGGTGCAACGGTTCGGTGCGGTGACTGCGCGCGCGCATTAGCGGTGGGTGTGAGGTGTGTGGCAGCTCGCCGATAACTACCCCCCCC
>NW_026267175.1:1375099-1376004 GCF_000697945.3 Frankliniella occidentalis
GCCTAATAAGGTTCCCCTCTGGGCGGCTGGTTGCTTGGGGTGGGGTGGGGGAATTGAATCCATGCACTTTGCTCTACTAGTATATTTCACGATTCGAAATGAGCGCGGGCTGCCTCACAATCTTAATTTCTGTTGAACTTTGACGGCATGTCTGTTCATTGCTCTCACGTCCATTCTCTCAAGCATAGGTACAGTAGGTCTTCCAAGTCACCAAAGAGAAGAGGCACAAAAGAAAGAGTGCTGGCTGTATCTTTCAATGCACTCCGGCGTTGTGGGATTGCAAACCCACTAGGGCTAAGGCCTAGAATGGAACTGATGAAGCTAGAAGGCAAACCCACAACAGTCGAGCGCATTCAAAGATACGCCCGGACACATTACGTACTAACCAAGAGCCGGCCCAGAAGTTATATCCACCAGGACGTGGACGGCGGGCTCTGTGGGGCGCAACAGCGCACGGCCGGGCCTCGCCGCCACCGCCTCGGCCCGGCTCGCCGGTGTTCAATGACTCTCGCATTCCACTGTCACCACCAGCGCGGCTCCGTGGAAGTGGGGCGGCCCGGGCCGGCCAGTACTCGGTCTGACCAGACACAGCGTGGGCGGAGCGGGGCGGGGCGGAGCGGGGCGGGGCGGGGCGGGGCGGGGCGGGGCGAGGCGGAGCGGGGCGGGGCGGGACGGGGCGAGGTGAAGCGGAGCGGGGCGGGTCTGTGGCGACACACGCAGGCGCATCCAGCATCCCTGATGATGCCGTTCCTCTTCCCTTTCATCCTCCACATCTCTTTATCTCTCCCCTTTTCTCACTGCTGTGTTGCATCCCGGGCGTAGCTGCGTTCGCTCCCTCCGTCGCCTATTCCCGTCCGGCGCGACACTAAAGCTTTCCAGAATCGTGTGGTCCAGATAAAGCGCAG
>NW_026267175.1:1384429-1385423 GCF_000697945.3 Frankliniella occidentalis
GGGGGTCTGCTTTGGGGGTTGGGCGGGTGGCACGGGCGCCGTGCAGAGGACGGGACGGAAGGCACCGGTAGGTTTATTGAATATAAGAGACGGCCGGGGAGTGATTATACACCCTGGAGGCAACAGCAGCGGAGGGGGCTCCTCCGCCGCCCAGCGATCGGACATTGAGATAGTTAAATCGTGCCCCGAGGGGAAGGGTGGGTAGCGGGAGCGAAACGGAAGGGCCGACGTACTTTTTAGTTTCGGCGGTGCTTCACTTCACTCCTCCCCCGCGAACTGAAAGTACAGGGTGGGTGTTTTACGCCGCGCTTTTTATTTTTACCGGTTAAACATGAAAGCAGGCATATGTTGGAGGGGCAGCGAGGATTACACCGTGTGTGGGTCCCACTCCTCTGTCCCTCGGGCCTGGGCATACTGGACTGCAAACACGTGTGTGTCCGGGTTGCCTAACTTGCTCAGGGGCCACAGTGTCCGAACGGAAGGCACGACTGCCCACACACGACTGCCCGCACCGCACACCTCCATTCAATGCGGCACAGTTCTTCTAAGAGAAGAACGCGACATATCCTTTATGGCGGACACTCGTCCGTATGAAAACAGCTCGAGAAATATCTTAAGATAATAGGGTGGTTACGGTTTCCAGTATGGTGCGGGGTCTATCTACTCCAGAAAAAAATGTGCAAATTCGGTGGAAGTAGATGACTTGTAACATAAACACAGCAGGGAATTCCACGCCCTGGCAATTAAAAGTGCGAGGGGCCAAAATCAAGGCTCCGTGGTTGTTTAAGTAGAGGTCTCATTATTTGAACAAAAAGATCGCATTCAAACTCTGAGAGAGCCTGCTGCTTTCTGGGCGGCTTTACACATTGCGAAATTGATGGCGAACACTCACATTTCCCCGACGGCATATCCACTCATCTCCGTCAGTAAGGCATCCCAAGGACCGGGCAGGTAGGGGGCGAGAGTTACGCCGTGCAGTCTCGCCTGACACCCT
>NW_026267175.1:1385473-1393604 GCF_000697945.3 Frankliniella occidentalis
CCTATTCCCGTCCGGCGCGACACTAAAGCTTTCCAGAATCGTGTGGTCCAGATAAAGCGCAGAGCCCGGGCCGCTATGGGACACTGCGACACTCGCACAGATAGTCGTGTTTACTTCCACATTAGCTGCCTCGAGAGACGGAGGAGACACTACGGCCCCTCCACCTCCACCAGTTTGGACACACACGTGTCCAGCATCCTGCACTATAAATACCATAAGATGCAGCATGCAGCCAACGTTTCCCCCCCAATTTCACATTTCACTGTGCCTGCTTTCTCGGAATAATAAAATAGATAGATCAAAGTGATCGGGGTCCAATGTTCTCACCTATATCGAGGTCGCTGTGGCGCCCACGCACACGTACAAACAACGACTACGTAGGTACACACACTCGCTATCACACACGCACACACACCTCCGTCTCGCTCCCTCCCCATTGTTTGCATACGCAGCCTCCGGAGATAAGGCTAGTATAGGGCCGTTCTGGCGCGGCGGCGGCGGCGGTATGCCGCAGAGGAGCAAAAGAGTTTCGACACTTTTCGCTCCTCCTGTGCTGCAGCTTCCTTCTATGGAATGTCACTGGGACTGGGTCGACTGGGTCGTAACCTGCGACACCTGCACGACCTGCACTCCTGAGCAATTCGGCATCCGACTTTGTAAAATAAAGTCAGTAATGATAACACTTAGAGGAAACTCTGATCTTCACTCTAGAGATTTTTTCGCGACACATTAACTATGTCAGACTAAAAGATGTATCTCAAAAAGATTTAAAAAATAATTAATAAGGTAGTTACGGGACGCGGCAGAGGATTCTCTTTCTCTCAGCCTCTCTCTCCACTTCACGCTGGGTGACGGGCGAGGCGACACGATAAAGTGTAAATTAACACGTTGGGTCCGTCGGCTAATTAAATGGGTTGCGATTTACTGCAAAGAACCATAGCCCAGTCCTGTTCCTGTCGTACTCGGCGTGATAATCATTCTCCAAGGCTCGACGCCCGTTGAACCCAAGGTTTCGTTTGTTCGCAAAAATGCATGGTTTCCTACGAATGAATGCAAGAAAGTGTTCAAATCAATTATTGCAACAACAACAAAAAAGTGCATTGCTTACTTTTAAACAGTCTCCGATTTCGTATCGAGGTTACCTTACCATTAATAATTGGTACCAATAAAAATGTTCGGCTACAAATACATGGTGTGTTTATTAATTTTTTACAGGTCCACCTGTTATGTTGGGTTTGACAGCTACAACCGTCGACTTGTCATGTCATGTCATTTACAATCTGCAAGCTCTTCAAGCCAGTCGGACTCTCCTCTATCGTGTCGTGACTTCCTTCGATGACCCGGGTCTGCAGAACCGTGAAGAAAGTACACCTCCCATTCCCATCACGTGGTGCTTTGTGAATGACCCCCTCTAGAGCGAGGCGTGCGCACAGCACGGCGCGCACGGCGCATCTGCGGGACGCGTAAGTCCGCCCGAGCCCGCTTGGCCGCGGTACGCGGTGTGGTGTCTTGCCGAGCGGGTTCAACGCACCGAGGCCGCCCGTCCGTGCACCTTGCATGTCTGGCCGGGCCGCGGGGCCGGACAGTGCAACCCGAGCACAGCGGAGACAAACACAAACGCCTACGGGTAATTGGGCCCTTGGTGCCTCGACCCACCTGGCCCGCCCCGCCCCGCCGCGCCGCGCCCCGCCTCGTCGCGCCACGCCCCGCACGGCCGCGGGTGTTGGGTTCGTCCGCACGTCTGCCCGTCGTCGTCGTCGTGCACCGCAGTCGTACTGGCCACTTCATCACGTCGAGCGAAATTGTTTATTAGCAGAGCAAAGGCAACAACTTGCCAAAAACAAAAACAATTTCAGCACACAATTTCTAGAAGGGATTCCTCGCGCACAGCCCGGCCACTTTTTGCGATTGGAAATACAAAGTGAGCGGTAGCCGGGGCAGAGCAGGAGCCCTCTAATGATTAGCGCCATTAACGAGGCGCTGCGCTACAGTATGCTGTGCGCTGCTGCTGTATAGGCTGGGCAGCTCGGCGCGCTGAGGAAGGACTCGCCGACCCACTCGACGTGCGGCAGCAGCGTGAGCTTGCAGAAAGCGAACAACATCGGCCGAAGAATCGCCCGGCCCGCCATACCACATACCACCGCGTGACACACACTGGGTTGGTTTTTTAACAGAGTCATATATATACCCGATACCTTGCCCTCCTTTCTTCCTCTCTGCTGCTTATCCTTCCTCGCAGCAGGGGCGAAGGTAAGAGGGAAGTATGGGAGGGAGAGGAGGGGGAGACGCGGTCGCCCCGTTCTGCCAATAATAATCGAATCGCGAGCCTAATAAGGTTCCCCTCTGGGCGGCTGGTTGCTGCATTGGGCCTGGACCGGGAGTGGCGTGGCGGGGCGTGGCGCGGGCGCGGCGGGGCGCGGAGCAGGCCCGGCCTGGAGCGCTGGTGCTGGTATGGTCTGCCACACCTCGCGCGCGCTGACTTTTCGAAGTGAAAGTGCTCACGCGCGGGAGCGCGGCGGCGGCGACGGCGACGGCTCTAGGAGAGCACAAGCAGGCTCCGCGGCTGCACCGGCCGGAAGGGCTGTATGGGCTTTCGGCGGCGCGGTTGAGCTATGGCGCCGCTTGCGCGGGGCTAAGGGCCGCCACGCCGGCGCTGACGAGCGGCCCCGCGGTGCTCCGCGGCCGCGCGGTTGACGGCCAGGTGTCGGGTGCAGGTGCGGCGGGGCCGGCCGGGCCAGGGACAGGCCGCGCCGAGGATATCCATTAGCCATCATCTCAATCTTACTCAAGCAGCCGGCAGCGGCCGCGCGGCGGTTGCGTTTCGCAGTCCCACGACAGCCGGGGCCGGCTCGGGCTTCTCCGTACACTGCTGGCAGCAAAAGCGCCAACCACAACAACGGAAAATAACATTATCCGATCATGTCTGACACGGCGATAAAAACAACCGCCCCTTGCTTGCTTGCCTGCCTGGCTGCTGGTTTCTTTTCATTTTATTCCCGTCGAAGATACTCGACAGCTGATTCGGATTTAATTCTCCTCAGAGTATTTCAAGGAAACCGCCTAATCATGTCGGCGTACTACACTGCGGTAATGGCAAATCGCATCAATGCTATCCTTTTACCAGCGATATACGAGTTGAGTTGGAGCGACAGGGCCCGACGCTCTCTGTCTCACTCTCTATCTCTCTCGCGCTCTCTGTCTCACTCTCTATGTCTCTCTCGCTCTCCGTCTCTCTCTCTCTCTCTCTCTGTCGCTCTCATGGCCACGCGGCGGCGGCGGCGGGAAGCATTATTTTCAAACGTCCTGACGAGACGTAATAAGCCGCGCAGTAAAACGGCCTTACGGTTCAGCTCCGGTGCGGTGCGGCTCCGCCAAGCTGTGCTCCGCAGTGCGACGCGCGGGGACAAGCCGGGAGGAGGACAGCAGGGGAGCGAGCAGGCCCCGCCGGCCCCGCCCCGCGCACACTGGACGGGAGGTACAACAGGACGGTAAAATACTGGAAAGTCTAAACGGTGAAAAGAAGGCCGCGACACCTGTACGCCGAGAGGCATCCCGCCGAGGCCGCGCCGCTCTGCAGGCGTGCGCGGCGGGCTGCCTAGAGGGTGGTGCCGGGCGGCGCGGGCGCCTGGAGGGTAGGCGGCCGGCGCGCACGCCTGTGCGGCAGTACAGCCCGCCTACCCGGCGCGCGGCACTGGATCAACCAATCACACAGGACCGGGCTGCAGGTGTTCGCGCTCGGACGTGTTACCAGCCCAGCCCCAGCTCGCCCCCTTATAATCTCCGCTCTGGCCGAGCTGCTCGCTCTTGCTGGCCCACGGGTCGGCCTTGCGCCCATCGGCAGTGACTCCGTCGGCATCTGTCTTTGCGCCAAGTCCCGCGCAGGCCGACCGCGGCCGCGGACAGACAGACAGCGGCGCGGCCGCGCGGGGCCCAGCGGGGTCTCGGCCGGGGCAGGTGGATTGGTGTCAATGCTACGGATGCAGCATCTCCGCAGAGCCACGACGGCCACGACGAATGGACGCCGCACTTCTGGGGCGTGGCGTAGTGGGGCGGGGGGTGAGGTGAGGCGGACGGGGCGGGCGGGGCGGGCGAGGTGGGGCGTTCCCGATGACAGACTGAAAATCACTACGCGAGATAAGACCCCGGGCGGGGCGCTGAGCGGCGCTGGGTGGGGCCCGCGGGCTGGGCGGGGGCCGTCGTGAGTCCCGCTAAAGGCCATCAAGTCGAGAGTCGAGCCGAGCCGCGCCGAGGCGGCCGGAGAGCCTTGCCGAGGGGAGGGCCTCGTCCCTCCAGGATAAGGACCGCGTTCCAGTACGGCCCGACCCGCTCCAGCGGACCCGCTGCCGCTGGAGAAATGGCCGCGGCTGGACACGGTGTGCAGCGGCAGAGATTATCCGGCTGTCGCAGACTCCAGGGCTCGGCTCCAGGCTCCGGCAAGAGTGGCACATTTGTTTGCCGACAGAGGCAGCGGGGTAGGGCGGGGCGGGGCGCGGCGGGACTCACGTCCACGACCATCCTCAGCCCCAGCCCCGGCCGGCCTCCGCAGCAGGCAGTCCAGCCTCCAGGTCCAGTCCAGTTGACTTGGGCTTGACTCCAGCAGGACAGCTGCTCGCTGGAGCTCGCTGGAGCTCGCCGGGGTCCCGGCCTGAACAGGTCTCGCAAGTTTCGTAACAGGAGCCGGCCGGCTGTCCGCCGCGCCGCCACCGCCTCACCGCCGGACCCGGCCAGGGACCGGCCAGCAGCCCACACTGTCAAGCAGATCCGCGAGGCGACACCGCGGACCGAGCTGGGGCGCGCCCGGCGTAGCTCGCGGGGGCGCCCTTAAGCGACGCGACAGAAACACGCAAGCTCGTCGCACAAATCCGAAACGTCCGAAAGTTTCCAGTTTAAACACCTGGATTTTAGCGTCAGATCTGAAAAGCAATGGTGACACGGGGTTTCAGGGCGACCCCTTACCCCTTTACCCGAAAAGTATTTTTATTCACGGAGTTTCTACTGGGCGCTTTTGCGCGGACGGTCGGACTGGCAGACTGCTGCCGAAGACAAGGGGAAAAGGTACACATAAAAAGGGGATAGTATATGGGCGTGCTGCCCGCGCGGTTCCCGTCCTGGCCGGCCTTTACCTTACCCGTGCACCACGCGGCCAGCACTTTCTTTGGAGTGCGTATAGCAGCGCCCGATCGGCGTCCAAAAAACAGAAACACGCCGCCGCCTGCGGGAAAGTTGGGCTTCGCGCGCGGCGACGAGACCGTGGATGGGCGAGACACGTGTCCGAGACACGTCCGAGTCCGGAGAGGCCATGTCGTCGTTAGAGACACGTCGCGTCCGACACGGAGAGTCTCGGAGAGTCCGAGCACCGACAACGTCTCCGGCCGTTCCAACGTTGCCGGGGTTCTAAAAAGATAGCCGACGAAAGTTCACGATAGTCCGCTTGGCACGCCGCGTCGTCGTCACCCAGCCCTGCTATCTGCCGGGGCCGCCGCGGCCAAGGGCGGCGTGCCCGCGCGGCCCGGGCCGTGACGATCACGTCTGGGAAGAGAAACACTGTCCAGGGCGACCCGGGACGGCACACAAAGCACTGAGGCACTCGGAGCTGTCGCGAGGTCCTTCACTCGCGCAATGAATGCGCGGTGTGAGACTCACATGACGCCGCCCACACTCCAGTGTTGAGAGTGCGTTACACTTTCTATACGAACTCATCCACTCAGCTGATATCTGAAAGTACCGAGGAGGGTGCGGGCGGCGTGACGGTGACGGCCGAGACGAGCGGCAGGAGCAAGGCGCTCTAATGTGTCCTCCTCCGCGCTTCTTTTACCCCGCGCAACAGCACAAGCGAGGCTCGCAGGAAGCGCCGCCGCCCTCCTGGACGGGTGCAGAGCAGAGCCGTGCAGAGCGCAGAGCCAGCTGCAGCTGCGGCAGCTGCAGGTGCAGCGGCTGTCTCGCACCTCCACCTGCCAGGCCGCCGCCGCCGGCTCTCATTGTCAGCTCAAGGGCGTGCTGCAGCTGAAGTAGCAGCACACGGCGCAGAGCTAGTGCGGCCGGTGAAAGGTGTGCGGGGCGGGGCGGGGCGGCACCGCGCCACACCGCTAATGCCAACACTGCGAAAAGTTGAATATGTGCGCCGTCACTTCCAATCGCGGAGTCATTACCGCCCGGATATAATGGGCGGCGTAATGGATCGCACGTTTAGTTATTGAAATAGAAAGTGACACTTAAGAAAGGGAAAAGGGCGGCGGTTCTATTCGCGTTCAAGGGGGCGGTAACGGTAAATAGTAGGTTCAGGATTTCAAATGACCACGAAAAATGTAATTCGCCAAGTTCCGACAGTGAGGTGGTTTTCCAATAAATTGAAAAGAAATAAAGACGCGCACGACAAGTATCAAACGGTGAAATGCGTGTAGCGGGGCGGGGCGGGCAAGGTGAGCGGGGAGGGCGGAGTTCTCCATCGCGCCACTATATACACCCTACCCTATTCAGTTCCAGGCGTTGCCCGTGCACTCTGTGAATAGCAACTGCGATGACACCGTGAAACCTGAAATCAGCGCTTCCGTCGGCAAGAAAGCACACCACGCAGCGCAGCACAGGGGAATGGGAAGAGAGGCAGTCGGGGGGCCAACGCCTCGCAGTACGCGCGCAGCAATACCACCGCCACGCCGGGGGCGGCCCGCGGCGCGGAGCGCAGCAGTTCTCACGCGGGGCAATAATTTTTAAATGCAAAAACAATAAGCAGTTGCCTATTCCGCCCCGGGGCCCCGGGCTGCGGAGCGCGGCCTGTCACTGGCGGGCGCAGCAGGGCGGGCGGGCCGGGTAGCGCGCCGAGCAGGTGTGATTTACTGTTGGGATGTTTTGCAGCGAGAAAGGGTTTTGTTTACGCGAGTTTCCAGAGGAGCAAATCTACGCGGCCATCTGCTGCTCCGTGCTGTGTGGTGGTGGTGCGGTGAGGAGGAAGGAGGGGCAGTCAAGAAAAGTGTTCAGTTTGCGCGAGCGGCCCGGAGGGAGAGGGCCCGTGGAGCCGCAGGGGCAGGGGAAGGGCTGGCCAGGAGAGCAGGGGGAGAGCGGAGAGTTACGCCGTGCAGTCTCGCCTGACACCCTTTTCCGCGGAGAGAAGAAGAGACACTCGGTGGACTCGGAGCTTCTGCGAAGCGAACTGGCGCGCGCCGCGGACTCGGCAAACCCTTTTCCGTCCGCGCTGCACCCGGCTGCTGCTGATCGCAGCGTAGTGGTATTCTGTAACAATCCCTCTCGATTCTTTCCAACAGCGGCGTCCATCTACAAGCTTGTCACCGGGCGACGACGGCAGGCGAGTGCGAGCGAGACCGGCACTCATGCTAAATGCTCAACGCGCCCGTCACATGCGCTGTCACATGCCATGTGTCGCTTCCTGAGGAGGTGGGGGGTAAAGGAAATCCTTACTTAGAGCCGAGCTTGAACTTGAACGCCGTCCAAGCCCGCGCCTCACTGCAGCTCACCGCTCACCAGCTGCGGCACTGCATGCGTCGCTGCAGCCCATCGCGGCCCGCCCTGCGTTACGGCTACTCATGGTTACAACTTCAACCATCAGCGGGGGGCTGGAAGTACCGCTGGGGTGAGGGGGGAGGGGGAGGGTGGCAGATTGCTGTGGGATACACACTCGCCCGCAGCAGCGCGGGATGCCACCCGTGAGAAACACCACGCCTTCTACCCCGCTCTACCCTCCCCCCCCCCCCTCCTTCCGGCTGAATGGAAACGTACAAGGATGCGCCCATGCCATAGGACCCCAGCGCCAGATCAGCGCGGCCGGGCGAAGCGGGGCGTAGCTCTCTCGAGGCTAGAGCAGAGCAGCAGAGCGACGACCTAAAAAGGCACTAATGTGGTGAAGGAGAAGGGCGGCAAAACGGGTTGAACTTTTGGGCTGAACCACCATCGTGGTCGCGGTGGTCGCGAAGCCCTTGGTTGCCACAGCTCGCTCAAAGTGATCGGGGTCCAATGTTCTCACCTATATCGAGGTCGCTGTGGCGCCCACGCACACGTACAAACAACGACTACGTAGGTACACTCACTCGCTATCACACACGCACACACACCTCCGTCTCGCTCCCTCCCCATTGTTTGCATACGCAGCCTCCGGAGATAAGGCTAGTATAGGGCCGTT
>NW_026267175.1:1395374-1420660 GCF_000697945.3 Frankliniella occidentalis
AGTCACCCCTCCCCTTCCACGTTCCCTCCACCCGCGCGGACCGAACACCGAACACCCCTTCTCCTCTCTTGCCTCCGCCCCCGCAAGTAACACAGGTAATCCGCAAAAAAAATATCGTAAGTGCCTCTGCCTTCTCTTTCTTTTCAGAGTTTTGCCAACTGTTTGGTTTAGCTTTTCTCGAGAGCCTGACCGGTTAGAGGATGAGGAAAAAATACTGAAATAAGGGAAATAAGTACTCTGCACCAAGATGTAGAGTGAGATTCACTGTACATCGTGCTGCTCTGCAAGCACGAGTAACAATTAACTCACTTGCCGACTATTGGAATTGCGGGTTAGAAAGCACCGAAGATTTTGTGATTTTTGGCGATTTGAGTCCCTGGCGGGCGATTTCTAGCAACTCGCTGCTACTTTGGGCGACTTAGGGCGCGCTCTTGTGGCGATTTGACTCACTAGACATCTCACATCTCCAGGCCGCAGTCGTTTTGTTTACGTCGAACACATAACCCCAACAACAAAAGAGAAATTTATATTTAGTGGTGTTGTTGAAACCCGAAACCAATATACACTGTGTCTTTAAACCCCTTTTTTCTCAGCAGTTTTAAAAGTAATTTCGTCATTGTTCAAAGTTTACAATGGCTGTATATAACGACGAGAAACTGCGGGCTATGGAGGATGAAATGAACAGGTATATGTTTGGTTAATTTTCTGTCCTATTAGTTGATTGTAATCGGTGAATCTAAAAAATTCCGTTTTCACCAATTTTATTGTTGTTGCAGATTTGAGGAGGAAATCGGTCTTCCCATCTTGCCACCACCACCACCACCCCATCTCCCTGCAGTAATCGGTGCAAATACCTATCATACTGTTCAAAGACGACTGGAGGAACAGCAGCATGTCCCTGGCATGCCAGTACCCATGGGTGGATACCCACCTGTAGTTGGCATTCCCCCACCTCCACCTCCACCTCCAGTTTTAATACCTCAACAAGTTAGAGCACGGCCACCAATTCGCCACCGTAAGTTCCAATCCCTTGTGTGTTAGACATAAAGCTCCAACAAGTTTTTAAAATTACTATTTCTTGGGACAGCTATGCGACCAATGGGAATTGGACAGCCAAGCTATCAATCAGCACCTTATGGGATGATGTCACTCCCACCTGCTCCGTCCATGCAACCAGTGCCATCTGTTGTCAGGTATGCGATCCATATAAATTTCTATCAAAGTAAATTTATGGTAATTTTGTCAATTCCTATTCTCCTATTTCTTCTTACATGTATGACAGTCAGATTGCGCTGTAATTTTTGGCATACAACGTTTTTCCTCTTGAAGTGTGTGTTTCTGTTCTAGAATTAGTCCTTTTACATGTTGAAAACCATTTATAGACTTTTTTTGCTGTTAATGTTCCAAAACACTGTAATTTGCTGAAACGCTTGAGTGTGAGCAGGTGACTTTGTTATTATATGTAATTATTGTCATTGTTTTGTTTTAAATATTTAGCGCCACCCCTATGATGTATGCTCCTCAAGTAAGTGAGCCTCAAATTCCAATGAACATGATGGACCAGGGTGTATATAATTCATCCGATGTGTCCAGTATTCCCCCTGCAGCTTTGGCTCAGGAGAGTATTCCCTCTGTGCCCATAGTGGACCCTAGCGTGGAAAGACGAATTAAGCCAAAGGTACAGTCTTATGCCTTTTTATCTTTACCTTTCTCATCAAACAAATTTCTTGAGACTGCCACATTGCCTTTTCAGCCAAGAGAAATTCCTATATTACCTCCACCTCCTATGCCCCTAATGGATGACATAGGACCATCCAAGAAAAAGAAAAATAAGAAAATTGTGCGACAAGCTGGTGGCCAGTCATGGGAAGATGCGTCATTATTAGAGTGGGAAGAAGGTATTATGAGGGTTGTTTTTTTTAATATTCTGTATCTTTGAGCTTGTAGTTCTAGCTATTTTTCAATTAATTTTATACAACTTGTTTTTTTGTTTTTTTTTCCAGATGACTTTAGATTATTTTGTGGTGATTTGGGCAATGATGTAACTGATGAAATTCTCATTCGAACTTTTAGTAAATATCCATCCTTTTTGAAAGCTAAAGTCGTGCGAGATAAACGGACAAATAAAACAAAAGGTTTTGGCTTTGTCAGTTTCAAAGATCCTCAAGATTTTACCAGGGCAATGAAGGAAATGAATGGTAAGCTTCAGAATTTTTAAAAAAATACTTTGTCAAATTTTAAACTTTAAACGATCTTTCTTATTTTTATTCTGCTTGTAGGGAGATATGTTGGAAGTAGACCAATAAAGTTACGTAAAAGTTCTTGGAGAAATAGATCAGCAGAAGTCGTTCGGAAGAAAGAGAAAGAAAAGGCTGCACTTATTGGCCTTCTGACTGGAAAATAAGAGTCCCTGTTTGTAAAATTACCCATTTTGACTTTTCAACATAATGAAATAGCTGTTAGTTTTCTTTGCTCCATAATTTTTTGTTTGAATTGTACCTGAAATCACTATTAAACCTTGGTCTAAATTGTGTAGATATGTTTACATTGATCTTTTAACAATGTATTGGTGTTTGAAAGCTTTATGTCAGAGATTGTAACAGAAAGAAAGCAATAAATTAGTCAAGAGTTTCATGAGCTCCACATGAGCGTTTTATTGCTTGCAACTAACCAACTGTTACAGAGCTGAATCTGCCTCTAACAGCAGTACACAACACAGGGAAAGCTGCAAATAATTTTATATCACACAATAATCAAGTAACAAAGTCTTCCAAAGTCATTACCATGGGAATGTGGGCACAACATAGAACTAACAAAACAATAAAAGAATCTAAATACAACTTGGTATCTTACCTAGAAGTCACAAAGTTTGATTCTAATCCAGTGAATGTATAGTTGTCTCCTTTTTAAAACAAACAAAATCACACCAATCCAGCTATTGGTATGAGAATACTGTATAAATATTTTCAAACAATCGCGACAATTAGTCATTAACAAGTCCTGTGATTTGTTTCCAAAAAATCCTGTGATCAGACACATTTTATTAGAAAGAATAGAAATGCAATAAGTTATATATAGAAAAACTACCCCTTGTAAGGTATACTTAAAAATCCTGTGATTAGTTTCTTCAGAAATCGGAAATCAGAAAAAATGGATATGAATCCTCTGATTTGTTTTCATTTTAAAATCCTGTGACTTTCCTTGTAAAGTTAAAAAAAAAAAAAAAAGGAGTTTGATATATCACACTCATTGCTGAATGTTTCACCCTACTGCAAAACCAATACCAACTGCATTGATCCACATTAAATGCAATACTTCCAATGTTGCACTACACTCTGCACAGTAAATTTTATCACAAATATCCTGTGATCATTCTTACATTTTGCCAAATCTTACATTTCTACACAGCATGCTTAGCACACCCTCTCAAAAATCCTAATTTAAGACATCCACAATTCAGATTGCATTTAAATATTACTGATCCCTAAATCTATGACTTCTTCACTTACATATTTTTAATGTCTTCAGCATTATATACCACTGCATTTACTCTACATATTCATACACTCTCCTTAAATAAAGATTAAATCATTGGCTTAGCATAGAACTTGGCTATTACAACATAAAACAGAATGGTTCTTTCACTGGAATTAATAAAAATTGTTTGGTTCATTCGGAATTCACTAGAATCCATACAAAGATGTTTACCACTAGGAAAGTTTCCCTCAGATAATTGCAGATTGAAGAGAGGAAATAGGAAAAAACAAAGTGCAAGAGAGAAATTTAGGATGAAGTCTTGGTCACAACAATTTTAAAAATAGGAGGAAAAGTTTTGGGTATTGTCCAAGCTGACAAGATCAATCAGACTACAATTAATCTTCATTTTCCAATCACAAATATCAAGAATCTTTTCAACGCAGGGGCCAGAACAAAGGAATCGAGAAAAAGAAAAAAAGGAAAGAATAAGCTTGAGCAAACACCAAATAAACCAAACAAGCAAGAACTTGGCAATGTTTTTGAAAAGGTTTGAAGCGTGGTTGATCAAAACGAAAACACACTCAATGTAATTTGTGCGCTATCCCCCTCCCTTCCATCAAGAAAACTATTCTAGATCCTAATACAAGCTTTCACCATACTAAAAGCTGTTATGATGTATCAACTGTTACCAAACAAAAACATGGTTAATTGCTACAATAATCAGCATTGATAACACGGATACAAAATTCTAAAGTATACCCATAATATAATACCAAATGCTCAGTTTATCACAATAAGAGTCGTTCCAGATGTTTTCACAGATGGGAAAATTAATGATGTAAAGGATTTAGCCACAGCACAAAAAGTATAACATGTATGCCAAAGGATATGAAAGAGTGACAAATGTACCTCATTGAAAACCGTTTAGCCAAGCTGTTGAGAATTTCTGAAGGAAACCTGGGCTGTGTATGGCAACAATAGAATAAAGGTAAGCATTACAGGTGATGATTTGGCTAACTTTTCCATGTTTGATGACCAGAGAGTGGTAACAAGATACACGCCTAATTATTATGTCCTTGCATCGTACCTCCGCTCTCCTCGGGGAATAAACAAATATATCATTACAATTCAAAGGAAAGAACAATTCACAGGAAAGAATCACTTCAAATGCAAAATTTTGATGAACTTTACTATTGAATATGGAAGCCTTGAATCAGCACCAAAGTAATCAAACTCGAAAAATAGGAAGCTCTATAATGGAAGATCATATTGCTAATGTAAGGTAAAGAAATATAATTTGGAAATAACAATACACATCTAAAAACATGCTAAGAGGCAGGGATTGGCTTCAATTGAAAAATGTTTTCTAGATACAGCGTAATCATAAATGTTCACAACCTTATGGAATTTGGATTATATGTGTATGCCTCGTACCGTACTGTACAACTACACATTCACATTACCTGTTCTTGCTCGTCAAGAAATGGTAACATAGTTTCTGAAATGAAATTTTCACTGGATTGAGAAGTTGTTTTAACTTGAGTAAGGTTGCATAACATTACATTTCCTCATAATGTTGCAGAAGTTCACGTACTGCTATTCACCATGAATCCTTTGAATATTTCCGAAAAGAAACAGCAATGCTTTTCTCTTCCCCATACATTTTGAGCAACAGAATGTAGGAAAGCCTACAAAAAATTACCAGTAAAATCAAGAAAGGTACAAACTGATTTGTAGCATACAAGCGGCATAATTGCATGAAATCACCAAAACAATTGCAAAGAATTCCTGTTGAATAAAAATATACAGTCATGAGCATTTATAACATAACATCTTAAAAAATAATTAGATTAGAAATTAAGATCACAAAATTCACAACACCCAAGGTCTCCATGAGAAATGCAGCAGTCTTGTAGCAATAGCAATTGCTCTGGCATCACAAAAATATACTTGCCAAGAACAAGATCTGGCTTGGACAAGATTTTCTGGTATGTGTACTGGTACTAATGCCTTAATGTTCCAATAATGTGATTAGTACAATAGTAACACAAAACTTTGAGGAAACGAGAGGTACATGGGAATCGACCAACACTAGAACACATTGTTGAGACATCTACTAACCGCTGGGAAGAGACCTTGGAGTTAGAGAGAGTGCTTTAAGAAGAAAAATAAATGAATATAGTTCAGATAAATGGGAGGGAAGGGAAGTAGGCCGTTTCTTTAGTATTGAAGGGATAAGGTTGTGTGCTATAAATATTTTTGCCAATAAGCAATGGCTTAGCAAAAGATATTCTTTGTGGAAAATAAAAGCTGTGGCCAAGAAAATGAAAAAGATGAAAACATTTGTGTACAGTACAGTAATAATTGCATGAAAGTCATAGATAGAGGGAGCTGAGCATCATGGTAGAATCAAAAGTATGGTAGAAACAATGGAATAGCCCTTAACGGAGAGTGACTAGGCCCTACACCACATACTCTTACCTAAAACTACAAGTAAGGAGAACACACAGTCCTATGAGCGTAACAAGAACACGATATTTCAGAAAGCGGCTTTTGAGTCACCATCCACTTTTGCCCAGTCTATAAACCACACTAAAGGTTAAAGTTTTGATAGGGAAGTACTGTAGTGTAAACACCAGAAAGACTCCACTCAAGACGGCAGTCAGAGCCACTAACAATTTTTTTTCATTTCACATAGGATTAATTAAGGCTGCTCTCCAAGTAAAAGAGCTCTTGAGTGGCGAAGTATGAGAAAATACTGCAAGTCACTCTAAATTTGCCAAATTTGCATCAAGATTAGGATAAATGTTTCTCAAACCACAAAATTTGCTACAATTTACACATAGTTTTAGTATTGCCTTGGAAATTCAAAATGACACATGAATTATCATTGCAACAAGAAAAGTACCCAGTTAAGGGATATTCTTCAAAACAATCCGGTTAGTGAATCAGCAACCTTACTTGCAATAAATTAGTAACACACTTTTTGTATTGGTTTCATGCACATGAATAACTCCACAACGAATATCTTTAATTTACACATAAACAATTGATTGTCTGGCTAACAAATACCAAAAATTTTACCAACAACTTACAAGGTCCTTGATACAAGCAATCTACAGCCAATCTACATGATCTACATTCTGTTACCTCCAGCACAACCACCTTAGACCACAGTATATGCATTAAAATAACACTCATTTCAGCGAGCTTGCTTGAAACAAAGCCCTTAAAACATTTTTCAAAAATAATAAAAAGAAATGAGTGGTAAAGACTGAGGTTTATGATAAATTAACAGATTGAATCAAATGCAATGTTAAACAGTCTTGTAAGAACACAAACTTTACAGATATCAAGCCCCTCCCCTCAACTCATACCAACCATTCTTCAATCTGGTCTGGCCAACTAAGCATAAGTGATGATTAAATCAAACTGCCAGTAAATAGTAAAAAGTTATCAATATAACAAGAAATAACAATCCAAATATTCTCCTGAGTATCACTTCATAATCACTGAGGGGAAGTATAAAATATTGAAAAAGTTGGATTCAGTGAAATACTGTCAAAAAGGGTATTATTAATTTTTAAACGTAAGAATAAAAATATTTGTCATCACTTTCCAACTTAACAATTTTTAAAGCTTCCCACTGTAACAGAAATAAATAAGATTAAAAAAGCCAATATGTCATTGGATGTACAAGATTCTGCAATAAAATCTCACAATTCAACAATTGTCATTCAGAGAAGTAGTAATTAATGAACAAAATCAACAAGTACAAAAGAGAGAACAATAACACCTCCTAAAAAGTAGAGACAATTTTTGGCATACATGATCAAAATTTGTGGGGTGTAATGATGTTCAAGTGAATATTTGACATACTCATATCAAAACGCGAAACAGTAATGACAAAGCATCTCAGGGTTGAATCCTTGGAGATCGATGAGCTTCGGTCGAGAGACAACTCATCTCCCTACTGATATATCTACAATGCAAGAAAGTTGCGCAGAGTCTTCATTACTAAAAACTACCAAATCTCACTGGTTCATTGATACACACATTCACCCCAAACAAAATTGAAAAAAAAAATTAAATTAGGGAAAACTTGGAAAATATTAGAATTATGGATTCACCACTTTTCACATATGGAGCAATTGATTACATAAAATTAACACAATTTTAATACTGAATTGAAAGATGCAATAGACTAGGTACAGGCAAGCTAACATGAACTGTATATGTAAATGCATTCCATGAAAGCTCAATAAGGGCAAGTCACACCATTGAAAATTAAAAAGATGCAAACTGGCTCCATAACACAAAACCTAATTTCAAAAAAACAAAAACAAGAATAATTCTACAAAATTATTGTAAATTTGAAGTACAAACAAAACAAATGCAACAAGGCAAGATAACAATAACTTTTGCTCACATTTTTCAACTCAGCTCATAACAGTACTTGAACTACAAAGAAGTGCACTTAAAATCTTAGGTGGCGTAAGTTAAAACAGTGGTGTTCATTTCCATAATCATAAATATTTGTTCGTCACCAGCTTAAAGTTACATGGGATTAAACACCCTACAGAGGAAAAATATTATGACTAGCTATCATTATTTTGACCTCAAAGACTTGTATTGCCACTGGTAAAGAAATTTTACAAACATGTATGGAAATAAAAACTACCTCGCTTTCTTCCCAAAATGGCAAACTATTCACAACACTTAAGTAAAATAGTTCCTTAAGTACACACTGTTCAACATCCCAGCAAATATATTTACAAATTCAATTAATTTATTTGTCCTGATTAATGTTAATTCATGCAGTAGCTAACAGCTACAGAACATATGAATCACATTATCAGTGGAGCTAGAAGAAATATCAAGAAAGTCACACATAGATGCTTGTTGATTTAAAATTTCAATGATTTGGCTTTGCTCTGCTACATTGTTTTATCTTAAACTAACAATAGTTAGTTCAACGGCACATTACATGACATTCTTCAGGGAAAAGCTCTATGAATGGACTTCCTTGAAATTTCCCCCATTCAATTTGCCTAAGACAGTCACCAAAAGTACTCCTTTTGCACAGAATAGAGTTACTTGTTCGTTGAACTGTCAAGTGGTCATGGGTGACCACAATAGCACCATTCTTGGATAGATCGGAATTAGTGGGATATCCAACAAGTATTAAAGTTGAGAAGAAACTACACCTTGCACAAATACCACCGAACCAGTTCTACCCTGTACCTGATGGGCACATCTTTGAAGAATAATAAAAACAACAACAGTAAGATCTGCCTCACATTCAGCTACAATTCTGATTAAGTCAACATGTATTTTAGAACATGTATTTTTAAGTCACATGTGAACACAAACCGATACCACCTTTTCATGCAATGGCTCACACTCACAACCATGGCTCGCAAAATACACACCTGATGGAATTTTTGAGGTACAAGGAAAGAGTGGAAATGTTCAGTACAAAGAGTACTTTCTACATAGGGACAGCAAGAAACAGTTACATTAAGATAGAGATCAAGAACGATTCCAAAAGAAATAACTGACTTAAAGTACTTACACGAACATATCATTCAATATCATTGTCAAACCAAACAATATAACTAAACCTCGAGCTCAAAGTAGTAGTTATGCCAAAGACAATAAAGTATGTGTCATAGTCTCTTAAAAATGAACTGGGGTATCGGTTCAATACTACCACGAAGACATTATTAGTAAAAATTAAATAACTAATGGTAATACCCCACATAAAATTACAGGGGGATTATAAGCGTAAGATTCATTGAAACATTATGCTCCAAAGTCAGTGCTTGTACTAATATTTCCCTCTGACAAGCCCAGTATGGTTTATAGTATCTTACTTTGAGCACCACAAAACTTAACACCAACGAAAATACACAATCCACTCTGTTGTAACTCATGGAATTTACCTTTCAATGCACTCACAGTGTGTATCCCCAATAGTAAAAATATGGGGAATACATGATGCTTAATTTCCAGACAAATATCACTCATTACATGATTACTTTCCAACTTTCAACCAATAAGCCAGATGTTGGGAGACAAAGCTTAAATACTTTTAAACATTAATGATTAAATGTCACAAAATAAAAACCTGCCTATTTAAGTTATCAGACTTTTGTCTACAGGAGACTAGTAATTTGACAAAAGAATGAAAATTTTAACACAACATTGTGAACGGGTTACAGGCCCACTACATGATTTGTTCCTACATCTGGCTTCAATCATCAAAACAAGCTGTTCAATAATTTTGTGCAATCAGATACATATAGTCGTCCACGACTTACATTTCAAGAAAATAAACAATAACATATCAGGTCACAATTACGGTAAGATTCAAAATATAAACGCATCAATATCACTTCTATAAGAGTCTCCATGTTACTTAAGTTTCAAGGAGACAGAATTTTAAATTCAGGTTTAAACATACAGTAATAATCATAGTTCAGAACACACAAAACACACAATAGTAATGTTCTTAAAGAGAAAGAAATCAGGTTTTAAGAAAAACGTCCGACTACTGCATTCGGAACGTAGACTACAAGTAGGCCTTGTAATACTGATTATCCTAATCCGACAAGTGGATTTCAAAACCCACTTGTGACACTTTTTGTTCATCTGAAAGAGACATGATAAGCTTTATATCCTAGACATCTTTAAAAATATGATATAACCAAATCAAAGAAAAGAAATAGACAAATAGCACAACATACCAATAGCCTCATAGCACCAACCAGATACAAATTTTCAATCTATATTTTGGGTATCACTTGAAGATGCAATTTGCATCTCTCTAATTTGCACTTCTCTCTTAATACCCGATAGACGCTCATCCATTTCTTTTTGAAGAGTTAAGTCAATCTGAACAAAACACATGACACAAAGGAAAAACATGAGAACATAACAATCTTTGCCAGGTGCACATTATGCATGTGTAATGGTTAGAGCTAGGTGGCTTGCTTGCTAAACCTAGGATTGGCTGTCACAACACAGTAACCCTAGGAATAATTATCCAGCTGGGGTAAGCTGACACCTAGGAATAACCAGCATTTAAAGTGGCTAGGATTACGCAAGTGGTCTGGCCAAAACCTAGCTTAAGCCAGCCAAAAATAGGTTTAGCAAGCAGGCCACCTCCCTAGCTCAAACCGGGAATCTAAATATATCCTACCTTCTTTTTTTCCACATCGAGGGATGATCGTACTGCCAGATATTTCTCCTCTAGTTCCTTTTTCTTGTGTTCGTACATTTCTTCTAAACGTACACGTTCACTAACACCTCGCTCAACAGCATTACTGGTCAATTCTTTTTTCATCTTCTCCATTTCCTCTCTATCCTTGTGTTTCTTCACTAGCTCTTTCATTTCTTTTCTTCGAGTAGCCTCTAATTTGCGCATCATTTCTGCAGTATCTCGATCTTGTAATGCTTTTAGAGTTTTCATTTGATTTGACTGTGATGACTCTACTGTTTTAGTTAAAGTTGTAAACACCTAGAATTATTTTTTAACAAATAAAAAATAAGTAAACAACGATTTCAGTAATTTGATCATTGATTAAAAGGAATGCAGGTACCATTTCATGATATTTCTTTTGAAGATCTTTTTCTTGTTGAAGCTGTTCTCGAATAACAGATAGAAATCGTTCATTTAGAGCACCTTCGGTATCAGCATCATCTCCTTCATGTGGAGTTGATGCTTCTGACGTCCCAGACGAGCTGTAAGAAATAGGAAGAATTAGTACATGTATGTATTAGATTAATATTTAGTTCATGTAATGACTATTGTAGTGTTGCATTTTAACAACTCACATATTTTGTCTGGACAACCTCTTCACAAGTTTGTTACTCATGTAAAACTTGGGTTTTGGCTTTTCAGTGTCTTGCGAACCACGTTGAATTTGTAGCCTACTTCTTTCCTGTAATATTTCAAAATAAAGTAAGAACACGTATGATGATTCAAAACTATGGTAGATAGATAAGTTATTTCATTACTTTTTCATGCTTTTTTCTCAAGGCCTCAAGCTTCTTATCCATCTCTTGCCTCTTCTCTCTAACAGCTTTGCTTTTCATAAGCTCTTCAAGGGTTTCAACATTCAGCTCTTTCTTGACTAAAAATCAAACAATTTTTTTTTACATAATATACAAACATAGCAATTTAGTAATAAAACTCGGTAAGTAACTGCTGACTTACCCTCTTCTAAAAGACTTAATTTTCCTGGCTCCTGCATGCCAGAAATTTCTCCACTAGTGGAACGCACAACTGCTGGTGCACTAGAAGACTGAGCCCCTGGTGCAATGGAGTGTCGCTTAGCAGTAATACTGGCAGCTGCACTCGCTCCAGCTGCTGCGCCGGCAGCGGCTGAACTTGCTGCAACACCTGCTTGTCCAAGGAGCCCAGCAAATGAGCCTGGTACACCTTTTGTCAATTTAGGAGGTGCAATCATTCCAGACACTGTGTCATCAGCATCTGACATAGAGCGATCACAGAGTGCCTTACTGCCGTCCCCATTCTAAAAAAAAGAAAAGGGAAATAAGAAATTTGAAAAAGATACAGTCTGTACATCTAAGAAGCTGCAGTTAAACTACAACTATAACAAGGAAATTGCGATACAAACATTAGCATTCAAAACTTACATGAGCACCATGACGACCCTTTCCACCTGGTCCCCCAAATGAATCATTGTCCATCTCGTCCATGTCTTCTGTGAGACCAGCAAGCATAGTGTTGTGTTTTTGTAGCTTGTTTTGATATTCAGTGGGATTAGTGAGAGCTTCGGCAAACATGTGAAACTCGTCCGGGACAAAGTCGTTAACGCTGATAAAAAGGAACAAAGTTGCCAACAATGGCTGTCCTGCTTCATTACGCAACGTCACATGGCGGTATCCCGGACACAATCCAACCAGAGGCAATATTCTGTGCCCAATAAATTTTCCTGATCCAGATTCCTCATATGCAGCAATACGTATGGAAGCAAGTTCAGGTAAGACAATCTGCAAATGCAAAATAATAAGACTTGAAGATCAACAACATCACTTCTACATTTCATTGTTGACAAGTGGAGGAGCCATGGAAACAAACAACAACAACTTTAAAGTGAAGAGGAAAGGAAAACATAATAAATTTTTGTGCTGTGTCCATGAATACTTAATCAATGGAGAAATTACTGTAGGTAATTTGAAGCTTCAATGCAATAAAGCAATAGAGCTATGAGATATTTTAAATATGAAGCCTGGAACAAAAGTAGGCTCTTATCAAATGAGAGTACTAGTTACTCATCTTCCTGCAAATAATACTCCTGATCTACTGCCCAATGAAATTTTACTAAGTATCTTCAAATATATCAACTCCCATGATCTCCTTTACAATGTGGCAAATGTCTGCAAACGATGGCATATTTTGACACAAGACTCAAGTCTGTGGCGTTCCCGCAGCATAGATGATGAAGATATGCTAATGAATGATCTGCAACTACTAGCATTAGCACCGACTCTGAACAGAGTATCACTGCATACAGATTTTCCTAAAGATGAAGTGCTATCAGCATTGCTCTCTGGGAGCAAAGATCTACAGAGCCTCAAGCTTCATTTCCGAGAAGGACCCTTAAGTGTGCCACAACTAAAAGATTTACTGCCTGCATTTCCAAATTTGAGAAGCCTTGATTTGCAGCTCCCTTCTGCTTCACATGACCAAGCACTTT
Source organism: Frankliniella occidentalis (assembly GCF_000697945.3). Taxonomy (NCBI): domain Eukaryota; kingdom Metazoa; phylum Arthropoda; class Insecta; order Thysanoptera; family Thripidae; genus Frankliniella; species Frankliniella occidentalis. Next base: position 1,408,580 of record NW_026267175.1, read on the forward strand.
TCAGTGCTTTCCATGCATTGATTAAGCTCGAGAGCCTTAGACTAACTGGTTTTGTTTCTCCAGTATCTGAACTTCTAAATGCTATAACAGTGCACTGTATTTCTTTGCATACTCTTCACTTGGTAGACTGCTTAATATTTTTTCGAGATGAGCATCTTGTTGCTCTTGTTTCTGATGGGAGGCCATGGAAATCTCTAAAATTGGTCACTTATTTCATTTCTGAGGCTGCTTACAACTATTTTGCATGTCTGAAGGAACTTCAACAGCTTGCCCTAATTAAGTGCAAGTCATTGACAGAGGAAAATTTGCTACAAATAGCATCACTTCCTCACCTAACAGAATTAACTATATCAGAAAACTGCCTATTGAGTTCAAGTGGTTTGAGCACTTGTTTTCAAATCCAACCTATGGCATCACTCCTTGATATAGATCTTACAGTTTACAGGTGAATCGTAGTTTTGAAAATATACGTCCAAATCTGTCAAATAAAATGAATCAATGATCCTAAACAATTTTATTACAGAGCAGATGATGATGTTGCCTTGGCCATAGCCACAACATGCAGCCAGCTAGTTCGCCTACGGCTGGCAATGTGCCTTTTGACTGATGACGGCCTGCGGAGTATTATTCTCAATGCTTCAAAGCTACAAGATTTGGATTTAGAATGCAATATTATTCGTGGACAATGCCTCTACCTGATACCAAACCATTTACCAAACCTAATTCGGCTTAATATTCATTTATGTTACAATGTTTTGGTCAATTTAAATGAAATTGTGGCAAGACTAACAACATTGAAAATTATAGATCCTGCAGGTATTGTATTAGCTGGCAGAGCAGTAAAATCCAATCGGTCATTTGCAGCTAAATGAAAACCAGAGGCTAGATGCCAGCACAGTAAAGATGATTATGACTACCATTACCGAGAGGAAGTTGTACTTTTTGAACTGTTACTTACAATGTTGCAATCAAAAGATTTGTCTTTCTCTTCTTCCTTGTTATATACTGGATTAATACCATTGTTGGGAACAACTCGTGTTCTGAATTTCTTTCGCAACGAATCAGCCGGAAGCCCATACATATGAACTTCAACATAGGTTCCAACACGTTTATCAGAAAGAAATTGTCCTGATAATACAGTAATTTTCACCTGAGAACAAATTTTACAAATAATTATAGAGGATATTGAAAGTGAGATGAATCAAATTGATTGTCTGTGAATTCCAAATTATACTAACAGTGCCTGCTATTATTCCATCAATGCTAGAATCCTCAAAAATGTCAATTTGACGGTCCTCTCTTCGGAAGAACTCTGGCTTTAATAGGTACCCACACCTTTGATTGTACTCAAACATGCCAAGGTTGTACTGCATCCCTAGATCTGAAGATAGAATTAAGCAAAGATAATTTTTTTTAAATCTTAAAATGAATGTAATTTATTTGAACTGTAAAGTGTAGTTACAGTGTCAAAACTACGATCAGTTTTGTACATACCAAGAGTTTGATAGTTCAGAGCAACCAGTTGACAACCTGCATTCCAAAAGAGCTGCGGCATGAAATTAGAAGAGTCAAATCTAATTCCAGCTGGATAAACTCTGCTAAGTTGACGTTTGTTGTAGTTTACAAACTCAGTAGGGTATTCTCTGAGAAGACTTATGGCTTGTTTCTCATCAAAAGAAGACATCTCATAGAATCGCTTCTTTTCTGCAATTTAAGATGAGTGTGAGCACCAAATAATAGTCAATAGGTTCACATAGACAACATATGCTTACCTTGTGCTTTCTCAAAAGAAACAAAATGTACTGGCTGAACATAGTTTACAAGAGCTGAAAGTTCTTCTCCTGCTTCAGTTTCTTTAGTCTTTGATGCCTTGTCTTTGTCAGTTTTGCCAGCTTCATCGTCACTACTACTGTCATCTGCAAAGCACAATGGGTCAGTATATCATTAAAGAATTTCTATTAAGCAATATAAACTTTGACAGATATGTTGGCTATCATACCATCATCATCACCACTGGGTTGTCTTCTTTTCGCGGCTGCTCGAACCTGAGCCACATCACCATTGCTAGCTTTGTTGGCTTTGGGTGATGTGACACTGTCTAAGATATCAGATTTTGGGGTTTGTTCAGGGGTGCCCCCTTTATCTGGAGGAATGGGTGCATTAACAGTTGCATCAGATGTTTGAAATTCTTCTGACTGAGCTTCATTTACATCAGAGCTTTCACCCTCATTGACAGTTTCTTCATCACCATCATCTTGAGTTTTCAATTCAACACCACTAACATCTTTATCTGTTAAGTCCTGTTTCTCTGCCACTGGAACTTCTGACACAGTTCCTTCTCCAGGCAATTCTGCTGCAGTTGAGGCACTTTCAGATTGTGCAGTCTCAGTAACAGTAGAGTCAGCTGGAGCAGGTACAGGAACAGTTTCCACTGTTGGACTTGCCTCTGCGTCAGATGATCCTGAGGAAGTTTCACCTTTCTTCTTTTTCTTATTTTTAATGATTATCTTCCTTTTCAAAAGACTGGGAGGGGGCAGAGATTCACCTTTCAAGCCATAAGAATCTAATGGAGCATCCAACAGCATGTCTCCGAAAATTTCCCTGCAGTATTCAGCAATTTTTGATTGTTGCTTACGGTTACAATGGTTTTCAAATGAGAGGATGACTGGATACTCTGATGTTTTAAAGGCACACTCAGCAATTGCTTCAATCACTTCCTAGAAAGGGAAGAAACAGAACTTGAGTACAAGTTCTAAAAATTTGTTGAGGTTTAACACTGATAATGAAAAAGGAGATCAAACCTTTGCTGACACTTCTGGCACAAATGTATAACCGTGAACAATACATGGCTCATCTTTTGGACCGTTCCAAAAGTCCAGTTCAACACATCGACATCCAGCAAGTAAGCACTGGCGGTAAATTTCAACTGATGATTTTCCAGTGATCTGGTGACCTAGAGAGTCAACAAGAAGAAATGATTAACCTCAAACACAAAATGATTTAAATAGAAAGTGCTTGTTCAATAATAATTGTATTAAAAGCTCACCAGTCAAGTAAGTGTTGTGGCTTGAATTTATGAAATAGTGAGCTAGAGGGTGCTCCATAATCTCTGGGTTGCTAATTTCTAGTTTAGAAGGAGCAATGATAGGATTATCATCGCTCATAAGAAACCTTAGAAATCCATCAAAGCTTAGTTGATGTTTGCTTCCATTTTCTTTTTTCCTTTCATACTGCTCAATGAGAGCCTCTACATTGTGTGTTTTTGCATAAGGATGAAGAATTTCATTCAAACGAGGATCTCTTTGAGTTCCATTCAAGAACTGCATAAATTCATTAACGCCAATCATCTTAGTGGCTGGATTACACCTGAAATTTGTTAAAAGTCAGACATGTATGAAAAAATTCCATTAAAAAATGGAGATACAGTATGAATGTTTTGTTCCAGTACTAATACGTACAAGCTATCATATATTTTTTGAACCTCCGAGCGTTGCACCAATTTCTTGTAGAGAGGATAAAAGTGATCTTCAAAGGTAAACTGGGCTGAGTTCACAACAGAAGCCTGAGAATAAAAAAAAGAATGAACATGGTGCTTAGTTTTGAAGTGATAGACAGGTCTCTCTAAAATGTAAAAGTCAAAAGATTTTTTTTTTCTTTTCTGAAAGTGACTATTGTATCCTGTTCTTGTTATCATAATATGGTTTGCTAGTTACCTAAAAAGGATCCTATTATTTTACATGGTAACTCATGTAGACAGGTAGTGTTAAACGCATACAGCAAGTAGATATTGGTGTCAAAAATGATCCCAACTCAATATGTTTGTGGTGATACATTAGTATTTTACAATAATTATTATAATGATGAGTTTGATGTGCCTTTAATGTTCACATCCTTAAATTTTGAAGCTAATTTGCGTGCATTGGTATTTGAGTGCTTACAGGGATGCAAGACCCAGTGCTGAGGTTTCTCATTTTGTATTATTTAGGTTGATTTACATGGCCGCATCTACTCATCATGCACTATAAATTTACAATTAATGAAAAAACAAAAAGGTTAGTGCTCTAATTGAACAAAACCTGTTTTCAAAACATCAATGTTGACTGTATTGATTTTCACTGAACATTGACTAGAAAATTTCATGCAAAAAAATATATTTAAAAGAAAAAAAATAATGATCTAACACCAACAGCACTATTTTTGCATCCTCGGTGCAACAAGTTGTTCGATAATTAAATCACAGCAAGGTATTTGAGATTATGTCTTTGAAATTTAGTGCATGAGTGGTCAATTGGTACATTTTAAGCAGAGGTCAACATTTGTGATAGGGTTTCAGTGCAAAATGTCTAGACCTTATGTTCTCTAAAACTCAAACCCTCCATCAATGTACACACCATGTACCATGTTCGTCCATTACTGTGATTTTCGCTTAGCCCCGCTCATGTCTGAAAAAGATGTGTTATCAAAACTAGATTTATAATTTTAACATGATTAAAATTTGGCACATTTAAAAGGGGATTTAGATATATCATCCTGAGTATCACTGATGCAAATTTTAAAAATCTATCATTATCTAAGATTAGTTGGACCTTTAAGTCACTTTAAGAAAATAAACGCCAGAACATCTTGAACAAATAGTTGAGCTGGATACAAAAACATAAAAAAATGAAACAGCATAAAAAATTCCTGAAAGAAAATACTATTAAAGCATAGTTGTGTTTACCAAACAAACTAAAACTTTCAAATAAAAAGGCAACATGTTTATACCTTTTCTTTAGTAACATCGGGGCCATATATAGATTGTAGAGCTTCCTCCACTCTCTTCTTATCCTCCTTATTTTGGGCAAACATCTTCACAATACTGCAAATTCATGGGCATTATCAGCATTTTTCTTTTAACACTTTTAGGTTTTCATAATGTTCCCAATACTATGTATTACCTTTTGACAGGAATGTTACCAGTTTTCTCCACCTGAAGGCAAAGCTTAGTATGCACTTTCATTAAGAATCTTATTGCGGAGCCATTAAGAAGTGATAGACTGAATATCAACTTGGTTAATTCATCTGTCCATAACTGTGGGAAAGAAATTTACAAAAATCATGTTGTGACCCACTTCAACACGTATCTATTTTTGATGTAATGCCTCATCAATCTTTCTGTTACCTGGGCACTTTCTTTCTTAGTTGTGTAAAAATTTATAAATGTCAGATTGACAAAGTCACTTCCATGGCAAATTGTGACAGTACAGTCTTCAAGACAGAGAGAAGGTATCTTGTCCGTTACATTTTCTTCAGCATCTCCTTTACTACCAGGTGTAGAATCCGAAGGCGTTGATACACTTTTATCTGACTGTTTTGAATCCCTCCCAGAAGATGAACTCTTGTCCGACTGCTTTGAGTCTGGTCGGCTTGAGGATGATGCATTCTTGTCTGACTGCTTGGAGTCAGGTTTATCTGGTGTCTCAGCTTTACTACTTTCAACTTTTATCCCACTTTCCACTTTTCCACGAATTTTAATATCCTTGAAACAAACAAAGAATTGTCAGAACCAAAGTCATAACAAAAAGATGGACTAACAAACAAATTCTACCTTACCTTGGGAATTTTTGCATATTTGCCAGTTCTTGCATCCCTTATTAAAGATATATCAAGCGTGTCGAGAACCTCCTAACAAAATCAATTTAACCAGATTAAAAGACACAAAACAAATAAAAAGTTCTATTAAAATAAATTTACCAAATTTTACCTTTGTGGTTTGGTCTGCCCAATACAGGAAGAAGCCATTTTCATCAACTCGTAGAACGACAGGAGTGCCCACTCCACTGCTCTGTATAAAACAGAAAACAATAAAACAGTCAACATTTTTTATCTATTTCATTCAAGAAAAGAACACAACTTAGAACCTCAACATTATAGAACATAAACAGGATACTGTCCATTAGCATTAAAATAAAATCTCTTTCTAGAAAATTTTGATCATAGTTTTTAATATTAACGTAAAAAAAAATTGTATTTACAAAAACTTTTCATTTTTTTCACCAATAATACATTTTGATTATTGACTTTTCTAAGCCAAGCAAGTAATGAGGACTGGCAGTCAGATCCAGGCAGACATTTCTTTCTGCATTTCTGATACCTAAAGGTGAATTGGTGAAATATCCAGCGAACAGGGCAATCATGTGATGGCCGGATGGACAGGGAAGGAGCGAGCGCGAAATGGTAAGGTATGCGCGGGAAAGAAAGGGAAGGTAACCTCACCTCGTCCCACTTGATGAACTCCTCCCCCTCCTGCAGCCTCCTCGGGACCTCGGCCGTTTTGATCTGCTGGACTGTGGGCTGCCCGTAGGTCTTGGGCGGCGGGGCCGTAGGGCCTGGTGTCGAAGATGAGGCCGATGCCATGGTGTCGCGAGTCCGAGACCCGAAATCGGGGTCCTGCTCACAAAGGCCAAGGCCCAGCCAGGCACGGACAGGACAGTCCCGTGCCCCGTCCCCCTAGCAAGCGGCCGGGGTGGCGGGGAGGGCGCGGGCGCGGGCGGGGCGCGCGGGATGGCAGGGGGGCTGGTAGCTTCTGGTGGGGCTCCCACCGAGATGATCACAAAATGCCGTACCGGGTTTAGGCGCGCCTGCCCGCCGACCCCCACATAGGGGACCCGCACCAGGCGCAGTCGGAGCAGGGCGAGCAGGGCCCTCGCCGCAGGACTTGTGCCCCTGCCAGCAGCAGGCACTTAGGCCTCGCGCCTCGGCCCCGCTGGCCCCGTCCTGTGCCAAGGGCTGTGCCTGTGCGCGGGGAAGGGGGACCAGGGGGACTCGGACGCATCGTGGGTCTGGACACCTCAGGCGGGAGGCTCCGGCATAACCCGACGTAGGTCTACTTCAGACCGCCACACGCGACACGCTGTCACTCAAACACGCGACCTATTCACGACCCCAAGCAGACACACCAGTAATTTTTTCTCCCAAAACATCTGTGGCATTTCTTCCCTTTTCCACCAATCAGAAGCACTGACGACTCGGGTCAAGCGCGCGTGTCAAGAGAAAATTCCCGCCAAGTGACAAACTCGAAGGCATCCGCTTTCCACGGGGTAAAGTACGCTGAGGCCACGGGCCAAATTTAGATGTTCCAGTCTTCGCGAGTGTTTTCAGAAGCCTGGTGAAGAAAATGGATCGAGCAATACCTGACTTGCGTTGTTGTGGGTGGCAGGCTAGTCGGAGAATACGAATGTGTGGTCACAGCGCCAGGGAAGTTAAACATCGTTCCAGGCTTCGTTCGCTACCCTGGAGCCCCTGGAGAGGCTAGTTCCGTTGCCATGGCAACCGAGAGCGCGTCCTTCGCCCAGACTCACAGGAACCAGCAACAGCGGCAAAAAATATTTGCGCTATGCCTGAGTTCAAAATACTGTTATTTAACTAAAGGAATAAGGTAATATTAGCAGTGTCCAACAACGTATCCACATTGACAGACTCTTTAATGACAGAAGTTCTAAAACCTAAAAAAACAAAACAAACCTCCAGATATCAGGAGCTATAACATAAGGACTTCCTTCAATAGAAGAAATTCCACAACTAGATAGAACAGATTTAAACTCAAAACGATAAACTTTTAAAAGTGAATAAACAATTATAATTGTTTTCAGTCTTGTAAACCAGACCTTTCAGTCTAAAACAAAAACCAACAAAAGACATATACATTCGATACATTCTTAACCTTGTACCCTCCCAGTGAGAAATTCATGATATAGTTTTGACATCAATTCCACAGTTTTTGACATTGTTTCAATGTCGATTCAACTGTAATTTCTCACTGGGCTGCTAAATGAAAACATACACAGAAAACATGAAAATAAAATTTCAAAACATAACAAGTAAAGTATGGCCATAAGGTGAAAGTACTTACAAAAAGGATTCCACATTTTATGTACACTGCATTGAACTTCAAATTAGGTGCTCCTAGATACATTTAGTCTAAATTCATAAAACTAGAGAAACTAAAATAAAACAGTAGGAAGGAATGAAAGAGAATGTAATACATACAGTTCAGAAGAACATCAGATCAGATTTTGTATGTACTAATATTAACATGTTGAGTGCGGCTTGACCAACACTGTGAGTCCCAATAACAGCCTACACCCACCGCACTCAACGTGTTAACAAATAAGCAGTAGTAGATTTGATCCATTACAACAATAGTTGATGTTTCTATGAATAAACCAAACTTTCAATAAAACTTTTGCTCAAATTTTTAACATACAGTAACTATATGAAATATGATTTATCCACTCATCTGTAACATATCAGCCCATTCAAGTAACCATTTACATACGAAACAAACCAAACCTGGTATTCTCTATTGGGGCGTTCAGAGCAGCGCTTAAACTGAGCCCCAGGACTTTTCTGGTGTCACGAGGATCTATCACACCATCATCCCAAAGCCTTTTTAACAAAAGGAAAATTATATAAGAATTATTTATCAGTACAGGACTTAAAAGCTAATAGATAGATGGATATAATAAAATTCAAAATTACTTTATTACCTTGCACTTGAGTAATATGGGCTCCCTTCTCTTTCAAATGATTGTATGATAGGGTCCTTCAGCTTTTTCTCTTGCTCCTCAGTCCACTGTTTCAAAAACAAAAGATGTGACGACGTACATGGGATAAATAAATCAACTCTATGTCTAAATGTGAAGAAAATAATAATTTTTACAGGCTTACATGTTTTCCCGACTTTTCAAACTGGGTTTTTGTGATTTCTGCCAGAACCCCTGCTGCTTGTTCCCCACCCATCACAGAAATTCGAGCATTTGGCCACATATACAGAAATCTAGGACTAAAGTTAAAGCGAACATATTTGAGTATGGTGAATGAGAAATTTTATTACTTATAAGGGAATGATCCATTGTACCAGAATACATAATTACCTGTAAGCACGCCCACACATTCCGTAATTGCCAGCTCCATAAGAACCACCAATAATTAAAGTAAATTTGGGCACTTTAGCACATGCCACAGCTGTCACCATTTTAGCACCATGTTTGGCAATCCCACTTGCCTCAGCTTCACGGCCTACCATAAATCCTTGAAAAAAAAAGAAATATTCTGATCAATAACATGATTCATCTTTAACTAAATGAACTACTGCGCACAGTGGCTTCCTTTACCAGTGATGTTTTGAAGGAAGATGAGAGGAATTTTTCGCTGACAGCACAATTCTATGAAATGAGTTCCCTAATAAATAAATTTTATCATCAAAATCATTGTAAGTACTACCAAAACTATTGAATGGGAAGATATGGGAAAATATTTACCTTGATTGCTGCTTCCGGGAAGAGAACTCCGTTATTGCCTATAATACCCACTACCTGGCCATAAAGGCGGGCAAAACCAGTGACTAATGTATCTCCATATTTTGACTTAAATTCATCAAACTCTGAACCATCTACAATACGAGCTATCACCTGTAATTAGTAGATAAAAACATATTCTGAACTTATCTTTATAGAGACAGGTTTCCAAGATCTACATATAGAGAAAAATGTAGTACCTCTTTAACATCAAAACTTTTCTTCAAATTTGTTCCAACAATGCCATAAAGTTCATCAGCTGAAAACTTTGGAGAAGAATAACTTGAAGGTACCATCTGAGTGGGAGTAGACCTATTGAGATTTTTAACTATGCGCCGAGTGATATGTAGGGCATGTTCATCATCATGTGCATAGTGGTCAGTTACCCCCGATGTACTATGAATATTTAAAATTCCAATTACATCATCTCAAGTTATTTGATTCAGTTACAGTTAATGATTATGACTTAAATGTTAACACATACCTGCAATGAAGATCAGCACCTCCCAGATCTTCAGCAGAAACAATTTCTCCTGTTGATGCTTTAACTAGTGGTGGTCCAGCTAAGAATATAGTTCCTTGATTTCTAACTATCACAGTCTCTTCTGCCATTGAAGGAACATACGCACCACCAGCAGTGCAACTGCCCATTACAACTGCTATCTGCAAAAATGAACCCCAACAAATTTTGATTTTAAGGTAAAATATTTTAAAATAATATATCTGTCTTAACAAAATTACCTGAGCTATTCCTTTTGCAGACAAATTGGCCATATTGTAGAATATTCTACCAAAGTGATCTACATCTGGAAAAACAGTTGCTTGATGGGGAAGATTTGCGCCAGCTGAGTCTACCAAGTAAATACAAGGCAGATTATTTTGTTCAGCAATTTCTTGAGCTCTGAGGTGTTTCTTTACAGTGACTGGATAGTATGAACCAGCTTTTACAGTAGCGTCATTTGCTACGATCATGCAATCGGTGCTGTATCAAAGTTTGTTTTAAAAGGGATGTAAAATTTGTGTGATAATAGTCTGCATTACTTGAAAGAAAGTTATAATTGTAAACTCACTTAGCAACCCGTCCTATTCCAGTGATTATTCCTGCCGCTGGGATAAAATCTGAACCATACATTTCGTGGGCTGCAAGTTGTGACAACTCCAGGAATGGAGAGCCAGGGTCTGTCAAATGGTCAATTCTCTGCCTAGCAGTCATTTTTCCTCGAGACACATGTCTCTGGACTGCTTTCTCACCACCACCCTGCACAATTCGCCCAACAGTAGTATGAAGCTCATCTACAAGAGCTTTCATACTGGAAAAGTTCTCCTGGAAATAATTTCATAAAATAATACATTCCCACAAAAGGCGCACAAGAAACATGATTGAATTCCTTTACTGGTACGAGGAGATTATAACAACAATAACATACCTTACACAAAATTTAAAGGTGGCAAGGAAAGTACATTTTCATGATTGGACATAACCTACTACCGGCATGTGGACTTACCTGGAATTCATTGCTGTTGTGGTCAACTTCCGTGCCGATGACATTAGGCTCGGAAGAATAGAAACACCTTCTCAGGACATTCCGGTTGCGGAATATTTGGCTGATCCTTGTCGCCAACATTGTTTTTCAAGTCCGATCCCGGGGTAGTGCTGACATGCAACTGGTGTTTACCTTGGTGGTTGAGGCGGCGAGAGGGGAGGGGAGGGAAACGGGAGGGGAAAAGGGGATGTGTGCCGGCAGGGAATGGTTGGGTTGAGAGGGGAGGGGGAAGCGAGGCGCTACAGGATAGGCTGAGGCGCTGTTCTTATCTCATGAATAAGAAATTGAGTCAGTTTTAGCTAATCGAAGGTCATCTGGGAAGGCTGCGTTTTCGTAAGCGGAGCGAACGCTGAGCTGATATTGGTTGTGAACGACAAGGATGAGGAGAGGAGGGGCCAACAAGATGAACTCAAACCGTGCCGCATGCATGCGTGTGCGTCCGCGCGAGCGCACTCATGCAACCCCCACCCCCTCCCTAGTTTTTTTCTGCGATTAAAATCCGTTTCCTCAGCAGATAGCCAGGGTAAATTATACAGCCAGTAGTGTCAATTTACACAGGAAAGATGAACTGACTGACGCGAGAATGGTGTAGGTCTCGCGTGGGGTATTGGCAATAGATTATATAGTTGAGACTCCATGCGCTCAGAGAAACTGTGTGTCGCTTTGGGGGGGGGGGGGTCACCATGAATGCTGAGAACATGCCGCGTTGCCTGACGTCCTCTCAATGAAGCCATTCAGTTAGCGTTTAGCTGGGCGTTCAGGCGTTGCTCCTTTCTGATAGGCTTACAGCGTTTTGAGGATGCGTGATGCGACGCGAGGTGAGAGGTGAAGGGGTGTCTGAGAGGTATATGTCTTCAATGTCTTAATTTTCAAACATTACAGAGCCTGTGGATCATTTGGCTTTACCCCCCTCCATCCCCCATGCACACAACACATGCACATTCTCCAGCAGCAAGCTTGAGGACAACTGCACCGAATGTAGGTCAGCAGCCCCCCTCCCCCCATTCCAGCACCCCTAGCGCAACCCTTACGGCCACGGCCATACCCCACCGTTGCCACCCGCGCACCACCCTGACCCGCACCCCCGCTGTGCGTAGGACGCCGCGCCGGGGACGAGGTGGGGACTGCGTCCGGCTGGGCCCCGGCCTAGCCCCCCCCCCCTTTCCTCTCAGTCCTATTCTGTCTCTCTCTTTCCACCG
>NW_026267175.1:1430118-1430935 GCF_000697945.3 Frankliniella occidentalis
GGGTTTACGGCGCGATATCGAAACGTTAACGTTCCGATGTCGAATGTCGTAAATTTTATCGATAACGATATAAAATTGTACATAATTTCGATATACACTGTAAAAAAAGTTTTACTGAATTTTCAGTACTTTAAGTCTGAAGTTTTTTTACAGACAAGTAATCTGAAAATTCAGACTGCACCTGGGTCTGAAATTTCAGTAGTGCCTTACCATACCACTTAGTCTGAAAATTCAGACAGCCGGTATGAAAATATTTTTGCAAACGTTAAAAATAAACACATAGCGAACGACTTAACAGTTGTGGGGGTAGAGGGCTATGCCCAGGTGAAGACATATCTGTTCATTCGGTACTGCCCTTGGTTGGGATCGAACCGTCAACCTTCAGGTTCGAAAGCCGCAACCTTAACCATTCGGCTGCCGGCTACCTGCGTGGGGAGCAGCGTCAGCTACTGGTGTGCTTCGCCCGCCTGTCCGGTGGACTTCCCACTCGAAATTCATACCGGTAACTCTGAATTATAGATTCAGTGTATAGTCTGAAAATATACATTAAAATTTTCAGACAAATTGCTCTGAAAACCTGATTCAGAGTAAGAAGTCTGGATTTTCAGTCTAAACTTAGAAAATTTTGAGTAATGGTCTGAAAACAAAATTCAGAGTGCCGATTCTGAAAAACATCTACTGAATTTTCAGAATTTTTTTTACAGTGATATATTTTCGACATGCGACGTCGAAACGATGTCGTATCGATATTTCATTTCTCACTGGGTACCTTAAGAAATCCCTCTTGTATCAGCTTTAAACTGGAAATCTCATACCT
>NW_026267175.1:1430985-1434804 GCF_000697945.3 Frankliniella occidentalis
TTGCACTCATAATGCGGCAACGCCTCTGATCCACCGGAAACTCGAAAGAAATGCGACTTTGGAGCGACCGAGGACCGAGATCTGCCGAAGGAGAGGAGGCGACCCACAATCACCGGTCGCGCCTCTGTCTCTCTCTCGGTCTCTCTAAAGGATAGAGAGGTGAGGGTGGGTTCGAGGCGTCGCTACTGAACCCTCTCTGTGATTCTTGTGGTTAGGGTAGAGGATGTGGAGAACAAGGAGGGGGGGGGGAATGACCTCTGGGAGGTATTTTTACACTGCGCCCCCCGCGTGGCCACCGGCACGATATCGTGAATATAAGCCGCTCCGGTGGGGGCCTCGGCCTCCTCGGCGCCCAAGTCAACGTGAGTTGTCTAAGAGAAAATTTTTGACAATTTGCAGGATGCGTATATGAGCACAGGTTACCATTTTGATCTGGGTAGTGACGAATTTGTATTGCCTGCTGGACAAATTTTTAGATTGTCCAACTGTACCAGGTGGCTGACTCATGCCGAGCACTTTCGTAGTTATACTGTACCGCAGGCACGAGTGCGGGCGGGCTTGCCTATCCTCGCTGCCCACGGCTCCTGAAGGCCCCGTGCGAGCAGGCAACCCACCCGCACGCGTGCATGCGGTACAGAATAGTTACGAAAGTTCACGACGTGAGTCAGCCACCTGGTAGATACAAATTTGTCACTATACACAAGCTTCAAAATTGCATCTCGCAAGATATGCACACAGACGCATCTTGCTAAAGACCAAAATTGTCCCCTCCCCTGCCATTTAGAGTGTGCACGTAAGGGATCGCCCCTCAAAGTCCGACCGTTTTTTTTTTATTTTAAATAATATCGGATGCATTTGGCAAATTACAGGTGCCCGGCGCCTGCGAGATTTGGGGTAGGCCAACCCGCAGAACACGCATGCACTGTACGCAAGATTTTGCCTACCCATCAGGCGTTATGAGAGCTTGCACGGGCTGAACTTGGCAGCCAGGCGGCGTAGTAGGCAAACAGTGCCACACGGGGGCAGGCGGGTTGCCTACTGTGCCGCGCACAGGCGCTCCCCGAAGGTTCAGAGAGCGCAGCGCTCCGGCGTGGCGGTGACGAGAGTGGTTTCGTCTTGGTCCTATGCGTCAGACCGGCGGACGCGTGGTTAAGGTTAGCTTCCTATTTTCAAAGGGAAATCCACACCATAACTCCCTTAAGGGCACGAATGGGCATTCACACACCCATCAACGTGCGACATTATTCACACACATTCTCGCGAGGCCTTGCGAGGCCTTGCCAACCTGGCGAAGAGTATACCACTAGGGGTGCAATTGGAGAGCTCACACGGTGAGCCCCCGTGAGAACACTGCCTTTTTAAAAAAATCGTTACCAAAACGTGTCCAACACCCTATTTTGAGCGACTAGAAGCTTCTGGTGTACCTACTTCTGGCCATATGGGACCGTCCGCAGAAAGAACGTCCGTTTTACTCAGCTTCATTCGGCATACTACGAGACGGGAGCACTGCTCCCATGAGCCTGAGCCTGCGAGACTCAGGTCAGGCCACCCTGCAGTGCATGCATGTAGTTCAGGCAAGATGTTGCCTACCAACAATGCGCTACGAGACGGGAGCACTGCTCCCACGAACCTGAGCCTGCGAGACTCAGATGTTGCCTACCACCCATGCGCTGTGAGAGCTTGCAGAGGCTTAACAAGGCAGGTTCCTAACGGAGCAGAAAGACAGGCGTACTCTCTGGATGATCCCTATCGCTTATAGAGCCTATATATAGGCTCTATAGAGCTGTAGCGTGTGGTGCAGTATAACTTAAAATGTGATCGGGGCGAATCGAGGTGAATCAGCCCCCTGATCCGGGCAACTGACTGGCGCACTACGAGGATTCGACACGCCACTGCAGACAAGGAACAAACATTCTTAAAAGTGGTGAAAATATCCACAGCAACATTCAGACAGTCGAAAATTCCCAGTTCTGGATTAGCAGAGTAGCGCGGCCCGAGCGTCTGGTGGGAATGGGGGGGATGCTGCATCGGCCGGTTTCAACCACCGAGATCCCGGGTGCGCGTGCACCTGGGGCAGCGCTACGGGGGAGGGGGATGAGTCAAGAAACAACCCAGAAAGGATCTGCCCTCGCGTCTCTCTCAGTCTCTCCATTTCCCCACTCGTTTCCCTCTCTTTCTCTCTCCCTCTCTTCCTATCACCCAGCGAAGGCCGGGTCGATAAATGTGTACTGAAAGCTCCCCCACCCTCCGGCCTACCGTAAGAGCCCCCTGTCGGAGGGGGTGAGGGAGGAGGAGGGCGTGGGGGCCGGCGGGGGGTCTCGGTGCGGCCGCCCGCCACCCCCCGGCCCCGACGCGCCTGGGGCGGGGGCTCCGCCTGCTACGCCGGGCTCTCAGACTCAGGCCTCGCGGACTCAGTTGAGCGGGTCCGCCCGTTGCGTCCTGGCTGCCTGCAGCAGCACGCACTCGCAGCGCCCTCTGTCTGCTCTGTCACAACGCGGGGAGGAAGAGCAGGAGGAGCGCCCGGCGGTGACGACGTTGGTGACGACGCATCCGTGACAGCGGTGACGGTGTTCGGCCAGCCGCCGCACCCCGGGACCGGCCCAGGCGACACCCTGGGCCCATGAGCCCGACGCTCGGCGCCTTGGCGCGCGCTCGGCTCCACGTCACCCTCAAGGCCAAGGGCCGTGGACCAGCCGACCTCTGACGGCCTCGTCGGGGCGTCGAGCCAACTCACACTCGGGGGCTGCTCGGCTGAGCAGCTGAGCCCACCGGGACCGGCCGAGGACCGGGTGAGTTGAGTGAGTATGGTTGGTAACGATATAATCCCCTCCGCCTCCTGACGGAGCCGACCGGGATGCTTCTCAACGGGATGGGTGCATTGATCAAAAGGTTCCACCGCCGCAGCGAATGGTTTTTATTTTGATGTGCAGCCAGTATCTCTGTCCCAGCGCAAGCTTACAAATCCTAATAAACTGCCACTTTTCATATAAAGATCAAACGCAACTGCTCCAGCTGGGGGTGGGTAATCGTGCTGTACTCCATCTCCCCTACTATTTTTTCGCGCCCGAGTGTAGGCGTAGGAGGGGTAGAAAGGCTTTGGACTGGAGGGGTAGATGAGTGGAGGCCACCAAGCCCAGCCCCGCCTCGCGCAGACCATCTGGCCGGGCGCGCCGGGTTGGGTCGGCCCGGGTCAGGCCAGGGGGGGGGGGGGTATGACCCACAGGTCACCAAGTCACAGAGGCTGCGAGCGACCAAGGGCTGAGGTTAGGAATGAACTGAGCGCAAACCACGTGTGGAAGATGATTAAAAATATTGAATGATAGTGTTGTTGAGTTGGCAATCAGGTAGACCACAGCACTCTCGACATTTGTGTGTAGAACATACTGAATACCAGTTTGTCCACAGTTGTCTCTTTTGCCCTGTCCACTTATTGCGTAGTTGGACTGTACCGCCTATACACGGGTGGGCGGGTTGCCTGGTTGCCTACTCGCTTGGACCGAAGGCGCAATGGTCAGAGGCGATAGGCAAACCTGTCTATGGTACATTATGACTACGTATATGGATGGGGTGAATAAACCACCTAGTATAATCCGTAGAACCTCTGAAGCACCGACCTCCAGCCAACCTTTCGATGGACGTAAGTGGAAATGGAGAAACGTGCGTCTCGGCTCCTCTGGCTCTCTTCTGACCTGACCATGACAAGAAGGACGAGCAGCGCCTTTTCGCTTTCCTCGCATCATGCTGCTGGCTGACCAGTGGGCAATTGACCTCTCTTGATCTACTCACTGATGCAGGTTATTGATGCAAACCCCCCCCCCC
>NW_026267175.1:1440424-1444438 GCF_000697945.3 Frankliniella occidentalis
TTGATCCCATCCCTCCTCATGACTGTTCTAGAGCGGGACCTTCATCGGGCCCGTGTCCTCCGTACCCATGCTGCTATTCTCGGGCTTCTTCGTCAACTTCAACACCATCCCGCCATACCTCCAGTGGTTGTCGTACTTGAGCTACGTGAGGTACGGATTCGAAGGTGCCATGGTGGCCGTGTACGGGTACGGGCGGAAGAAGCTGAGCTGCTCCGAGCCCTACTGTCACTACCGCAGCCCGACCAAGTTTCTTCAGGCCATGGACATGGCAGATGCTTACTTCTGGGTGGACATGGTGGCACTCTTGGTGTTTTTTGTCGTTCTACGGTTTATCACGTACTTTATACTGCGCTTGAAATTGCGATCAACTCGGTGATTCATGGAGATCACAAAGGAAGGTAAGCGCTCAAAGTTGCTCTTTGGCGGTGGCATTCTGAAGTCTGGAACTCCACAAGGCAGTGAGTGTTCTTAAGTGTTGTTAATCGAGGCTTTCAAAAAGTCCTCATGGGTGTGCTGTCTTAAAGTCTGTTATTTTTATATAAAACTCCAAATAATATTAGAGATATTTTAGGTATGGCTGTGATATTACAGGTGCTTTGTGTAGATTGTTCCATTATGAAATTGCATTTGTGTGAAATAGCTGTGATATGATAAAATGTTGAGTTTTCCCTCTTCCCAATGAGCAAAGTGGAAATGGTGTATGACAATTTAATTAAGGTACTGTAAAACGAGAAGATTGAAATGTCTGTAGCATCATATCCAGTCATATTCTGATGTTATATTGCTTGGTCAGGCAAGTATTTGTACCACATTGTGTTCATACAACTTCTTGAGCATTGCTTACATTATTTCCATAATTATGCAAGACAAAGCGTATCAGGTTTAGAAAATTTGATTGCCATTTTATGTGATAGCATTTTCTATTTTCTTAGTAATATTATTGATTAAATACATGCAACAATGCTGGTATTTTACAAGCAGCAAATAAAAAGTGTAGTGGAAAACAGATTTAAAGTTCGTCAATTATTTAAACATACTCCAACATTAGGAACACCACATGATTAAATTACAATTATCTACACGAAGACAAGAACAAAAGGTTTCCATATACATATTTATTCAAGAAATTTAACACGAGCAGGGTCAATTTTAACAAAAGCAGTAATTATCAAGGTACAATTGATCATTTAAATGACAACTTTAAAAACTTAGCACACATGCCTACCACCTCTAAACAATAGTTGAAAATGTGAGGACAGCTACAAAATGTTAACATACATGATGGCCCGAGTTAAACAGAACATTGTATTTCAAAGGATTCCCAAATATGTATCAATAACATAGAAATACAAAACAAAATTGAAAATTCTATATACTGGAAAACAGTAATACAGACATAAATTTACAAAACTGTTTAAATAGTTAAAGTGCAATGGAAGGTAAAGTAGCTATACCATTGGAATTTTAATATCGGGAATGTGAGCGACTGGTTCTACGGCGAGGGGACCTGGAAGTACTTCTACGGCGAGGTCTGAATGATGGTGATCTGCTACGGCGCGAGGATGTGCGCCCAGCAGATCTGCTTCTACTTCGCTTCTTGCGAGTCTTGGAGGATGGAGATCGACTTCTACTCTTTTTCTTTAATCTGCTACTTTTGCCTCGTGACCTAGAACGAGTGCGAGAGCGAGAACGGGATTTGCGTGATTTCTTTTTTTCTTTCTTTTCCTTGTCCTTATCTCTATCTTTTCCTCTCTCTTTCTCCTTTACTTTCTCTTTCTCCTTTTCCCTATCCTTTTCTCTTTCTCTCTCCCTTTCTCTTTCCTTCTCCTTCTTTTCTTCTTTCTCTTTCTCCTTCTTTTCTTCCTTTTCCCTTTCTTTTTTCTCTTCTTTCTCCTTTTCTCTCTTCTCCTCTTTCTCCCTTTCTCTCTTCTCCTCTTTCTCCTTTTCTCTCTTCTCCTTCTCTTTCTCCTTTACTCTTTCTTTTTCTTCCTCCTTCTCTTTAGTCTCCTTCTCCTTCTCCTTCTCTTTCTCAATTTCTTTTTCCTTTTCCTTTTCAATTTCCTTATCATCATCCTTAGACTTTGAACCTTCAGCTCCACTTGCTTGCGCATCACCATTTACTGAAGTGTCTTCTGTCACTTCTATGTTTTCAGAAGACAGCTCAGTTGACTCATTTTTCTTTTCTATTTCTTTTGCCTCTTTTTCACTTTCCTTGTCTTTCTTCTCTCTTGATTCCTTCACTTCTCTCACTTCTTTCTCCTTAATAGGTGGGTTCTTATCAGAATTTTTTTCTTCTTTACCTTCCTTAAGATCCTTTGAACTCTTCTTTGACGAGGACTTGTGAGGTTTAGACTTTGATTTAGAACGAGATCTTCTTGATCTTGAACGGGACCTCTTCCTACTTCTTGATCTAGACCTTCTTTTTCTGGGTGATCTTGATCTACGCCTTGATCTGGAACGAGACCGTTTTCTTGATGGAGACCGAGATTTATGCCTGCGACCACGTGATCTGGATCTGGATCTCCTTCCCCTTGACCTAGACCTTCGTCTTGATCTTGATCTTCTCCTTCTATGTGAACGTGACCTTGATCTTCTTGACCTTGATCTAGATCGGCTCCTCCTCTTTTTGTCTTTGGCTAGCATGCCAATGACTGGGTCAATGGCTGCAGAGATGTAATTGTGAGCCTCCTTCACTCGACTCATAGCTTCCTCAATTTCACGCTGAGCAGCTTCGTTGGTTTTAGCTTGAGGTTTAACTATGGCCTGAGTAGAGTGGGTCACTGATATTGCTTTACCATTCAACTCATGTTCATTCAGCTTCAAAGCTTTAATGATATCTGGCTGCTCTGTGAATTCAACCAGAGCATAGCGATTAGTATCATCATCTCGAGAGCAGAATTTAACATACTTCACTTCACCAGCTTGACTAAAAAATTCCATTAAGGCTTCACCAGTAGTACTATCGTCCAAGTTAGAAACAAGAAGTGTGCGACGGATTTCTTCAATCTTCTTGATGTCATAAGATGTGGGGAGCTGAGGGTATGTCGCCAAGCCTTCAGCCTCCAAATTGGGATCTACAGTGACAATATATTGATTGGGTGGGGTGCCCTCTACTTGATTGACGACGTGGGCAGGTAGTTTGGGTTCAATTTGTAGGCCAGGTATCATTGACCCAGAGGCCATGATTTCCAAAGCACGCTGTTCATCAGGGATCTCGCTACTGCCCACTGGGATGACAATTAAAGCTCTGTCAATGAAAACTGTGTTCGTGAGGTGCTGTGCAATTCCAACACAGGTAGAGTCACTGTACTTGACATAGCAAATCCGAGATTGAACTGGTACAGCAACATCACGGATAGTTGGGTACAATCTTATGTCTTCGACCTTCCCAAGAAATCCAAACAACGTTGACATCTGATCTTTTGTTGCTTGTGGAGCAATGTTGGTTACTTGCACGACTTTGGTGACCATTTTTGCGGTTTGAGAATCTTTAAATCTCAATTAACTTAGCAAACTTTGGTTAGGTTAGGACACCGATAACCGGCACACTTACGCCCGCTTATACTCCAACAGATGCGCCTTTTTGAAGGGCTCCGCACCTTAAGCACTACATATTCGTCTTCACCGTAATTGCACTACATTTTTCACAAATTAGGCACTGTGGAAATAGCAAAAAACAGCACTATTTGTTGAAAATCCCTTTCACCAACGCGTCGCTAACAAACGAATTTGTGTCGTCGTCGTCGATCTCGATGTAAACAAGAAGGCGCAGTGCAAGTCACGTGACAGACTTCTCAGCTGGCGCGGGAGGTCCCACTGACTGAAGCTGAAGATTCGAATGTCAAGCCTAATAAAAGTTCTTAAAACGATTGCGACACATGTCGCAATTTTGAGCAACCTGAACTGGACAAAACTGGTTTGATGCTGTATGCTTCCAGGTCAAACAGGTAAATCTCTGGGGAAATATTGCACATGTTGCAGAACCACGTATAACCAGGGATTAAAAAGTAAATT
>NW_026267175.1:1450631-1452097 GCF_000697945.3 Frankliniella occidentalis
TTATCGTGGAAAAGGTGGGAGGAGAGGAAGGGGAGGGGCGCCAACCAACTAGAGGCGATCTCCCGCGCCGGGAAAGTCCTTTACGGTCCTTTACGGAGAGTACTATGAGCTGAGCCTGAGCCGAGGCGGAGGACGGCCGGTATAAGAGACCCCGCTCCGTCGGGTACACGCAGTGTCCTCACTGGAATCGCCATGGCTCGTTTCTTCCCTCGAGTCGCAGTAAGTTGTGGGGAATTCCTTCTGGGTCTAAGGGAAAGGGTAGCGACAGAGCTAGGCAACTCGCTGCACTCCTTGTGTCCCCCGACCTTCGAGGTTGTTCTCAGTCTGCGAGCAGCGAGGGAATTCCCTCCGTGTTGTCAGTCTTGGTATGGTTAATTTACTTATTATTTGTGTCCTTCAGATATTTTTACTTTTTGGTGAGCGGATATACAAGACAGGTTTCCGCCAAAGACTGCTCTATTTGACTCTGACGACAAGTGAACGACATGACGCCTACGGAGATTCGCGCGCACGCTAACAGTCAACCGGTCCATAAGCTAGGACTCGCCCGCACCATCTAGTTAGTTCCTGCGATATTTCGATTCAGATCTACACCGTAAAAATTACAATGTAGTTTTACAACCTCAGCTGCACAGGGCCGATTTCAATCCCCCTTGTAAGTAGCATTAGCATTTTACGCCGAGACTTTTTGACGGCATGCGAAAAGTTGCAAAACTACTGTAATTTTTTTAACAGTGTATTGGAATGTAAAGCAATTTTCACTGGTTCCTCTGCCTCCCTCCTCTTCCCCAACTCCTCTCCATTTTTCTTGATTTGAATTTTCTAGTATTGGGTACGGATGGAATACTCCTGACGGGGGAAGGGGGGGGGGGCACTTGTCACGAAAGTTTGCCACCGTCTCTTGCCGTGGCGCTTGCGCTTTCTCGTTCAAAGCATGACTGGACCTCACGAGGCGCGACACGCTTCATTCCCGCTCGCCGAATAAGAAAAGGCAGCCACCCATTCCCGATTGCGTGTAATGCTGGGCCAAGTTGGGAAAGCGCAGTGTCAGCACTACCGCGTGCCGTATCCCAGCCGGAACATGTTTTTTAAATAAAAGAGTTGTTGCCACAGGTGGGAACGAATAAATGCGCGGAGCGGGGGTGGGGGTGGGGGGAGAGGCACTCTAGGGTCTAGTGAACCGCCTGAAATGTAGGCGATTTGCGCCTCAAAACCCCTGTGTGTAGGCAGCCTACAGTGTCCACCCTCCCCCCTTCCGACCGGATCTTCCTTAATTAATCCGTGCCTGGCTGCAGGTGATGGTCGCGGTGCTGGTCGTGTCCGCCGCGATGTTGGTGGACGGCCGGCGGCCACCCCGGCCGCCCCGCCGCCCCGCCGCCGTGCACGAGAGCTACGACGCACCGAGCTTCTCATCCTCCGACCAACAGCCTGCGGCCTCCGGACACGGTGAGTGTTTTGGGGGCGAA
>NW_026267175.1:1452473-1453945 GCF_000697945.3 Frankliniella occidentalis
ATTTGCGCCACAAAACCCCTGTGTGTAGGCAGCCTACAGTGTCCACCCTCCCCCCTTCCGACGAATCTTCCTTAATTAATCCGCGCCTGGCTGCAGGTGATGGTCGCGGTGCTGGTCGTGTCCGCCGCGATGTTGGTGGACGGCCGGCGGCCACCCCGGCCGCCCCGCCGCCCTGCCGCCGTGCACGAGAGCTACGACGCGCCGAGCTTCTCATCCTCCGACCAACAGCCTGCGGCCTCCGGACACGGTGAGTGTTTTGGGGGCGAACCTTTGTGACCGAGGTGTACCCGGCTTGGAACCTGACCCGAACACGCGGCGGAGGAGAAAACCGAACCGACGGAGGACCCGGAGGACCGGCCGGCGCCGTGGCGCCATGCGGCGCGCCGGTCTGGCCGAAGAGCAGGGCACCTGGCGCCACGGCGCCCAACACGGCACCGAACAGCGGTGCCTGCTGCAGCTCGAGCCGCCTGCCGCCCGGACGGAGCGAGTCTCTCCAGCATCCATGGCTCCTCCGGCTGCAGCTTTCGCGCCCGCCGCCGCGTCACCGTCGTAAAACCGATTGGGTAGGGACGGGACGCGGCGGGGGCCCCAGCGCCTCTCGGTCAGGGTCGGTGGGGCCGACGTACAATCACCTCACTCCAGAAGAGAAAAGTCTCCTCCTGGGACCTTTAACCAGCCTCCTCCTGGCAGGTCGGCAAAATTGTAGTAGAAATGAGAGCAGGTAAAAAGCATTTTGAGCTCACTTATTGAGCGCTGGTTACTTTCGCTCGAGATCGTTCCAAAACACGGTACCTAACATAGTACATATTTTGTGAAAAAGGGAGGCTTATGAATTATTATTCTTTCGATATTTTTGAACTTAAGTTGATTACGGAGCTGTTGTTGGTCACGCGCAAAAAGAGCTCTTCCGTAGCTCAGGCGTGAGCACACGCGAGCCTAACTAACACCCCGAGCTTTAACCGCTGACGCATTCTTGTTGCAGCCCACCACGGCCGCGTGCAGATCAAGGTGTACCGCGGGCCGGACGATCACCATCACCACGCCCCGCACGGATACTGGGTGAAGCAGCCCGCCGACGACGCCCCGCACCATTGAGGCTGGAGAGCCCCGGACTTCCCTCCCGCCCTGCGTGCGTCTGATCAAGACTGAATTTTGCTGTTTCATTATAATTTTATTAATATTGTTGTTTCCCTTGTGATCTCACTTGATTTCTTGCGCTCTATTGTTATATGTATATATGTGGGCTTTGTCTCAGTGGATTCGGATTCAATCCAATTTGTTTTATATTTTATTGGAATAAAGTTGTGTTTTTTAAAATTATTTTGCTTGCCTATTTGATTTGAACACTTTCACTTGTCTAATAATTTCCCTGACTGGTACAGTATGTACGTACTGTAACTTGGCATACAAGAAGTGTGGCACCACCGCCCGGCCCATAGGCAACTTATTGTACACGTCTGTGTCCCCCTCCC
>NW_026267175.1:1453995-1458523 GCF_000697945.3 Frankliniella occidentalis
TGCACCTTGATGAGAGGAGGACGATTTCGCACTGACCATACCTCAGACCCTACAGATGTGTACGTATTGCGTTCAGGTATCACGCGACTCACACGAGCAAACTCCGATCGGCTTCAGGTCGGCTGCAGATCGAAATGCACTCGGAAATGCAGTTTGAATTATACAGAAGTTATACTAGTTTCACCTGGCTGAGGAGCAGGGCTCTTCCTGCCCCACCTGCTCTTCGGAACAAGCGGGAGGGAAGCGGGACAGTGTGGGTGTGGAGCTCGACTCCAATCAGCTATTCTCGGCGCCTCTCCTGTCCCGTCCCATGCAAGATTCAGGGCTTTTGTCTGAGCGCTCCAGCGGTTTCCAGCCCGCTGCCCCCATCCCATCGCCATGACTGTCAAGAGTGCCACTCACCCCCCCCCCCTCACCTGGTCAGCCGAGATACGACCTTGGAGAAAGAATAGGAGGCACTTTAACAGGCGTATGACCGCACGTAAGTGATGGCGTACCGCGTGTCAGGGCTGCGACACAGCAGCATGCGGGTTTGCCAACTCGCTCCACCAGTAAGGCGTTAGGCACCAAGGCCCCTGGAGTAGGTAAACCCGCGCACCACTAGTGTCGTAGCCCCGCCACACGGTATAATGGACCTGATTGGTCAAGGGCGCACGAGCGTACCTTATACCGTACGTATTTCATTGAGGACGTCGAAAAGATATCGGGACGACTTCGTCGAAAAGAGAGGAAATCGACGTGGTTAAAATATCGCGTAATCGTGTTTTCCTCAAGGGTGCAACTATTTTAATGAGATCAGGAAGTTTGAGCCTGTTCCCAAGGCCAGCCGGCCGGGGGACTCCATCGGAATGCGCGCAGTTTCGCAAACAAGCGGAAAGCTTGTTGAACCACAACAAAGAAAACGAAAGCCCCTTCCCCCCTTCCACCCCCACCGGCATGCACGCTACGGAGCTCATGGGATCGTACACGCGAGAGACCTCTGTTCTATGGTTTTGAAGATATTTGTACAATTAGTTCCTACCACATTAGCGGGAGTCATCCTCCTTCACCCGCTTGTGGATGACTTCATCAGTGTGCTTTCTCTCCCAGGTTCACCATGGGCGACGGCAGTGGAGCCCAGGGACTCCCCTCGTCACCTCCACCGTGTCAGGGGGAGGGACTCAACAATGGACTTCTCATGGGGTGAGTTTTTTTGTAATAACTATCTATAGTCATGGGTTCGAACACCAGTTCAGCAGTCACCATTATTTACCCCAATTCTTTTTTTCTACAGGGGCGGCCCTTACGTGTCGTACGGCATCGCTGGCGGCCAGGGCCTCCACGGCGCGCTCGTCAAGAAGGTCCCCAACGACAAGAGCAGCTACCTGTCCGTCGGGGCGGCTGAACTGGGGCTGGCGGGCCCGCTTCCCATGGGCTCTGGCCAGGGCCCGGGGGGCACGTCCCCGGGGTCGGTGGCTAGCGGTGGCAGCAGCGGCGGCGGCGTTGCCGGCGGCAAGGCACCCATCACGCTGAGCAACCTGCCGCGCAGGCCGCCCGTCGCCATACAGTTCAATGGCCTCGCGTACTCCGTGTCCGAGGGGCGCAAGAGAGGTGAGTTGGTTATTGAGTGGGGGTGCGGCTTGCCCCCACCTATAGGGCTGACTGCGATGCATTCCATTCCTTCACAGAAACAAAAATAAATTATAAGCCCACATAAGTTTAACAACATTTTGAAAATTTCAAAACAATTTGGAAAAATTATCAAATTTTAACATTTTTGGAAAGAAATGCCTTTATGTTCTAAAATTGCCAAAAAATGTTGACACTTTACTTTTGATAATTTGCGTCTCGATTCGATTCCCAGGCTACAAGACGCTACTGAAGACGGTGAGTGGCGTCTTCTGGTCCGGCGAGCTCACGGCCATCATGGGCCCGTCCGGGGCCGGTAAGAGCACGCTGATGAACAGCCTGGCCGGGTACAGGACGTCCAACCTGAGCGGCAGCGTGCTCGTCAACGGGCGGCCGCGCAACCTGCGGCGCTTCCGCAAGATGTCGTGCTACATCATGCAGGACGACCAGCTGCTGCCGCACCTCACCGTCCGCGAGTACATGACCGTGTCGGCCAACCTCAAGCTCAGCGACGACATCGGCGCCCCGGCCAAGCGACGCGTTGTAAGTGACCTGTGACGTCGTGTGACGACCCCACAACACAGGCACGGAACTGACGTGCTTACCTCTGTGCGTTTGTTGTCCAGGTGGACGAGCTGCTGGAGACGCTGGGTCTGTGCGAATGCCAGGACACGCGCACGGGAAACTTGTCGGGTGGCCAGCGCAAGAGACTGTCCATCGCCCTGGAGCTGGTCAACAACCCCCCTGTCATGTTTCTGGACGAGCCGACCAGCGGCCTGGACAGCTCGTCCTGCTTCCAGTGCCTGACGCTGCTCAAGTCGCTGTCCCAGGGCGGGCGCACCATCATCTGCACCATCCACCAGCCGTCCGCGCGCCTCTTCGAGATGTTCGACCAGCTGTACGCGCTCGCCGAGGGCCAGTGCATCTACCAGGGCTCGGTGCACGGCGTCGTGCCGTTCCTCGCTTCCATGGGGCTCGAGTGTCCGAGCTACCACAACCCGGCCGACTTCGGTAGGGCATAGAGCTCGAGGCACATAGGGGTCATGGAGGTGACGAGCTGTGTGACTGGTGTGACTGACGGGAGTGCTTCCCTCTGTTTCAGTCATGGAGGTGGCGTGCGGCGAGCACGGCGAGCACGTCCCCAAGCTGGTGACGGCCGTGACGAACGGCAAGTGCAACAACCTGTACCAGACAGGACACTCGGCGCAGCCAGGTCAGCCCGGCTCGGGCGCCAACACTTGCGACTGTGGTGAGTGCCGCAGAGAGGCTCTCGGATGGGATGAAGACGGATGAAAATGAGGCAAAGTCTTTCGGCTGTCCATCTGACCCCTCCCCTGTGCCCCTCTGCCCTGGCAGGTCTGTCCGTGAGCAGCGCTCCTGGTGGCGGGGAGAGCTGCAACAGCTGCAACAGCTGCGCGCAGTCGGCCACCACGCTACTCGACTCGTCGGACGAGTCGCTGAGCGGCGGCCATTTCCCCACCTCGACGGCGACGCAGTTCTGCATCCTCCTCAAGAGGACCTTCCTCTCCATCATGAGAGACCAGGTATGCCGCACCGGGTGTCGCTGCCACTGTCAGCCCTGCCAGCGACCGTTTGTCTGAACGCCTCGTCCTCCACCTGCCTGCAGACCCTGACGCTGTTCCGCCTGATCTCGCACCTCACGGTGGGTCTCCTCATCGGCGTCATCTACTACGGCATCGGGGATGAGGCGTCCAAGGCCATGAACAACGCGGGCTGCATCTTCTTCACCGTGCTCTTTGTCATGTTCACCGCCATGATGCCCACCATCCTGACGTGTAAGTCGAGGTCGAGGCGAGGCCCCGCGCTGCTGCTGCCAGCCGCCCTCTCGGGCGGAGCCCCTGCAAACGGGGGGATAGGCAGTCCCGGCGCACTCCGGTGCGGCGTGTCTCTGAAAGTTGCCTAGCCTCCGTCCGTAAGGTGCCCCGGAGGCGCGCTGGAGTCAAAACGATAATTTGCTTTTTATTTTCCCCCTGTTTCCAGTCCCGATGGAGATGTCTGTATTCGTGAGAGAGCATTTAAACTACTGGTATTCCCTGAAATCATTCTACCTCGCCAAAACGGTCGCTGACCTCCCCTTCCAGGTAAGCTGCTCATCAGCCCAGTCAGTGTTCCTGTTCGCCCCTATGGTCCACCTTGGCACAGCACTCACCATCACCACCCCACCATTTGCTCACGCCCACAGCTCGCCTTCTCGGTGGTGTACGTCTGCATCGTGTACTTCATGACGGCGCAGCCCATGGAGGCGGACCGCTTCTTCATGGTGCTGCTCAGCTGCCTGCTCACCTCTCTCGTCGCGCAGAGCCTCGGCCTCCTCATCGGGGCCGGCATGTCGGTGGAGGTGAGTCGAGTTGGCTACAAATTACGTTTTTGGTTTTACGACACTTTATTTGAAATGTGTTTTGGACACCATGATGAATGTAAAATGACGTTGGACTCGGTTAAGAGTTCCCCGGGAGGGGCTAATGCTTTTTAGACAAGTTCCCACCCAAGACTGTCTCAACCAGAGGGTGAAGAGACCCTATACCTCCCGTATAGCTCCGTCCTTGTTGCACTCATGGGGCAGGTATAGGAGAGCCCCTCTTAAACGCTCTCCTCAATCAGAAGGCTAGCTTCCTCACGCGAGGGACCTAGCCCCCTCGCGTGGTGTGCGGAATCACCCTGCAGGGCGCTCGTTTGTGGCGTTTTTTCGCCTAAACGGTGTCCCCACAGCGAACGTTTCCCTAGCCGACACCAGTGACAGCGCCTGCAACGAGCTGTGGAGGCCAACCAGCCAAAGCACCTGTGTGGGGGTACCCCAGTGAGAAAGGGTTTACGGCGCGATATCGAAACGTTAACGTTCCGATGTCGAATGTCGTAAATTTTATCGATAACGATATAAAATTGTACATAATTTCGATAT
>NW_026267175.1:1458573-1462834 GCF_000697945.3 Frankliniella occidentalis
TGTATGTAGAAGGATCACGGTGGTGCTTGCAGAGACACTGACAATGGTTCCATGTTTTACTACTTTAAATTTCACTACGTGACATACCAATGATTTCGTGATGTATTCTGTGGTATACTTCGCGATTATATCCCTCTGGGTAGTGTGTCAAGTGCAAGGTTAGTTGAAAAATGCGCAAACTGATGCCTGATGATGATTTGTTGTCGTTGCTGTTCTAACCTATTTGTACATACGCATCGTTGCCCTGTTTGTATACATAATGTTATTCTTAAAGTTAAAAAAAATAACACGTGTTTACTTTTTTCCCTGTCCATTATTAAAAGAGGAAATGTGTTCTGCTGAAAGTTGTGGATACGATAATACAATTAGGGGTGCCTCTTAACCTCTATCAGATCTATGTTTACCACTTCATTATTCCTTGTAACAACTAATATAACAATTATTTCTTTAGTAATTACGTTTGCTACTTCTTATATCCGAAGTGCCTTTAACAATTTACCCATTGCACGCACTACAGCTGTTACAGAAGCTGATTGTCCCTGTAATTTCATATTTTTTTTTTTGTTTGGTGTTTCAGGATTTAGCCTTAGCTTGGAGCATGATGCTGGAGGACCTATGCTTGACACTGAGAATGCTGCTCGAATTTCTACTGTTGAAGATGACAAGGCTCAGTCTTTTCATCCTGCAGCAGCTGGTTTTGGATTCTTACAAGAAGGGAAGTCTGCCAGTCGGAACTGGGATGGTGACCAGGACCAAGATGATGATGATGAAGATGAACATACTGTTTTAGTCAAAAAGCAGGACCTGGGCTACGAAGTGCCTAAAGGAAAGTTTGTAGGTGCTCTACCAGAAAAGTCTGTTATTCCAGATACTAAGCAGAAAATGAAAGGGAAGTATACCTGTTTATCCTGTGAGGGTGAAGCCCCTGACTGCAAGCCTCGTTCTCCATGTGTAGGTGCTCTCCAGGTAAGTTTGAATTATAATTTGAGGACTTTTATTTTTTTGCAGAACTTAAGAAAATTTTATTCAAATTTATTTGATTCTAGTGTTATAAGTCACGCGTTCGATCCAAGGATGGAAAAGAGACCATTACCCGAGACTGTTTAACAACCAGTGACCATATACCACTCACTTGCTATACTCCTTCTCACCCGGGACAGTTTTCTGTCCAATGTTGCACCGGTAACAACTGTAATGATGGTTCATTCCCTGAACTGGGTCCCATACGAACTCTTGGTGTGTTAAATTTTATAAATTTGTAATATGTATATCTATCTATCTAGGTTGTATGTTCATTTTTAGGGAGAGTTTGAAACTAATTTTCTGTATAGGTGAAGAAGAATCCAGTGGCGATTGGAAGCTCATTTTTGCAATTTTGGGACCTGTAATGGTCCTGCTCCTCCCTGCTGGTGTCCTGGTTGTTGTATACTTCAAACACAAGCATCGTAAACGCAAGCAGGAAGCCGCTCGAACCATTACTGACCCTGATACATATTATGCTTCCGATGATCTTCTCCGTGCTACAGCTGCTGGTGATTCGACTTTAAGGGTATGCTACTTAGTTGTAGTTAATTTTAGTTTTATGAATTCCTTCTACACAGTTAAGTTAACAATAATCTACTTTCGCACCATTTTAGGAATATTTGGAACACTCTCTAACATCTGGCTCAGGGTCAGGTTTACCTCTTCTAATTCAGCGGACATTAGCTAAGCAAATATCGCTGGCTGAATGCATTGGCAAGGGCCGGTATGGTGAAGTATGGCAAGGATACTGGCATGGCGAAAGGGTTGCTGTGAAAATATTTTTCTCCCGTGATGAAGCTTCTTGGAGCAGAGAGACTCAAATTTACAGGTGACACATTTTTCTTTAATTTACAGCTTCAATTTTTTTATTTGTGCAGTTTTTAATCTCTAATTTCTTTTTCTATCCAGCACTGTCTTGATACGGCATGAGAGTATTTTGGGCTACATTGGATCTGATATGACATCACGCAACTCATGCACTCAGCTATGGCTTGTGACCCACTATCATCAGCTAGGATCTCTTTACGACCATCTGAATCGTGTAACTCTAAACCACCACCAAATGATGAAGATTTGTCTTTCTGCCATTAATGGACTTGTCCATTTGCACACAGAAATATTTGGAACTCAGGTATAAAACGTGAAGTGTGTTCCCCTTTTCTCTTTGTGTCTTCTAAATGATGAAATTGAGCCCTCATTTAATTTTTTTCCCTCAAGGGTAAACCTGCTATTGCTCACCGAGACATAAAAAGCAAAAACATCTTGGTAAAAGATAATGGATGTTGTGTCATAGCAGATTTTGGCTTGGCTGTTACTCATGTCCAATCTACAGGAGAATTAGATGTTGCTCCGAACCCACGAGTTGGAACCAAACGTTATATGGCACCAGAAATTCTGGATGAAACGTATGTACAATATTCACAGCATTCTAAATTTGCCAACAGAATAGTATAGTTCATTCGCTAAATGTAGACACACCGGCACGCAAAGGAAATCGAAACAATCGCTGGCCCTTCTCTGTCGCCCTCATAAACGGCCTGGTTACGCTCATTACGAGGGTCGATCCCTCGGCCTAGAGTTGACGAAGACACCCGCGCCTGCTTCACCCGCCTCCGCTCTCCGTATGAAAAGATGTTGGCAGGTCTAGCTATGGGTCGGGTGGGGGCCAGGGACCGGGCCCCACGCATCGTAATGACGCTTGCAATGGGGCCTCGGGTTTAGAGGGATGCCGACGTGTCTACATTTAGCGAGTGGAACTATATCAAACTATGTGGTCCTTAAATACATTGCTCTCTTCTTTGCGTTTTCCAGGATAAATATGGATTGCTTTGAAGCTTTTCAAAGAGCAGACATTTATGCTTTTGGTTTGGTGCTGTGGGAAGTTTGCCGAAGGACAATGTCATATGGGATTGCAGAAGACTACCTACCTCCATTTGGTGGATTGGTGCCTTCTGATCCTAGTTTTGAGGATATGAAGAAAGTGGTATGTTCAGATGGCCAGCGTCCCACTATTCCTAATCGATGGTTATGTGATGAGGTAAGCTTCCATTCTACCATTGTATTCTACTTTAAAAGAAAATTACTTGTCTCTATCATAGTGTTCCTTGCTTTGCAGACTCTCACTGGCATGGCCAAACTGATGAAAGAGTGCTGGCACCATAAGTCACATGTTCGCCTGTCATCATTAAGAGTTAAAAAGACGCTAGCAAAGCTTGCACAGTCTGATTACCAGATTCATTTGGATGTTGAGTAGCTGATATTCACACCTAATATTTGTGACTAAAGCTATAAAGCTATTGCACTGCCAGTATATTAATTATCACCCCCAAATGTGGAGGTGTACGGAAATAGCCTGTGATACTGTCATTTATAAAAGTGGAGGTATCACATGTTGAGTTTATTCACCAAGGACCCAGTACACTGAGTGGTGATGACGTACAATGTCAGTGAATTTTAAACTTTTCTTACAATGACAAAGACAAATGTTATATCTTGGATGTTTGATGAACTAATAGTGATAATTAGTCTTAGTGAGTGTAAAGGTATTGTAAATATGTGTACATTTAGTAATCCGAATTTTCAATGAATTCTTTAACTTGGCTCTTGTCTCTTTTTTTTCTTTCTTTTTTTTAAATTAATTTCTTTCTGTCCACTGCTTTATACATAGCTCCTTCATACCATACCATGCCTCAATCAAATTGATTTCTGCTTCCTGTTTTATCTATCTATCTCTTGGAAGATAAATTTGATACCTTGTATTCGTGTTCTGGTGACTGCTTGCAAAAATGACTTGAATATGCAGAGGGAATTACTAAGACAAGAGTCTTTTTCTCTGCCTATTGTCTGAGGATAGAATCACTTTTGGGCCATTGTGTAACACTTTTATCTTTTCTCGTATGGTACTTTCCTTAGTGAGCTTTGAATGTAATGTACTTGTGCTGAAATTTTAATAGGGCATATAAAGTAATGCTGTATTATTAAATATTATTAAATCAATGAATGAAATGTAGTTGTTCTAAGCTGTGCTAAAATGGGTAGCACAAATGAGGCTCAAATCATGTAGCTG
Source organism: Frankliniella occidentalis (assembly GCF_000697945.3). Taxonomy (NCBI): domain Eukaryota; kingdom Metazoa; phylum Arthropoda; class Insecta; order Thysanoptera; family Thripidae; genus Frankliniella; species Frankliniella occidentalis. Next base: position 1,462,664 of record NW_026267175.1, read on the forward strand.
TGTTAAAAGACTGTTGTGAGCATTGTCTGCTCATTTTAAGATGTTAACTAATTTTATTTATCTTGAACATCTGCAGTTTTAGTCAATTTTATTCAGTATATGAGTAGTTGGTCTGAACAGACGCTCCTGGTAAGCAAGTCTTGTAATGTCTTCAGCATGATTTGTGTGTTT
>NW_026267175.1:1462884-1468084 GCF_000697945.3 Frankliniella occidentalis
AAGCCTTAATGATTGCATCATCTTTATTTAATAAGGATGTGTGAAATATTTTGTAGGCATCCATTTGAGTCTCAACAGCTAAGATATCCACTATTGTATTTTAATGGTGCACTATGAGTGCATAGAAAACAATTGTAGCTAACAATTATGGAAGCAAACGTGGTAAGGTACTAAGAAGATTTTCCTAAAGCTCGTCACCAGATGAGCTAGATGAAAAGCTCTTTTCAAGAGCTTCCCGTATTGCATTCATTGTTCTCTGTCTGCTTTGCTCTTTAAGATGACGGGTGAATGCTTTGAAGTCAAGGTATCTTGTGCCAGGTACTAATGCTTTAAAAGTTTGATCTTCATAGGGGCCCAAGTAATTGGAACATCCTTGTAAAGCACTGTGTTGATCACTGGGAAAAGAAAGAGGTATCAGTAATAAAATCACTCCATATTAAAGAAAACTATGAGATTCATCATACCGTAATTGCTGGCAGTTTGACCTATTAGTCAATATGCAGCGACTTGCTGATTCACTAATTTTCTGAGCAAAGTTTTGGATTTCATTCATTTCAGTGGCCATAGATTCATTACCAGAAAGAATGTCAGCGTTCGCTTCAAGAGCCTTTTTCAAATTAGTTTGTAAAAATGACTGGAGGAAAAAATGAGAGAAGCAGAATGAAGCCCATGCTAGAAGGGTTAAAGCAGAACTATACAGGCCAACTGGCTTACCTTGTAGTATTCTGATTTTGAAGAGTGCTTATTTTTCCGAACAGCAGACACTGTCTCATCTGCAAATTTAGAACCTAGTAAAAAAGTTCAAAAAATTAGCAGTTTTAAAATTACATTTCCCAATTAAATTATGCATCTTTAATATTCACCTCCATCACTTCCAGAAGTGACTTCAAATCCACTATCACCTAGTATATCTTTACCCTTGGAATCAAAGTATGTCTTCACACCTTTCACATCCTTGTATGATTCTGATTGATTACTATTATTAAAAATATGCTTGAAAGGAGTTTTTTCACTTTTCACAGTCGTCGTATTCTTATCAAATACAGTACATGATTTGGGTTTCTCCTTGGCAAACTCAGACATATCAGACTGCTTCTTTGTTTTACAGCTTTCTGTCTGAATAGGAGATACCTTTACTTTTTCTTCCATACCAGCCTTCACCTCAAAACTATCGTCAACTACTGGGCTGAAGTAGTGATTGCTTGACCCAACCAATTCTGAATTGTTCGTTGGTGATGTGCAGGAAACCTTAATTTTGCCATTACCAGTTGGATTCAAAGATAGGTCTTTAGTATACTTCATTTTTTTCTTTTCCTTCTTTTCAGTTTCAGTAGGCTGAAGACAATTATTGATTCTACTTAATGGAGGCTTGCCAGGATTTTTATTTATTTTTATGGACTGACGTATTGTTTTGCAGTTTTCCTTGTTTGCCAAAATATCAGACCTTTTATTCTTGGAAGATTTTTGTGTTTTAACTTGTTGACAAGCAGAGGGCCCCGTTTTTGAACGAGTCTTCCTGCTGGTAGCTGGAACTCTTGGAGTTTTGAATGGAGCTGGTGTTACAGAAGCATTGAAGCAATAAATATCTTTACGTTTTTGTTTCTCTGCAATTCTGTTCTGTTCTAATTCTCTCAGTTTCTTTTCCCACATATTCATTGGTTGGGTAACACTGTATTCAGTATTACCCGATGAATTGTCTTTCTTTCTCTTTACTGGAGGCGACATATTTCCTGTATTAGTTACATCTGTTTTAAAATCCACTGTCCTTTGCCCAGGCCTTGTCTTTTCCAGATAATTTTCACCATTTTTCTTAGATGGAGATTTTACATTAGTTTTAGTATGGCTAATATTTGAAGTAAAGGACACCATAGGTGGACTGTGGTATACTCTTTGAGGTGCAGGCCGTTCTTGAGAGACAGTCTCCCTGACACCACTGACTTTATGATTGTAGCTATCTATCTTATCATCATCGGAAGATATTACCACAGTGTCAAAGTCCTCACTATGATTTGTATCATGGTATGACAACCACTTTTCAACTTTTGAACTATGATCTTCGCTACTCAAGTTAGAAAGAGAGCACCTTTGAACTGGGACATCCTTTTCAATTTCCTTTGATTTAGGTTCAGATTGTAATGCCTTTTTTCCGACATAACGGGTCTTTTTCACTGGAACATAGATTTCAGTTACAAAATTGTATGATTTTCAGTATTTTCAGACTAGCTTTGTGATAGAAACAAACCTTTTGGTTCTGGTGTATTATTTAGATCCTCTTCCTTTTGTGTGTTTGGGCCTTGTAAAAACTTCAATTCACTATTCCTCTCAAAATGTTCAGCTTGTTTGCTACTGACTGAGTTGTTCTGATCTTTTTTGATTTTGTTTCGCAAGGATAGACTTTTGCGACTGTCTGGGTAATAAGGTGTCTGGAAAACCTTTGGTTTTGATTGTTTCTGTAATCCTACCGTTGGTGTCACACTTGGTGTATTGGCTGCATTACAAGTAAAGGGCACTTTAAATGGCATTCCATCTTGAATGCTAGCAGTCTGAGTTTCCAGTTTCTTAGAGGAGATATCTGTCCAAAAAGTCAGGTGTTAATAGATTCAGAAAATACCCAACATACAAAGAAATTATTAAGATGGATAACATAAAGTATTCAACTCCTCAAAATGGATCTATAATTAATATTACTTCAGTATTATGGTCTAAAATTAATATAAAAGCAAACCTTTTGGATTTTGATCTGGATTTCCTCTATTTGTGGTTTCTGAAAAAATCAGTCGACCACTTTTCTGGAATTGTTCAGTTTGTTTGCCTCTGACTGGTTTGCTTGGATCCACACGCAAAGACGGACTATTGCAACTGTTAAGGTAATAGGATGTTTGCTGGAATGGTTTTCCTTTGGAACTTTTCTGTGATTCATTGAGGGATGTAGCTGGTGTCGTACTTTGCATCTTTGCTACATTTGAGGTAGGAAAAGATACCTTATGTGGCTTCTTAATGTTATTAATAGCAGTTGCAGTTTCCAGTTTCTTGGCAGAGATAGCTGCAGAAGATAGTTTAACTCACTTACAGCCTAAGGGAAAACAAGTAAAAACCCAATGCCTGCTACAGGTTGAAACAAGGTTTTCAGCTTACTTGTATTGGACTCAACCAAACCAGCAGAATGCCTTGGTTTGGTGTTGTTGTGTGTATATCCTGTAGAGAGAGTCAACGAACAGGAACTAATTGGAGTCTGTTTCATCTGTTTCAAGATAAAGACAGACAGTTAGTTCTCTTTTAAAAAAATGAAAAGAGAAAGCAAAAGAAAAATTGATCCACAAAACTATAGAACTTACATCAGAAGCTTTTTTCAATTTATGAAGTGAATTAAGAAACATTCCACAACCCTAAAATTGAAATAAGAGCAGAATTTTTGAATATTTGACAGATAGCCTGAAATAATGATCAGTAGTACAACATACCTTTGAAAACTCTAAGGAGTAGCTTTCAATGAATGTATCACGAACAGATGGCCATTTGCTGAACCAAGTTGAAGCCTTAATGATTGCATCATCTTTATTTAATAAGGATGTGTGAAATATTTTGTAGGCATCCATTTGAGTCTCAACAGCTAAGATATCCACTATTTTTCCTAAACAAACCCTATGATAAAAAAAGAAGTTAGCTCGGCAGGATTGCACCAGGGCAAACACAAAACTTGTATGACACTTTGTTTAAACCTAGTATGAAACAGTTATTGCAGTACTCACAAATAAACTTGTAGATTTGAAAATGTTTTCACGATCTCATGTGCCTTTGCATATTTACACAAAAAACTTAAGGCTTGTAGAAGAACAGCTCTCATTTCACTATCCAAATTTTTAGAAATTAGGACAGCCATTAGACCTTTACTGCACCTGTTGAATAATTCTGTGCTCAAATCTGCACTTTTGTCTGCAAAATACTGAAATTGAGGAAAAACAAAGACATTTATTAATTATAAGGAGCTTGCTCACAATACAGAGATTACAGCAGACAATCACCCACATATATGACATAGCAAAGCTTTGTAAAATTTCTTGATAAGTCATCAAAGTTTGATGTGTTTTGTTTATGGTCACGTCGCTTGACTTCTATGAAATAGGCAAGGCATTCGGAAACAAGTTGAGCTAATTCTTTAGAAAATTGATGCCAGGGATCTTGAACCTTCAAAGAAATTAATGTAAAACGTATCAGGAAAAAAATGATCAAAATTGTGCACAGTAATTTTAAATCATTGCTTACTTGGTGGTTTGTAGAGAATTCTTCAAGGCACATGACTATGCAACTTACGCAAGTGCTCATCTGTTGAAAAGAATGATGTCGTATTAAATCAATCTCACATTGTATCCCTAAATATGCACTCTTGTATCAAATACTCACATCAGTACAGTTTCGTAACTTTTCTCTCAAATTTGCCACAACATCTGCACTTAGTATTGACTTAGGCACTGCTCGAGGTCCCTGCAATTTCTTGGTCCGAAAGTAATCTTGAATTAAAGGAGTTTCAGCATTTTGTGTAAGAATAATAGAATGAAGGGCTGGGGTTGCCATTTTCAATTGAGATGAAGCACCCCGTATTGAAGCTTTAACCTATCGAAAATTAAACGACACATTTTGAAGTTAAGTTCCATCCCAACCCCCCTATAACAAGACCAGATGCATTGAATAACGTGAGCAAGGTACATCTATCATACTCACCATATTTCTTGTCAGTGATAGGAACGGTTGAGAAAAGGCACACTAATATCGGCTTCGCGATGCAAACACATTCATTATTTCATCCGTCGGAAGTCCAAATGTGTGATTCTGTAGGCTATGAAGGTACAACGCCAATCTATCCATCAGAACCCAACGGTCAACCGCCGATTTTGTCGTGGACTTGTTTCAAGTTCAAAATTCCGAAATATGGAGTACTTCCGTGCGTGTCCAACAGTCCTATACTAGGGGAAAATATGTGTGTATTTTCGCTACGGGAATACGATTGTTTTGTGGGAAGTTTTACAGCCTACAGGTCCGGAACATCTGTAAAAAGGTGTGACAGTTCCGAATATTTCATTTATTTATTCATCTCCGTTAATTTTGGGCACGATTTAGTTCCTTACGTTGGTGGCATTGATACCAACCAAATTTTATGCGCGTCAAACGACGGCAAACAACGTAAGAAGTAGCCGAATGCGAG
>NW_026267175.1:1468134-1468829 GCF_000697945.3 Frankliniella occidentalis
CAACCGCCGATTTTGTCGTGGACTTGTTTCAAGTTCAAAATTCCGAAATATGGAGTACTTCCGTGCGTGTCCAACAGTCCTATACTAGGGGAAAAAATGTGTGTATTTTCGCTACGGGAATACGATTGTTTTGTGGGAAGTTTTACAGCCTATAGGTTCGGAACATCTGTAAAAAGGTGTGACAGTTCCGAATATTTCATTTATTTATTGATCTCCGTTAATTTTGGACACGATTTAGTTCCTTACGTTGGTGACATTGATACCAACCAAATTTTATGCGCGTCAAACGACGGCAAACAACGTAAGAAGTAGCCGAATGCGAGCAGTACCGACGTTAATGACGAAATCATAAATTAAAACATTTAAAAAAATGAAAAAGAAGCTGGTCAGTTGCATAATTCTTTTACAGCATGATTTTTAACAAGAGCTAGATCTGTGCCGCGCTCTCCTGTCAGTGGCGGGAAGTTGTTTCTTGACTACGTGTGTAATACGCTCGCATTTCCGGTCATTCCCTTTGCCGGCTTATTTTGTCTATGTGGGCATACTATCGGGTAAAACTAAAACGCCAATCATCCTTATGGTCCAATATAATGACGACAATCCCACCAATGTTCACGGGTAATTATTTGTAGAAGAGAGGGGATTTCGCTCTGTCGCTGAAAAATGTACGGCTTGGCGATGACAGTGGATATCTT
>NW_026267175.1:1477332-1489058 GCF_000697945.3 Frankliniella occidentalis
TATCTATGTATATGTCGTAACTGAAGGTTGTGCATCAAATTACTAGGTTATCTTGGTTAATCTTTTTCTGAGTTGTTAGGGTTGACATTGATTTTTGTTCATGAAGTTATTTTTTCATCCTGTCAAGGCCATTTCATTTCTTCAAGTTTTGCTTCTTGTCAGTGTCCTATTTTGGGTTTGAGAAGTTTGCAAATGTTTCTCATACTGTACTTTGTACCTTATTAAAGGTATGTAGTTACTGCCTGGTGAGAAAGGAATTACTTTTTCCTAGCAGATGAATCAATGTTGCTGAAGGTATGAGTTATACAATTTCTTTAGATTTGCCGTTTTCTTATTTGGCTTGGCTGATAAATGAGCATGGATCATATGTGCCATCCTGGCAAGACTGATATTATTAAACTTAAAAGCACTTAAGCCTTGAAGTATCCACAGTGTTAATCTTGCCATTTCTCAACTGATTTTATTTTAAGTGTCTTAAGATTTATTTGTGCATAGTGTAACTTACATTTCTAATTGTAAAGCTTTACGTCCATTTTTTGTTGACAAAGTACAAAAGGAAATAACATGAATCTGTTTTGTCTCTTGTTCCCCATTCATTACTTGTTTTGATGTCTCATGACACTAAGCATGAAGCCAGACTCATTGTTTTGGGTATTCTGAAACCAACTGTAAAAGTCAGCTCCAGTCTTTTTCAGCCTATCAAATTACCCAGAACAAATGATGGCCTGGCTTCAGGCTTCACAAGGCAAAATTGACAATTAGAGTAACGGAGACATCTACTAATGTGCTGTGTTAGATAGGTTTGAGGAACAAAATGGTGGTTGGCATGCTAATGTTTATTGAGTGAAAACAGTCACTGTTATGGAGGTCATGGTGAAACTATCCATATCAGTATCATCATCATGAATTGATTACAGTTAAAAACCAAAACTAAATTTCAATTGGACCCTCTCCTTTCCTTACATAGTTCTGATCCAGAAGGAGATGCCAAATTATACTAAATGAAAATGTAATTTTAACAAACACAACACAAACATGCTAATATGAATAAATAGTATAGATATAGTTGAGGATGGAGTTAGTCAAGCACAATACATAGAAACTTAAAATGAATAAAATTACTTAAACTTGCAAAATTAAAATCAACTCAAAACTAACTTGCAAATTACAACTTAATGAAATGGCAAATATAGAGAACATTATACATGATCGATAATATCTCAAATGTCACCTTAGGACAATACCACAGGGTTTTCCTTTTACAAGTTCACAATACTTGAAACAATAATAATGCAGAAGAAAAACTCATTTTTTAAACAGCAGCCATCAATTAAAAGCAATCAATCTGATAAAATAGCATTGATTTGCATTTGAGTAAGCAGATTTCTTTTGTATACAACTGCCCAATACAGCAATGATCTCTTCCCGTACACTTAATCAAAATGAAGACAGATAGGTACTCAAAAACACACAAATCTTGAACTTCCAAACAATCCACTTTCAAAAAAAAACCCCTTGACCACCAAACACATGACAGAAGGTTAAGAAGAAGAGTTTCAAAAAAAAATCTAGAGAATATTTTGTAGAGAGCTTTTAAAATCATGTAGGTTTGTGACATAGGAGTCAATCAAACAGTTAAAATTTTCCAGAATAGCATGCCAAAATATGCCACCACAGTAATAGGAACATCTATGAACTCAATCCAAAGTACTGTGGACACTGCTGTGATATTTACTCAAGTTTGGTTACGAATCAAAATGACTACAAGTTTCCTACAACTGAAGTATTTCAGACATTCCCATACACAAAACACAAACACACACACAAAAAAAAGAGAAGGGAGTAAATACACAAGCAAAAATTAATCAATTCCTAATTTCACCGGTAAAGAACTGGCGAGGAAAGAAAATGGAATACATGAAGGAAAAGCCTTGGAACAAAGGCTATGCATATGAGTATTGAAGAAAAGAACACAAAATATACACTAGCTGAACTACCTTCACTGGTAGGTTGTATAAAATTAATTAAAATAACTACTAAATAAAATCACAGCTTTAAAAAAAGTTCACCTGGCCTTCTTATACTTATTTGGTGTTTACTTTCAAGAAGAAAAAAATCACAATAATTTGTATCTAAAGACATAAAACAAAAAGATGTACATTTTATTTGAGTGAAACAAATAAGTACACCTAACCACAAATGTCACCTTTTTGTGCGACAAACAAAATAAAATTGAATGAGGTTAAGACTAAACAATAAATTACATGAAAAATTTGGTAAACAGTGAAGGTAGCACAGACACGAAAAAGAAAATAGCCTCAAAACATGTGAAGGAACAAATAACACATTCATCACATTCAAACACTCAAGAACATTACATGTACTACCGTGGGTCGTTGTGGAGCCCTTGTGCATCAGTTGCAGTTCCGTACAAAGTAAAACAAAGCAGAGGGAAGAGGGCATTTCTATACTGGCAAGGATACTTCTGGTGAAATTGAAGCCACTAGTATTTGAAAGTAATTCTACAACAATTAGATAGTGACTTGACTGCCAAAATAAGTTCTTAAATGAAATTAAGTTCAAACGACCAGCACAGATAGTACATATAAAGACGCAGGATCATGCATCCATCTGCTCCGATATCAGAGGCACCACAGATCCATCATCATCAATCATTTTCTTTTGTTCCCCTGAGACTTCACACATGTCAGTAGTGCCAGACTCTGTCAACAGCTCACGCTTACGTGCAGCTAACTGAAGCTCGGCCAAGTCTGCCTTGGCTCTAGCTTCACGCAAAGCTTCACGAGCCAGCTCAAGCTTCAGGCGAACAGCCTCTGCTTCAACGCGAGCAATTTCACATCGTACCTGAAGAGATAAAAGATGTTATAGCCATAGCTCAAGAACGACACATAGAATAAAGATAGGTAAATGGACAGGGACTTACTTTGGCAGTATCTGCCTGGGCAGTACTTTCACGCAAAACTTGGCGAGCGGCAGCCAAGTTGAGGTGATGCAGCTCCTGGGCATGACGAATCAGTTGCCGCTGTCGTTCAGCTCTAGTATCCAGAGAAACCATTTCAACGTCGGCTTCAGCAACTGCAAGAACACTAGCGGGCATGTTCTGTTCAACCTGTCAAGATAACAACAGAAAAATTAAATAAATTTAAAAACAAAAAGTTATGAAACAGTAATTAAGTAGGCGCCAGTAATAAAAATAAAACATGGGGACTAAAGCTAGTAACCAGGCACTGCAAGCAAGCCTCCGGATGCCCCGAAGAAAAGAGTGTAACTAGAAGTTGTATACCCAAGCGACCAAATGACAACAACGTCGGTAGCAGAAAGCAAGTTCGGTAGGACGCCCACTCTTGCAAATTTTATGAAGATAAGGGGAAACTAGCTAGCAGTAGGCTGTAAAGGAGGCGCACAATAACCAGAGACTCGGACATCACAGAAATTTAATTCGGGTAATAAGTGTAGGTAAATAAAAAGCATTCAATACAGAAATAAAAGAAATGAGCGATAAGCCTTGATCGACAGGAATGGGCTTACAAAACTGAAATCAATGGCCAACGACCAACTCGAAGGACCACGTTCTCTCAAATTAAAGTGATAACGAGATTTAATTTTCAATAACACAACTTTGTACTTTATGTACCTGAATCGTTAAGGATTAACGCAATACCACCAAATACAGCCGAACGCTCAATTTTTTCCTAGCGGCGATCGACGAGTTTTGACGGGTGTTTACAGGGGGCTATGTTTACTGCACAGAGCGGAGATTGCAACCGGAAATCAAATTTGAAGTATTTCTCATACGTGCTACTGCTCTGCTGCTGCTGCTGCTGTTGTTGTTGTAGTAGTGGCCTCTGTTCAGTGTTTGTGTTTACATTTTACTAGCAGTTTTGCAGAAACCGACGATTAATTGTGATGTCGTGTCAGTTTAAAGCTTATGCCAAGGTTGACGTCGAAGAACTCAAGAATACTCTGATCAGCTCCTCTGTGAGCGGTAGGTTTCATTTTATTTGATGCGTTGTGTATAACCTAGGCAATCAGCTGTTACTACTGACAAAGGATGGGAACTGCACCCACCAGTCATTTAATAAAGAAGCTCCTCTATCTATACCCAACGACAATGCCTGAATTTTTAAATATGAAGACAAATTGTTATTTTGTGCTGCATATCATTGCCTAACTTCTATATTTTCATGATGTGCAGATGTGATCACTTATGCAGGTGTCATTGCAATGAATGTAACTTAAGTCTCTTTGGTTTTAGGTGGATCCAGTGAAGCCTATGATGATTCTAGTGGTTCAAAATTATCAGCAAGTCATTCCGCAGAATTATCATGTTTAAATACTTCTTGTGTGTCACTGTCGCCTAGTGGTGAATTTTTGGTGTTTGGCCAACAGAAAACTCTTAGTATCTTGTCAGGTATATCACATATTATTGTTTGAAAACATTCGGATCTGGTCATTAGATTTGTTTGTGGCATTCTATTATTTCATTCTAGCTAAATGGGACTCACATGAGGAAGAAGAGGTCAAAACCAAATTTAAAACTACCTGGACGGGTAATCCTTGTCATAATGACAGGTACTTTAATCTCTGTAATATTTGCAGCATGTTTCAAACATTGAAACAAAGATTCTATGTATGCTTATTATTTGGTAATTAATTTTCAGAGAGGAAATTACTGCAGTCCTTGTCTTACCTCTCATCATGCCTAATAAATCTTCCCGGTCTGCTCATACCACAGAGCAGACAGATTGGACTTGTATTGTTGTTGGTTACAATACAGGTCATCTGAGATTCTATGATGAGGTAATAGATCAAGGGCTTCAAGTAAGTATTTTTATTGATTTTTGAATGATCTATTTTTGTTTGTGTTTCAGGGTGGAGATTTATTACTATCTGAACAAATACATGATGAACCTGTGCGTTATATCAAGTGCCAGAGCTACCACCCCTCCAAGAACTCAAGTTATGATGATTATGCTGAGGAACTTTATGTTACCTTCTGTTCCAGCGTTGCTATCATTCCTGGGTTTGCGTTGTTTCAGACATTACGTGCATGTCGAAACCACCTTGCAAGAGGTACAGTAGCTCTACTATTACCACTTCATGGTACTTTTGTGTTCTACCCCATTAGGGTAAAGTTTATTAACTTACTTTTAACTTACAGTGAAAGCCAATTTCTCAGAACACATTTCTCCACCACCTTTGACCTTGAAAAAATGGGCTTTTGTAGATCATGAAAGTGTGAGCGATTGTGAAGTGATTGGCCCTTCCTCATCTGACATGTTTGACCATTTAATGACAGCGTCTATGTGTGGAGGCTTTAATACTTGCTACAGGTCTGGTGCGCCCAAATCAACTGTAGTGGTAAGTTGAGTGCCATAGTATTAATTTTTCAATACGTTCCATGTGTTGGGTCCACGCTGTGTGGACCAACCTAAAAGTGTCCTAGTGATGCCACGAGTCTACCCTAAAATTTTTATAGGCCTCTAAATAAGATTAAAGCCCCATAAATTCAGTGAAGACTGCCTGTAAGGGAGGATGGTGAAAAATGTCCCGCACTGAAAGTGTTCAACTATAGAAATAAAGCCGCTTTGTTGTTATATTTACTTCCAGGTTGCTGCTGGTAAGGGACCATTTATTGGTTTTCATCATGCCTTGGAAGGTATAGAGGGTAGATCAGTTTTGACTGATGTTGCTCAAGTAGTAAAAAGTAAATTTAAGTAAGTACATATGCATGCCTTCTGATGATATTGTGATGTTAGAAATCTAGTTGTTGTCATTGTGTTGAACATTTGAGATCTATTCACTTCCCAATTTGTTTAGGGGCTTCTTCGGTGGTAGTTCAAAAGACTCACAAAAGAGCACAGCTGTTATTGAACCACCTGAGAATTTGGCATGCAGGTGATTATTATTATCATCATTATTATTTATTATTATGTATTATTATTATTTTTATTATTATTATTTGAGTAAATGAAGGAATTGTATCACTGTCTAATCTTCCTCAATTTCCATAACATGAAAGGTTTAGCCTATTTGACCCAAACCGTGAAGCAGATCATATTGTTCGGTCCCCAAATCGAGAGTATTCTGTTGTGTCTGATGGATTGGGAAGACTGACTCTAATTAATAACCTTAGAGGTATTGCTGTGCGAATGTGGAAGGGTAAGTTGATTCATGTCAAGATTTATACCTGCCTTATACTAGCAGTTATTTGAAGAAGTTAATCAACTTTTTGGAACATGTAGGTTATCGAAGGGCTCAGTGTGGCTGGCTTCAAGTTGAAGAAGAGGAGCCGTCTCAGAAAGGAAATCCAAAGCATCTTCTACGGACTGTATTATTTCTTGTAATCTATGATCCCAAAAAAGGAATGCTTGAAGTTTGGACTGTTCCTAATGGTGTTCGTGTTGCAGCTTTTTCTTGCAGTAAAAAGGGCAGGTATGCCATTAATCCTTTTGCTTTTAAATTTCTTGTTACAACTATTTTTTTTTTTCTGAACCTGCTGTTTTGTTTTTCTATAATTTTAATATTTTCTTTTTAGACTGCTCTATACTAGTCATGGCCTCGTCGGATTGAATAATGCTGCAGTGAAATGGGCAAACAAAAGTCTATTACCATGTGCATTCATTGATCCTAATGGCACTGTTTTTCAAATTATTGTCCCTTTCCATTGTGCCCTAAGGTAAACTAATTTAAGTCAATAGAATCATCAATGTTTGATTATTAAGTAAAGCAGGCTGTAGAACCCTTACATTTCCAAACAGTGATTCTACAAGTGATAGAGCTGCTGACCTTGCTCTCCTTCGCAAGCTGAAATCCATTTTAAGGGAAAATGATCTGGATGATGAACAGCTTGCTCAGGAAGTTGGTTTGTCAGCTGCAGAGCTGAAAACTGAAGAAGTTCGAAAACAGATGCTAACAATGTTAACTTTACACAAACATATCACCATTGATGCTCTAGAAGCTGCTCTTGCTGTTTTTACAGACAGAGCTATGAGTGAAGGTCAGTGCTTACAAATTACTCAATAGTTAATCCTTCTTTTTTTGAATCTTCTCATTATTACGTTTAACTATTGATTCTTTTCTTACCAGATTCCAAAAGACAGATGCTCTTACTTTCCTGTCAACAACTCCGAAATTTGCTTGGATTTTACAAGTTTGTTCAGCAACAGAAGGATAGGCCTCCAAACTATGCATCAGTTGTACCTCAGGAGGGAATTTCAGATTTGCAAGTAAGCTCAACTTCTTTCTATCATGCAAAACCTGTTTGGTTAAAGGTTTTTTTAAATGAATCCTGTGTGTATTTCAGGCAGCATGTGATGTTCTTTCTGTATCTGAGCGAGAATTAACAGCTCTAAGGTCCCTGATGTCTCTTTTGGGAGTGGCTCCGAGTTCTCAAAATACTCCACGGAGGGAAGCTCGAGTTACTTTTCATGAAGGAACATCGCCTGGAACATCATTGGTTGATTATTTGGCTTGCTTTGAAATTGGGAAAACATCTCAAGGTAACATTGCACCCAATACTGTTGCCATTAAAAAGATGCAGTCTTCCAAACTGAAAATTCTTGGTAAGTTAGTTACTTTTTCCTCCCAACAATACTGAAGAGAATAAAAATAAATATAATGTAAATGGTTTACTTATTTCACAGCTGAACTGCTATTCCAGGGTATCTTGTACAGTGATGTTCCAGTTGAGGTATGGCAAGCAGAGGCTGCTTGCAGCGGTATTTTACCCTTCAACCTGCTTGATTTAGCAATAAACTTTTGGCTCTCTAGAAATGCTGGAAAAGCTTTGGAGATTGAAATGATACGTTTTTCAGAAATTGTTAAGGCCATATGTTTACTTGAAGGTACAATATAATATTTCTGTTTTAAATAATTTTTAAATCTTGAATCTTATTTATTATTAAAAATACATGTTTTTCATTCATTCATTTTTCAGAAGTGAACTCCTATGACCTCTCTTCATTTTGGTCTCCAGTTCGAGGAATACTTGCTTCATCTGCTCAACCCTTTAATGCTTTGACAGCAGCCCTAGTATGTAGGGCTGTTGCTTGTTCTATGGAGAAGCGTGGCTTTAAAAAGGCAAGCGAATCATACCACATTTTATTTATGTAATTGTTTTAATTTTGTTCAAAAAATTTTATTTGAGCAATGTTAATTTACCAATTTCAATTTTGGTCACAGAGTTCCAAATCACCAAAGAAAAACCAAGCCATTTCAAAGACAAAGGACTTAGAGGAAAGTTGTAGTAGTAACAGTAATGGTAGTGATATGCCTAAGGAGTCAAACTCTGTTACAAGTGAAGATCTAGTTAATGCTGAAGCTCGGAAAAGTTCTGCGGAGTGGGAAGATGTATCATGGGATTCTGTTAAGTGGAATTTACTGATTGGGCGTCTTGAAGATATTGCCTTACTAGATCAAGTACTGAGCCAAAATCCTGCTGATTTATGTGATTTATCTATGAAGAACCATCTTCCCTGTTTGCCTTATGTAAAACCTACCATATCACTCTCTACAGTTCTAGAAAAAGGAAAAGGTGTGTCTTCATTGAGCTTATAGCATGCAGTATTCTTGAATAACATAAAATTGTATAATTTCTTTATTCTCTGATCTAGGAGCTGTCTCAGAGCATGTTGCTAAATGGATTACAACATGTGGTGCTGATCCAAAAACTCTTATTGAAAGCTCTGATATTGAGTGGACAGAAAAAGATGCTGGTGTATTTAACAATCCCGAACCAATGGATGTTGATGAACCAGGCCCTGAAGATAAATCAGAAGTAATGATTCGAGAAGGCATTCCTGTCATGCCAGAGAGAGGAATGGAAGCCAGTTCGTTGTCAACTTCCCATGCACAAATACTTGACAAGATACATATGTTGAGATTGCATTTCCCTTACAGTCTTTGTGGTAGTGTCTTAGTTTCAAATATCACCTGGGAATATCTGTTGGAATGGCATAAAGCACCTGAATATATTGATATTTTAAATGCAGCCATTACTTGCCTTCAAATTGTTCCCAACATTCATATAAGACAAGGTTAGCTTGCATCACTGTTTAGAACTTAGCATTTGGAATTGTCTTTTGATGTTTTGATTTTTCACATAGGCTTGTGCTCTTTGATGTGGTCCTCTCATCTCAAACAACGATTTGAAACAGCAACAAGGATTGTGAATGAATCGAATGGAAACCCAAAGGAAAAACTCTGTCGTAGAGAGCTTCAAATGTCTGATGGTCAACTAGTTGAATTCGTTGAAACATGCATTAAATTCATTGAATTGTACATTGAGGTTTGTTTAGAATAATTACTTCTTTATTCCTATAGCTAGTTGGCTGTTACACAATCCTTTCACCTTTAATATTTTCTTATTTTTTTAATATCTATTACAGGCAATTAACTTAAGTGAAGTGATGAACCATCCAGGACCTAAGGCTGTTGTTAATCGTTCTGAAGATATTTGGGATTATGATGAACTAGTTTTAGGAACAAGCACTCCCTCTTTGACTTGTTTGGCTCTAACACAGCAACAAACATCATTCGAACACCTTCACCTTCTACATCAACTTGCTGTGTCCATGCACATGATTTTAGCTCTAAATTTGCGGGGACAACAGTTGACACCTATTTTCAAGCCCACGGTGCCTAATTATACAAATTATCTTCTTACTTTCAGTCCAAATTTGGATGAATTTACACAGTTCTGTTTCTTACAGGAATGGGCTGAATTTTTTTCTGAGAGCTCTGGTGCTGCTTCAGTGCAACATGAATATGTGGATCCACAACTCTCAAAAAAGAGGACACAGTTTCTTATTCGAGCTGTTAGTGGTGCAATGCAAAGTGTTATATCATCAGATCCCTCCCATGTGACTGACTTGGTATGTCTCTATCTATAAAAAATTCGGTATACCAAAACTATTATATTCATGGAGTAAATCTGTGACATGTTCTCTGTTAATTTCCTATACAATTGTTCCTAGAGTGGAGGATTAAGTGCTGATATGAGTACTGCCATGCTGTGGTTTGGGAAGTGCAATTCTTTGGCTTACACATGGGATATTAGTATTGATCCTATCCGTAGACACCATGTGTGTCTTTTGTATTCCTCTGGACACGATCGCCTGGCTGAAGAGGTAAGTTTACCACTAATTATATACATCGAAAAATTGATTCCATTATCTTGTTTATACAGTAATTGTACATAATATGCAGGGTTACACTGAATAAATTTTCCCATCCCTAGATTTTGCCGGCTGTCAATGATTTAGGGGAGTTGGCAAGTCAACTCCTCATGATTTGTGGTCAACGTCTTAGAGTTTCGTTTAAGCACTCCACAGATCTTATGGAAAAAATTTCCAATTTAGACCCATATTTAACAGATTGGTTGCATGATCTGGTAAGGAAATTGCATATACATATATGCAAAGCTTTAAGTTTGGAGGATAATTTGGATTTGAAGTTGGAATGCTATATCGATTTCACTCATATGAATTTCATCCCTTAGAACACAATTGATGTCAGGGAGGTCCCACTGTCAGACACAGCTCTGCTTGCGACCCATGTTGTACAACATCTTCCGGAGAATCATCCTGAATATGATCTTGCAGCAGATCTGTTTGATGCCTTGCAAGCTCTCCAATGCATGTAAGTGTAAAGAAGAAAATGCAATGGATATTGAAAATATGTAAGTTCAAAATGGACTTCTTACAATGTTGCTATTTCAATTGCATAAAAGGGACCACCACAATTTCCGTACAAGAATCAATAAAAAAAATTAATGTGCATGGCTACATTCTATAAACCAGTTTTGTTCTCCATGTTTAAAACTTTGATTTGTTTCTTATTGGTTGGTGATTGAAACTTTCTCTTGAGAAATTGATCTGTAGTTCTGATTTAGAAGTTTAAGTCTTCTATATTTATTATTTATTTTTTGCGTTGGGCTTTCAATAACGCTGATGTAATGGACTATTTTGTTTTTTAACCATGATTTTTGGATAGGTTGCTTATGTTGTAAAAATGGAAGAACGATTTTGGTCTTGTTGTTGAGACTTCTTCTGAACTGAAGATCCTCAGCTTTTTACTTCTTGCATGTGTGCGTATGAAAGAAGGAAGTAGGTAGATCTAGTGATATGAAAATGTGATAGATTCAAATAAACGTGTAGCTATAATTTCTTCTAATTAATCAGCAACAAAAAATAGAGTTCTGCAGTAACAGGCTTCCTAGGAAGCTAATTGTTGTGGCTATAAGAAACAAACAATGCCTTCAGGTGAAATGCTTTGGAGTGTCAACATTCAATTACATAATCAAATAATTTTAAAAAGAAACATTTCCATGGACTTAACAATTGAGGTGCAGTTTTCCTTTATAATTTTTTTGTTGTTGTAGCTTCTCTCTTTCTCTTTATAATGTACTAATTTTAAAGAATCAGGTATACAGCAGGTAGACAAACTAGTTTGCTGGTTTTGTTATTGACAATATTTTTATGTTTGGATTGTATTTTTACTCGTTCTTTACCTGCCTTTTACTCATATGCTATGAGGTAAAAAGAACGAGTATTGTCTTTGGTGTGGCTTAATTTAGAAACATCAATTGATCTCTATGAATATGATAGGTACAAGTATGAATGTATGCTCATTTTATTCAGTGAACTGTGCCTCACATTTCATAATAGAGGTATTTTTGAGTTATGAGTAGAAAAATTTTGGCC
>NW_026267175.1:1489638-1500907 GCF_000697945.3 Frankliniella occidentalis
AAGGTGCATGTTTTATCCCAATGTTATGTTTTAAAAACCCTCAAACAAGGAAGAAGATTTTTAAAATCTAAACCAATGTATGGGGTTAAGCCATTAATTACATTATTTAAACAGTGTTACAACCTTCTAACTAGACTATTCCAATAATGTAGATATTACTGACAAAAATGTTATGATTTCGCAGTTCACATTGACAGAGCTTGTATTTATGTGTGTATCACTTGGGTGGTTATATCAACATAAATTTTTTGATTTTCAATATTTACACATTATTCTACATTTATATATTTATATTTGTACATAACACACACATACCATATACTTAATTATCTGAGTCTTAAGGGACATCATTAAGAAAACAGCCATTTGGTACTGTTTGGCATTGCTGTTTGACCACAGCAATAAAGTGTATCACAATTAGAAATTAGTGCAATTTTCGTGCAGTGCAGCTCTTCTAATGCAACTGAATGTCAATTGGATAACAAAGTTCTATCCATGGCACAGATTTCACTGACTTTCACCTTTCTTCTCAAAACTCCAACTTCATCACCAAAGTTTTTTCTTATCACAACATTTTTCAAATCGTTGGTACATTGTTAATAGTCACATTTTATGTGAAGTGACAGATGACTAAATACAAAAATCCTCATCATAAAAATCCCATATCAAGAGCATTGAATAAGGCTATTGTGTCGCTGTGACTTGATATTCTCCAAAATGGAAAGTTCATCTGGAAAATAAAATTAACAAAAATTATTTCCACTCATCTTTGAGTAATTTGTCATGAAACATCCCTGGGTTGGTCTCAATGTCCTCAAATATAAAGGAAATCCTCATACCTTTTTGGCAGCATCTTCTTCATCAGTTCCATCACCAACTACAACGTATGTGCATTTTCTACCAAAGCGCGCCACAATACGCTCAAAACAACATTCCTTTCCTGTAACGAATAAGAGCATTACCTTTAGCGCACTGATGTTAAGGGCGAATTACTTATCATTTTGTGTTTAGTTCCTTAATATTTAAAAGTGTGGCTTGACATAATTTCTCTTATGTCTCAAGTAACTCACCAATTTTTGTTGCTGAATAGATATTTTCAATTGGAAACATACCCCCTAGGCCATAAAGCAATACTTTTGCAAGTGCCGGGACCAACTGTGTTGTTGTTACCAGCACATTTACACAATTGGGTCTGCAAGAAATAATTTTTAAAGAATAGCATAATATTTTAATTAACAAACCAAATATTTTTATGGTTGGAACATACCTGCTATTTATCAAATTAAGACATTTGATGGCTAGTGACAGCCAATTGTCAGTAACTGCTTCTATCTCGGTCCTCAGTTGAACCCATTGTTCCCTTTTGGAATTCCCTAAGAGACCTGTTGCATATTTTATGACACGTGTTACTGATGAACATAGGTGCATTAAATGAAAATGCCTAAAGCGGACACATCGTGATCAGATCGGCAGATCAAGATCAACTGAAACATACCTCCGACGGCGTTCCTGTAGTTGTTGTACACGTCTTTGATCTTTCGGTACCGGAAGGCTAACTTCCGCATCCAGTCGACCCCCCCACGCACGCCCCCGCCGATTGGGAGGCCTCCGGGCCCCAGGGGCGTGCCGGGGGGAGCCCCGCCCAGCGCGGCCGTGGTCACCCCACTCGCGTCCACTTGGAAGCCATCGGTGCTGAAGTTGTATCCGTTGAGATCCTGCCCGTTGTCATCTGATGAGGCGTCGTCAACATGGATTTGGTCGCAAAACTGGAAAATGATGGTCGCATTTTAGTACGTCTTCAAACTGCTTTTTCCAAGGCCGACTCTAGGTGTGACGGGAGTGTGACACACTGTCGCCTTTCAATCCACTCACCTCGAGATCATTGAAAAAGAAGTGTATATCAGCTAAGTTGAAGATCATTTCTTCCATGCGTACTCCCAGCTCCTTCAAGGTGGGCAGGTCCTATATCAACAAGAGACGTGTTTTTAAAGTTCCGCGTGTGTCATCCCTCTGCAGGCCCTCGAGGACTTCAGGCGTCGGGCGCGCTCCTTACCTTGCCGTACTGCACGCCATAGTCCCCTGTGATGAGCGTGTGGAAGATGATGATGGTCTCGTCGAGGTCCCAGATGAACACTCGCTCTAGCTGGGTCTCCGATGCCGGCGGCGAAGGATTGTGCCTCCTCCCTCGGCCTCGGGAACTGCGGGATCCTGGTGGTATCACAAAACGCGCATAGGTGAGTCATGGACGGAATAGAGGCTCACTCCGCGAGTGACGGGAGAACACGTCGTGTACTCACCCTCGGAGCCAGAATTGTCTCTTCTCCGGCTTGTACCATTGCTTGGCTCAGTCTTGACGGGGGAAGACGGACCCGTTTCCGGAAGTGCGAAGCTCCCGGGCGAATCTGAAATGCAAAAAGATTTTAAAACTTGCACGCGCACGTCTCGCTCCGGTCGGGTCGGTATGATGATGGGCAGGGCAGAGCCACTCACCTGGCAGTGCGTTGAGTGAGGCGGCGAGCTGGTAGGGTGGGCCCGAGACAGCGGAGGAAGGGCTGCCGACGTAGGGGGAGTAGGACTGGTAGTAGGAGGCCGCGTACTGCGAGGCGGACCCCGCGCCGTACGGACTGCCGTAGGACGCGTAGTCCAGGCCCTGCAACAAGGACTGTGAGTGGCGGCGCTCGTCGGGAAGGTCCCCCGCGACGACCATGGTGTGGCACAGAGACTGCGGTGCGGGTGCGGTCTCGAACGTGTCACCGCAACGGGGGCCGGTGGTCTGCCCGGGCTGAACCGAAGCTGAACGCAGCACGACGCCAAGTAGGAAGCCAGGCGGGATATATCGCGGGGTGGGCTGGCCGTCGGCAGGGCGCTGTCACAGCCGGAATCACCCCCCCCCCCCTCTCCCCACCGGCTGCTGACGCGGGCCCCGCGGCCGGCCGCGGTCGCGCTGACGGAGGAGCAGGCCACTCGTAGGTGCGGACGTACCTGTTGCGGGGAGAAGCTCTGCGACGAGGAGGAGAAGCCCGGCGCGCAGTTGTAGCTCGCGGCGTAGGCGGCGGCGTAAGCGCTGCTGGACGGGGACTGGGCGCCGGGTGCCGTGGAGTGCGAGGCGCCCCCGGCCCCGGAGGCGCTTCCGCTGCCGCCGCTGCCGGCGCCGCCGCTCGCGCCGTCGAGGCTGCCGTAGGAGCCGCCGCCGCTGCCCGAGCCGGCGCTGGACGCCCCCGACCCGGTGGCGTAGTTGAGGTAGCCGCTGCCCGAGCCGTTGGTGGCTGCGGCAGAGCCAGACACGTTTGTCGGGGGTTTACTGTACAGCCCTGGAAAAGAGAGCAGCGTGCATGCGGAGGCGGGGCGGTTAGACTACGAGCCGGGGTGGCAGGTGCGGTCGCACTAAGGGTCGTGATGTGGTGGGCGAAAGCGGGGGTCGTGCCAAAGTGAAACCACGAGCTTACCTGGCAGGTTGTAACCCGGGTAGGCTTGCGAGTTGTAGAAGCCAGAGTTGATGTAAGACTGCGTCTGGCTGCCGTAGGCTTGCTGCATACTGCGACGTAAAAATGCGAATGAGTTCAGCTCATTTTCAGCGAATAATAAATAAAAGACACATGGAAATTAAAACGGCCGGCTGCGTGGCTCGCAGCCCGCCAGCACGCCGTGTAGGAAGGGTTGTCTGCCCACACGGCGGCGCAGCTCTCACCTGGAGTAATATTGGGACGAGTAGGCGGCCGCTTGCGAATACTCGGAGTCGGCTGAAACATACAGGGGCCCCTGGTCAGCCAGGGGGGCCGAGGAGGACGGGTGCTCGACGGCGGACGACCCCGACGAGTCCCCGCTGCCCCCGCCCGCCCCAGACCCGCCCCCGGGCCCGCCGGGGCTGTGCAGCTCGCTCTTCACACCTGCGTCACGGATTAGTGCGGGGTTAGTGCATGCGACATGCCCGAAACGAGAAGAGAAACAAAGAGGGCGAAGCGGAAGTGAAAGAAAAACGCTTTAGTTTTGTGAGAGGTCGCTCAAGAACGAGAAACACGAATAAAACTCGAGATGCTCAATGTAGCGCATTGATTAGCGGGGGTGCGGTTCTTACCGGCGTCCGCGGTGGGGCTGGCGCTGGCTGCGCCGTGGGGCCCGCTGTGCGGCCCGACGGGGGCGTGGGAGACCCCGTGGGGGGCGCCGTGGGGGACGCCGTGGCTGTGGGCCCCGCCGCCGAGGTGCGCGGGGTGGCCGTGGGCCGCGTGGGGCCACGAGTCAGTGGCCGCCACCGCGGCAGTGGCCAGCGCCCCGCCGCCCCTGCCGCCTCCGCCGCCTCCGCCGCCGCCGCTACTGCCGCCGCCGCCGTGCTGCGAGTGCAGTGCCAAGGCGCCCGCCGTGCCGTTCTGAAGACCTGGATAAATTTAATGAAAAGTTGCAGAGTTAGTGAATATTTTCACTCAGTGCTACGCGCTGATTCTAAGTTATTGCAATAAGTGTATTTCGGCTTACGGAGGAAGAACTGAAGTGTTTCTTACTGGTCGAACTCTCACCCCCACTACTCGCGGGAAGCTCTCGACCACTCGGGAACCTCTATGTTCTACTGTTCCTCTTCTTCCTCCGTTAGGCGAATGTACCGGGAGATTCATAGAAGACACAGGTGCGAGCGGGTGTGCCTACCCGCTCTGCCCGTAAGGCGCCATAGCCCTTTGGGTAGGCAAAGCCGCGCACACCAGCGTCTTATCTGAATCACCCAGTACGCTATATACTTGCAGCTGCGACCTGCGCCTCTGAACTCACCCGGGGCTCGCGGTGGCCGCTGACTGTTTCCCGGTGGCGAGCCGCACGAGGAATCGCCTCCGCTCTCCGGCGACGAAGCGTCCAAACACCTGGTTGAAAGAGAGAGAGAGGGAGATGGGAT
Organism: Frankliniella occidentalis; assembly: GCF_000697945.3. Taxonomy (NCBI): domain Eukaryota; kingdom Metazoa; phylum Arthropoda; class Insecta; order Thysanoptera; family Thripidae; genus Frankliniella; species Frankliniella occidentalis. Next base: position 1,494,518 of record NW_026267175.1, read on the forward strand.
CAACTCGAGCTCTTTTGTACAGAAAGTCATCTGTTCCGTGCATATCAATGGGCCCATTTTAGCTTGACCGTTCCAAAGGGGCGTGGTCCCGTGCCACATGCATCTGGTTGTCTCTCCAAACACGATGAGCGTTCCCTCGAGAGCATCGACCTCGGCCCCGGAGCCACTTCCGGTCGGCGGGGGTAGGACCAGGGAGGAGGCCACCTCCCGCCCCCAAGGCTGTCCGTCAGGCACGCTGTCAGGCCTGGCCCTCCCAGCTGGGCACCGCCAGTTCCGAGAGGTGGGGGTGGGCGGGGCGGGCGGGGCAGTGCAAAGAGCTGTTTGCAGTTTCAGCGTCAGCAGTGCTGCTCAGCCCTGAAGAAGTAGCCGGCAGCTCACCCTCATGCGTGAGGCGTTCAGAATGAGGCATTTTATTGGTATAAAAAATAGAGAGAGTCTTGGGGATTGTCTAAAACGATCAGGAACAACATGCCTCAAAAGCCTAACCGATTTTCGGAAATGTTTAAATGTCTTAGAAGACGATTCCAGAAAAACGGCTGAAGGCCTGTGATGTTCTGGCATGTTCTTCTTGCTCCTTCCTGATCTTCTTTATGCCAATAAAATGCCTCATTTGTTGTCGTGGCCGTTCGAGTGAGTGGGGTGCGTCTAGAGTATGACCCTTATGATCAACGAGCAATCACGTGATAAGAGGGCACGATGACAGTACTAAGGGGAAAAGGGGGGGGGGCAGTGTACAGAGAATAAGGGCAGGGGCGGCGGCCCGGGCGGTCTTGTTGAGGCTGGGGCGCGGGACCTCCAGCAGCCGAGTCAACAAGGAAGGAGCCGAGTGAGAGAGAGATGATAGCGAGTGTGAGGGAGAAGGACGCCGCCCGAGTGGGGCGCCGCCTCTCGTCATATCTTGCGAGCATTCGGGGCGGCGTGCGTGTCCGTGTGTGAGGCTCGAGGCCGCCCTCCTACCCCTTTCTGGTCAGCGTGTTTGGTCTTTGTGCCCCAGCCGCCCGCAGCCGGGCCCGGGCCGGGGCTGGGCCACACAGGAGGCGGACCCCACCGCTACCGCCCTGTGCGCTGTGCGGCTGGAACACCAAATACCGCCGTGCCGAACCTCACTACTACTTCTTCGGAATTTTGCGTTCCGCCCCGGCCGGTGGCGGTCTGTCCCACGCGCCTGTGTGGCCCCCTCGGTGGCCCGGCGGCCGGCGGCGGCGAGTATGGGTGTTGCAAGGCCAGGAAGGGGGACAAGCGACAAAGACAACTTCTAGTACCTAACCGCGTATAGACTTATCTTGTACCTGACTGAACCAGGTGACAGATTAACCCCGCGCACTTCTGTAGTTATGCTGAACGGCACGCACGAGAGTGCGGGCGGGCTTGCCTATCGCCCATGTACACGGCGCCTTACGGGCCGAGCAGTAGGCAATTCTGCCGCACTCGTGCGTGCGGTACAACATAACTAGGAGTGAGCCACCTGATTATGACGTTGCTGCTATAGGGCGTCGTAACGTAATGAAACTCGTAAGAAAACGGGTAAAACCGGAAAATACACTAGTAATTTAAATTCGTTTCCGAAGCGTTTTTGGAAAATTTCCAGTGTGTTTTCCTGAAACGCTGTCATAAAGCAGAAAACGCTTCAATAACGCACTTTCAAAGTTGCAATTTTAATTTCCATTTCGTGCGTTTCCGTTACGGGTTACGTTATGACGTCCTGGTTGCTATGCTTTAGCAAGAGGGGATGCATCAAACTCACCTGCTCCTCGCTGACTGATCCGCGTCCGGGTCGGAGAGGGGCCGCTTCACCTGCGGGCAGAGAGATAGAGAGAGTCAGAGGGGGTGCGTCAGCGTCGGGGAACAAGAGAAAGAGCACTCGTTAGTGAAGTGAACATTAGTGGCGCCTCGGTGAGGGGCGCGCACAGGGACACGTGGACCGGGTCAAAGGGTGCGGGAGGCGCGCACACGTGCAGGGCGTGCAGGGTTGTTAGAGGGTGCTCGACGGAGCGGAGGGTGGCTGGCAGCAGAGGCGGCGCAGAGGGGTGCAACGGCCCCCATTTATAAAGAAAACAAGCTCGGCAGGGCATTCCTCGCGCACCTCGCCCCTAGACGACGGAGGTGTGCGGTTAGTTTGGCTGAGATGAAAAAAAGAAATACAACAAACTTGCTGTCAAGGCTTTACGACCAAAGAGAAAAAAAAAGGCTGGAAAAAAATTACGGGAAAAAGTTTAGGGCGGCTTAGGGCGGAACGGCCGCGTTGCAAACACATGTGTCGCTCAAATTACTCCTGTCAAAACTATGCGGCGCCCCGCCGGAGCTTCTTCTTGTCGCCTCCTGGTTCTTATGCCGTTCGGAAGGTGCGTCGCGAGGTAATGGGCCGTGCGCGACGGGGCGGCCGGCGGGGCGCAGCGCAGCTCAGGGGGAGGGAAACTGAACCCACCCCTCCCCACCCGTCCCCACCCCTCGGCACCGGACCGCGCCGCGCTGCAGGGGGCAGCCGGCCAGCGAGAGAGACGTCGGGGATCACATCACAGCACCGGCCGCCCAACCCCGGCCGTCAGGCATCAGGAGGGGTCGGACCAAACGCGGCGCCAGGCACAATGCCTGCGTGGGAGTGCACCGGGGGCGCGGCGGGGTGCGGCGGGGTGCACCAGGACCCGGGCAGGCCGACCGCCGCCGCCGCCGTGCTGCCCGCTTTCAGCCCCAATGCACCTCAAAGGTGATGAGCAGCTCCCTGCCGTGGGAACAACAACGAGGCCCTCCTGCCCGGCAGCGGCGGGCGGCGAGGGAGGCTCGGCACACAGCACGGCACAACCGTGTCGCGTCTCTCTCTCACACACATTACCGAGCCAATTGTAGACAGAGCGCGAGAGCCTGGCCTTGGATAAGTTGGGCTGATGGCTGGCTAGAGGTGGATGGAGTAGCTGCAGGATGCAGGCGCCTCCCGTGTCTGGTGACCGGCTTCCGCTTTGGGGGCGGCGCGGCGCTATGCTGGTGATCCTCGAAGACGCTACGTACTAAACTACACTCACCGCGTGCAGGGGCTGCTCCAGGAAGGGGGGCGGGAGGGGGCGGCGCGCCGCGGGCCGGCCCGGCATGTAGAAGGGCATGAGTGTCACCATGCTGGAGGCGGCGGCGGTCCGCTGCGCCGGAGAAAGGGTGGGAGGGAGGTCCTGCTGGGGAGGACGGACGACGCAATGAGTTTAGAGGTCCTTGTTGTGCGCCGCGCACCACCTTCGGCGTGGTCGCCGTGTTGACCAGGTTGTCGTCGCTCGCCCGCCGACGTCTGTCTCTCTCACTCTTTCACAAACGCACAAACGCACACGCACTCACACACACACACACACACACGCACTTGAATCGCTCTCGCTCTCTCACGGCGGAGCTTATCGCACAAACGCGTCGTTGCGCGATTTTCGTCCATGACCGATTGGCGCGACACGCGTACCCACTCTAACAATGCACACTCACGCACGGCACACTCACACTCAGACACGCTCTCGCATTCCTGCACTGCACTGGCCTACTGTTGGCCATTTACTGACCATTCATTCAATTTCCATTAAGGTTTGAATGACATGCACTGATAACTTTGAATCATTCACTTGATTACTCGTTCTACTACTCCCAACCCCTGACTACACACACTCACTCACTCGCACACACACACACACACACACACTAATTAACAATGCACTTTGCATCGATAAGCAGACATTCCAAGGATAAACAGTGCGAATGAATGAATGAATGAATGAAAGAAAATAGGAATGAAACTTTTACACTCGTTCGCTCTCCTGACTCGCTCTCTCACACACAAACAAACACACACACACACACAAGCGCGACGGCGAGCGGTGCGACGATGACCCGGCAAGGACCTCGCGTCACACCTTTGTAACCCCGACCAGACCACCTCCTCAGGACGGCATCGGCATGCTCTGGTGTCGCCGCGCGGCTGCCCGTACCCCGTGCCTCTGTCCTGACGGCTCGGCTGCTCGGCGCTCACTGAGGAGGGAGGAGGTGCTGCTGCTGCTGCTGCTGCTGCTGCGCCGCTGCCAGCCCGGCCTCGTGTTGCCCGCCCGGCCCCTGGCCTCGGCCAAGGATCGGGCAAGGGCACCGCGCCGAGCGTGTGTGAGTGTGTGTGTGTGTATGTGTGTGGCAGCAGGGGGTGGCCGGGACCCGCCGCGCCGGCCAGAGCATACAGGGTGGTGGCGGAAGGCGGTCAAGTACACAGAGCAGGTCTCTGGGGGGGGACGCAGCGAGCTGGGTACAAGGCACAATGAGTATACGCCCCAAGGGCAGTAATAGTTAGCGTAGTGGAGGGAATTCCCCCCAACCGTCCAAAAAATTGACTCCGACTCTCAGATTTAGCGCCTACCCATTTTTGTAGCCATACTGTACCGCATGCAGGAGTGCGGGCGGGTTTGCCTACCGTCGCTGGCCACGGCGCGCGCTCACGGGCCGAGCGAGTAGGCAACCCGCCCACACTCGTGAACGCGGTACAGCATAACTACAAAAGTGCGCGTGGTTATTCAGGCGACTGGTGCAGCTCACTGAATGCTAGGAAAAACGTCGTCAGCTCAACGAAGACACAATTTAAGTTCGCCTTTCTTGAGAACTAGACTAGATCGCGCGTCGACTTTCTGCAGCTCATGTGCACGGAAGTGACTTACTTATTGTACTCAGATGCACGTGGTCCAATGTTTTCCTTTGCCGTTTAGTTGCTCTTGTTGCGGTTCCGCGTGTGTGGCGATTACTCTTCCTTTTTGTTTTTCGGCGATGCACACACACACACACACACGGCCGCCTGTATTTGACTGTTTATAAGCCGGCTTCAGAACAGAAGGGGGGAGGGGGTCCAGGTTCCAAGTGCGGTGTGTGGATGAAAGGAAAAGGAGAGGCGATAAAATGCGGGGAACGGTGAAGGGGGAAGGAGAAGGAGGGGGGGGGGGGCGTTCGTCCTGCATTGCTGTCGTGAAGCCCCCGTCCAGGCGCCATCTGACACTGCGAGTTGTTATCAGGTTCGTGTCTGGGAGAGAGAGAGGGGGAGAGTCGGAGGGAAAGAGAGCACTTTATAAGCAAGCCTTGCGCCCGCACCACCAACCGGACGACAATTTTTTTTTTGTCATAACCGGCCTTGTTCTTGTTCGCCCCCTCCTCCCCCCCTGTGGAGACGTCCTTCCCGGTAAAACGCCCCCCTGCCCCCCGCGCTGCAGCTTACGCACGGCCCCCCCTCATGCCATCCAAAGGCCCGTTTGTGGGGCCTGCTCGCCTGCCTGCGGGACGCCCCCCGTCGCCCGCCGGGGCTGCGGGACATGTGTTGGTGGCAGCGAAAAGACAAAAGAAGGAGACGCAGGGAGATGACGGTGTGGCACGGATACACGGCCGGCCACGCCACGCCATACGCTCGGCGTACTTACACGGCAAAGCGTCCGCTGCTGCGGCGTGTGTATATTTGTACGGGGAGAGATGGATCGTTTCGGTGGACGTGATAACGAGGCCGAGCCTCCTCTCCCTCCCGCCGCGGCTCGTCTGTCAGTCACTCCAGTTCGATATGACCTGACCATAGCCGAGAGGCGCCCCCGTCAGCCGTCCACCCTGGCGGGCCGTGGGAAGGAGTGAGAGAGAGAACGTCTAGCCTTCATTAGTTATCGGGCACTTGAATAAATAATTGGGGTAAAGCGCGACATTGAAACTTGTTGCGCGTGCAAAACTTGATGGCTGATTTACAGCATCTGTTTGTGGGGAGAGGAAGTGAGAGGGGAGGGGAGGGGAGAGGGCGAAGACTAGGTGAAGGGGCATCATATGGAATGACAACTCACTCGCGCACTCGGCACGGGCCGGGGGAGGGGGGAGAGGGGAGAGGCAGTGTCTGATAGATGATGGAGGTGCTGCACCCACCCACCTCGGGGCACATCGCGCCCCGGGCGCTAAAGGGATTTCGACTCCATTTATATTCTGAGAAGCAGGAGCGAGGAATAGAGAGGCGGAGGGAGAGAGTGAGAACGAGAGGGCGAAGAGGGAAGAAGGGGGCGTTTTACGTCGGGAAAGAGGAGAGATAACCCGATAAAAACAAGCGGGACACCCCGCTAAGTCGTCGTTGATCGTTGTCTGGCCTCCGTGGCTGCCGGCCGTGGTGTGGGCGCGGGCCGGTGGTGGGGCCCTGCGGGACCTCGACGCTTGGCCGGGGTGGCCGTTCCACGCTGCGGTCCTACGGGTGCTGCTTGCTGTGCTGTTGCTGGGCCTCGTCGCCCGGTACGCACAGGGGTGAGGGGGAGAGGAAGGGGTGCCCAGGTCGCGCGGAGTGCAGAACACGGTGCGGTACGGTACGCCCTTGCAGCGCGTGCTCGCGGGTGTTTCCTATCCCCAGAACACAGGGCACAGACCGCCCCGCCCCACCCC
>NW_026267175.1:1501532-1502063 GCF_000697945.3 Frankliniella occidentalis
CGCGCTTCACTTCACGTACTGCTTGCGGCCCCGCGCACTGCCGCACCACCACCGCACCCCCTCTCTCTAGCGCACGCGTACTTAGGCCCCAGATAGATGGGATCACGAGATAAGCACAAGCACGTGCGGAGACATGCGGAACGCAGCGACGCCTATTGAACCACCGCGAAAACGCTTTCTGCAACAGCGTTACAGTTACCTGCAGCAGACGTTATACACGTTACACGCACGTTCTCGTCGCAACCCAACCCATCCCCGCGCGGCTTCCAGACGGTGCCTCCCTCCCTCTCCGATAGGGTCTCTGATGGCAGCCTTCGTCGCGTCACTTTGCCCGTCTCTTTTCATTTCCGAAAAGCGGAACCTCCGACTCCAACCCCTTCTTCCCTCCTCTTCCTCAGTCGACCCGGCGGCACCCACGAGGCCCGTATCGAATCGAGTCTCGTTTTCATTTCCCCCGTTATTCTCGGGATCGCAGTGTCATTTCGTGGTAAGACCGGCGCTTTCCCCCGAACAAGGGAAGGCAGGGAAGGC
>NW_026267175.1:1502421-1502686 GCF_000697945.3 Frankliniella occidentalis
GTCTTTCTCGCAGTTTAAAGAAAGAAGGGGCACTACTATGTGAGTTAGGTAGGTCATGGTTTGTTACGCACGCAACGCAAACTTCTTTTCAAACCCGGCCTGTTCGCTTAGTTCAGCCATCATGCTCAGCAGAAAAGTGCCGAGTGTGCGGCGGAGGTGGCAGACTCGTACGCCCAACGCCCACACCTGATCGGACGTGGGTAGTGTAAAAAAGTGTTGTAGAAAGCAGTGACAAAAGAAGGAGACGCAGGGAGATGACGGTGTG
>NW_026267175.1:1502986-1506125 GCF_000697945.3 Frankliniella occidentalis
GGGGGAGGGGGAGGGGGGGCAAGGCGCCTATGCAGGGGAGCGAAGCATCCTCTCCGCAAAACTATCAATCACTGTCTCGTCCGCCGCTGCGCCCTCTGGCGGCGTCGCGTTCGATAGCCTATCTCAGCTGTCACCACGCCGCACCGCAACGCGCCCCGCCGCGCCACGCTACGCTCTGGCGTGTGTGAGAACTCCCTGAGCCGTACCGTAAGAGTAAAAGCCCGTGCTCATGCTCCTCAGTTACTTTAGCCGCCTCCGAAGGCATGCTGTGCCGCCAGGCACGCGTGCGGTCCGGTTGCCTACATGGGAGGGGTCCGGACGTCCGCTCCCTCTCCGGAGACGCCTGATCTGGTCAACCAGTTGAAACAGAGTGCGGCAATGTGGCAGGGACAGAGTTCTAGATGGGAGCTCACCATTGACCTTGCGGTGCAGATACGTCGACGACTAAAATTTTATATGAGAAATTTTCGAATGTTAAACGATGTTGTGGATTCCTTTATTCTCAATAACGCTCCCAGAAAATCGTACCTTTTTGATTTCACGTCAAAAATTGCTTCCGTTTCGAAAGGAAATTTCGATTTTGCTGTAAAGCTGACACAGGATAAACAGGAGGGACTTTTAAAGATGCTAAATTTAAACGCCTTTAAAAAGGAGCAAAAGTGCCCAAACACGCTAAAATTTAGCACCGTTTAGCACCTTTTGGGGATTTTAGTGCCTTTCCAGGGGTGCCAATCTCTTAGTGCGCTTGAGAGGAACGAAAGCCATTAACACCCCAACCCCAAGAAGGAGGGTGTTGATTCCTACCTTTGTTTTTCCAGTGGATTTCAGCTAATTTCAGGGAATTCCGTTGAATTAACGGAATTTAGCTTTACATCAGAGTCAACATTTCCGTTGTTAACAACGAACAACCGAAGCACTTACGTTAATCAAAGGTACGATTTTCTGGGTGCACCATCACACTCGCTGGTCGGTTCTCAGACTTGTCTTTGTTCCTAGCCTAGGCCCGGCCTCGCCGTGTCTGACGGCGGCCACTCGCCCCCAGCGCGGCCCCGCCACAGCCCCGCGGTCCAGCTAGACCAGCACGCATTGCTGACGGGGCGGCTGCTAGTCGAGCAGACCGGCGCTGCCCTTGACCCTGGCGAATGACCCGTTGGCTAGGAATAGGGTACCCTCCTCTCAATGGGAAGGCAGAAAATCCGAAAGATCCCAAAACGGAACTTGGCTCATCGAGTAGATCAAATATAATTCGGTTTTGCCAGTGGTTTTTTAAGCACGATAGCTCTCACTGTGGAAGATGGAGTAATGTTTGATTCCATCCCACTTTTGCTCTTTGGCCCGGGCTCATGCGCGGCAGGCTTGGCGCGGGGCGTAGCCGTGGCGTGACTCGGAGCCGCGTGGCCGGGGCAGCCGCCGTCGCATAGGCGCCCCCTGGCCTTCCCCACGCCACGCCGCGCCACGTTCTACGCCACGCCACGACGCGCCGCGCCACGCCGCGGACACTGACCGATGTGCTGACCGTCAGCTTGGATACGTGGGAATAGTGATCCCGCCTGGATCCCAAGACGGAGTCTTTGGAGCGCCGCACCGCAGACAAGTGGAAGGGGAAGGAGGAGGACGTGAGGTCTCTCACCGCGCCGAACTCGCAAAGTCGGCAATAACGTAGTCAGTCGACGCGATCCTGGGCATTCTTTGCTATTCCGTTGGACTACGGCGTAGCTGCAGCCCGGCTGCTCTGACGATCGTCATAATGAAGGACGAGAGAAACAAACAAAGTGTTGAACTTAAATCGCCCTGATTCATCCAAGCGGCATCTCCAATCGAATCAGTTTCGGCCACTCACGCTGGGGATGAAACCCCCCGACTGGCTCCACCGGGACCGCGGGGAGCGACGCGCCCACCCCCTCTCAGGCCTGTAAATACGCTGTATAGTGAGCGAGCGAGCGCGAGTGAGAGAGAGAGAAAGAGAGAGAGAGAGAGCGAGAGAGAGAGAGAGAGAGAGGGAGAGGGAGTGAGAGCGAGAGTGAGACAGATATACAGTGAGAGCGAGAGAGACAGAGAGAGTAAGTACGCAGGAGAGCGTCCTCTCCACCCCGGCCCTCACCAATAACGATTGAAACATGAGCCTCCCGCTTGGTGCTGGGGGAGGGCCGGAGGGCGAGGGGCGCTGAGGCCGGGAGTGAGGGAGGGGGGGGGGGAGCGGCCGACCAATCAGATGGGAGCAAGAATCGGTGGGCGGGGCCTGCAACTGCTGCAGCGGCGGCGGCAGCGCCGGCGGCGCGGTGGCGCACGCGGGCGCACGGCGGCGCGGCGACCCTCGCGCTCGCTCTCGCACACATCAACCCCACAAACTCAGTCGTCGTTCCCTCAGCCGCCCTCTCGCCCGCCACTATCTTTGTCTGTCTCTCACTCACCATTTCAAACGGTCGGGACGTTTCTCTCTCAAATCAATAAAATCCGCAACACATATAAGATTTGAAACATTCGTAAATTATTAGGAGGTAGTTGTACGCCGGACCGCGTCTCGCATATCAGGCTTCGCGATATCTCACGATCACTGTTACGCTGTGACGCGCCTGCGGGGCTGCCTGTGTCGGACAAAGGGCAGGACCTTCGGCCCCTTCGGCCCCTTCGGCTCCTTCGGCCCCCAAAAGTCATTGTCAAGGACATTTAATTTGGGTACACGAAAAAAAAAATATTTCCCCGACTAACAAATTTTAATAACGTGCTAGTTGTGATAGCAGAATTTTGATTCCCATAGTAATTTGCTTGCTTCCACAACCTATAAATTATCTGTTACGTCTATGTAAACAAAATCGTTAGTTGTGGGAACACTACCGCTAAATGTCACTAACTACTGTATGCGCGTTCCCCTCGCCTTCGCCCATACAATTCGCGCTTGCAATTAATTATGCGCGCAGTGTAAGGGGACGGGCGTTAGTCGCGGGTCGCGGGAGGGGCTTTGCTTGTCGGACAAGGCTTGTCGGGACCGAGCTCGGGACCCTTGCAAAGCCCTCCAGAGCCGCAGCGGGCGCCTTAGCAGGATGTCGGAGCAAGGCGAGCAAGGTGAGAAGCCCAGAGCCCCGCCGCGCACCGAGGGCGAGGGCGCCCTTACTCTATGACGTCCCCCCCCCCTCCTCCC
>NW_026267175.1:1506281-1510681 GCF_000697945.3 Frankliniella occidentalis
GCCTCGCCATGTTGCGGGCCTCCTCTCGCACGGCACGCGAGGCCGGCGGAGGCGACTCGCTGCCGAGGTGATTCCCTATGGTGTCTACTTTCGGCCGATACCTAAAAACCCGCGATCGACGCAATCGTGTCGCCTCCAGGGGCCTAAGTCTCGAAAACCACGCTACTCGAAACTGACGGAAAACTATCGAAAATAAGTGGGGATTTCTTGGTATCGTTGTGTAGGCTAAACCAAGACCTTTCGATTCCAGGTGGTCCTGCCACTAAGACGCAACTCGTCTAGGCGTGAGCGACAAAAGAGTGCCGCTTTCCGAGCGGCGACGGCCGGCAGCCTCTCGAACGAAGAGCGCGCAGCGCGCCGCACCGTGCCGGGAGGGGAAGGCGAGTCGTGGTGGGGGGACCGGGTCGGGCGGGGAGGAGGCAGCAGAAGCGCGGGTGGGCGCCAATGATCACTGTGGATTGTTATAATGTAAAATATATAAAAGATTTGTGTTTGCAAACTTCGGCGGAGGCGGAAAAGGCACGCCGGCCTCCGCCCCGCCCGGCCCGGTTCCCCCACCACGACTCGCCTTCCCCTCCCGGCTCGGTGCGGCGCTCCGCGCGCTCTCCGTTCAAACGGCCGCCGTTCCGCTGTCGGCACTCTTTCGTCGCTCACGCCTAGACGAGTTGCGTCTTAGTGGCAGGACTACTTGGAATCGAAAGGTCTTGGTTTGGCCTACACAACGACACCAAGAAATCCCCACTTATTTTCGATAGTTTTCCGTCAGTTTCGAGTAGCGTGGTTTTCGAGACTTAGGCCCCTGGAGGCGACACGGTTGCGCCGATCGTGGATTTTAAGGTATCCGCCGAAAGGAGACACCATAGGGAATCACCTCGGCAGCGAGTCGCCTCCGCCGGCCTCGCGTGCCGTGCGAGAGGAGGCCCGCAACATGGCGAGGCGCTCCGAGCTCTACGAGGGGCCGAACCGAAAAGAGCCCGGCGCCCGGCCATCTTTCGTCGTACAGAGCTCGGACTATGACTAAAATTCATGGCAAGGTGTGTTCTTTAAAATGAGACTCGAACCTCGACAACTTTTTTTCCGTGGGTAGGCCTAGCCACGCCTGCAGGCGCTACTCAGTCTCTACACCCAGATAAGCCGCTACTACGATGGAGTGTTTATAAAATGTGCCCATAGCGTACCCCCACCCTCCCCTCTCCCGGAAGTGCCGCGCGTGCCACCGCGCCCGTCATCACCTTCTCTCCGACCTTCTCTCTCCTTGGCCGTGGTCCGGACGTATCATCATGCGTATCATCCGGTATCATCCTCGACACTCGTATACCGACACACTTGTAAAACGCCTTCCTTATCGCCTGCGATAAGACCGGGGCGGTGGTGGTCCGCGATGACGGGGTGCTCCATGAACACGACCCCCCTCGGACCCCGCGCGCGCACTTTCACGGACCATCGCGTCTCCAAGAAGAGGGTCTCGGTCTCGGGGAGGATGCGCAGGATGCGCACAATGCCGAGCCTCCTCCTAAACGACCCAAACAGGGAGGCGCGCGCTCCTGTCCGCGTGTGTGTGTCTCTTTCCATTATTTTTACGTCTTTTTCAGGGGAGCTTCCATACATCGGCGATTATCGTCATCGCCCCCCTCCCTCTCTGCCCCCTGCCTCCTCTACCTCCCGCCTGAGGGGGCGAGGGGGAGAGAGTGGAGGGGGGGGGGGAGAGATTACCACCAACCCTCCTGCTCACGTAAGTCGGCGCGCCCGGCCCGGGAGATACGGCCGTCTTCCACGCGCCCGGCGACACAAAGGGGCCCCTCACACTCGACATCTCCGTGCAGCAGCGCCGCGCAGCTGAGCAAAGATGATGAGGACGCTGCACTGTCAATATTTTGGCTCGTCTCTATCCTTTTCCAGCGGCTGCATCTCTCCTCGAAACCCTATGTCCCGCTCCGCCACGCGGGTGCACAGGTGTAAGGGGAGGGAGAGCGGCTCAAAATATGTTCGAAAGGGTATTTAAAAAGGTTTATGTAAATCTTTAAAAAAACGCACAAAAATTTAAATACAAAAAAGAAAAATAATACAAAAATCAGTCGGTGGGTATAAATGTCGACTTTGGTCTCTGATCTCGTGAATCAATACTTTTACTTTAAAATCAGCGACAAAACTGAGCTGCTACTATACGAGACGGCTTCTTCGCGGACGTCGCGGTAGAAGAGGGGGAGGGAGGTTGACTTTTTAGCAGTGGAGCGTCGCGCCCCGCGGGGGTTTTTATTCTACGTATTCATCCGCCGCACCCTGCCGCCTTGACAAGGCGTCAAAGGGAGCCAAATGAAGATTTATTGTAAATATCACGTGGGGTTGGAATGAGTTACGGAGGAGTACAGAGATGCGCAGATAAACACACACACACAAGTCGCGGTTCGAGAGGTCATAGCCACCTGGGTCTATTACTGGTCAATCCAAAGAAGTGTGCTTTCCTGTTCATTTCTACCTCGACTGGCCTCAGCCAGTTCCCAGTTCAGTACGTCTCGTCATGGAGAAACGTCCCTCCTTCCCGTGAGCATAGGGCGCCAAATTCAGTACATATTTTTTTCTCACGCGTTTTACCTTTTTCTCAACCCTTTCGCAGAGTTGTTGGCCGGTGCCCCACTCTAACGGACCCAACGTCTGCTGATTGCTACCGTGAGACTTCTATAATAAACCCCACATACCTCCGTTGGTCGTCACGAGAATCAGAAAAAAATAAAGAAAGGGAAATATGAAATTTGGCAGAGAAACACTGAATGTAGCCTGGAGGGTGGTCCACCGTCCGGGCCGGTGCCCTAGCTTCCCCCCTTCCCCCCGTCCTCTCCGCGGCCCGCTTTTGTGTCTCGTCGACGACTTGCAACCGGACACCGCAACCCTTTCCGCGATTTTGGAAAAATCGCCGCGCGGTCGGTCGGAGAGGAAAGTATCGTTTTAGGGAGCGGCAGGCTTCGCGGCACGTCCGCGCACCCCCCCTCCACCCTTCCCACCCCTAACTCGGAGCGGAAGGGTTGAAGGATTGCGAAACACACCGTGAGAAAGGAAGAAAGATTATTCAACCCTTTCGCCGCACCGCGTGCTCCAACTCTTTTTCCTTGTTTGCCGAAACGAGGCCTTTTCCCCATTCTCACCCCAAAACTTTACATTTCCCTTCCAAGATTTGATTTGACCGAGTCGTTGACTCTCGCCGACAGGGTTGCGAAAGGGTTGAAGGGGCTATGTGGAAGGGTTTACGTAAAACTTCCCCCGATTCACAGATTATTCCGCATACATTGTCGCTAAGGGGCAGCGCGGTATAAGGACGAAATAATAATTGGCGACTATTCGTGTGAATTTTCTCTGCTCGCAGTGCTCACCCGACCACATCACGGTGACCGTCTGCCCCGTTCGTCCGAGCCTGCAGCTTCGCGGTGAGTACAAACCTAAAAGAGAAACAGAAATTGATTAGTATAACGGACACATAGGTAGGTTTGTATGTTTCTGTGCAAATGCTCGTGCATATGTTTTAATACAAATAAATGCACATAAAAGTGTTCAAAACAACGCAGAAATTCGTGAAAAAATTTGATTGCTTTGATATGTAAAAATTTTACATACGAAATCCAGTATGTTTCATACTACTCAAACTGAATGAAATAAGAGTGAAGAAATATTGTGTGTGACCGCGACCCCCGCGTTGTTGATCGGCACGGCACATGCATGGTGCAAGCAGAGAGTGCGCAACGGCACGGCGTCAACGAATCGAGTTTGTCTCCGCGCGATGTATCCGCCGCGTCATACAAAGCTGTGGCCGGCCGTCGCGCCGCCGCCGCCGCCCAGACCCGCGCCCCGCCACAAATTGAATTTGACGTCGTTATGTCGGCCCGGCTCGGCATATTGCCGGCGGCCCCGACGGCAACAGACGGCCGCCGCCGCCGCCGCAACGCGCCCCCACTTGGTCGCGAAATGGAATTATGTTGTTCATAGTCGTGGGGGGGCTCAACAGGTTCTGCCTTGGAGCGGGCCGGGGCGGGGCGGGGAGGGGCGCCTCTGCCGCACTTGCACGCGCGTCGCGGCTGCCACGCCCCCACCCGGCAGCACGGCGCCACGCCCACGCCACGGACTTATCGGCTGCGGATTTGCCAAATTGCTTGTTGTAAGCCCCGACGGGCCTCCCCCATTCCCCCCTCCCGTCGCTGCGATCCCGGACGGGCCGCTGAAGGGCGTCATCTTGTTAAACGCGTCCCCCGGGGCCGGGGCGGACACCTCCCCGTCGACCTCCATAGCAGCTGGAGCTGTAGAGGGGCGCGCTGGAGCGGTGCGGTACGGGACCGCGGCGCCCCCCAAGGGACCACCCCGCGAACACCCCGCCACGCCCCACCCCACCCCGCCCCATCGCCGTGTACCTTTCA
>NW_026267175.1:1511146-1511750 GCF_000697945.3 Frankliniella occidentalis
ATTTTGGTTTAAAGGGATCCTGTTTGAGGAGCTGCCTTTTTGAAGATAATACCCCCTGTGGAGTCTCTAGCACATACACTTCTTTTGGCGCAGGCACAGACAGTCAGAGACGTCTGACACAGAGACACAAGATCGATTGCAGGAGCCCGCTTTATTGCCTCTTCAAAGCATAAGGGCAGGCAAAAAGCTGTATGAACGATAGGCAGAGAAAAGTCAGTGACAAACGCACCCAAAAAAAGGAATACAAAATTTTACGCCTCCCAGTCAAGTGTAAAGTACTTTTACTGCACTTTGTCAGCCACTCCAACCCCCATGACTTGCTGCTGCAGCTATAGGGCGCCCCTAGGGGGTGTGGTGCTGCGGCCCAAACCCCTAGAGGCGCAATTATTAATAATATCCGTGAGGCTGCAGGCCTGGCCCGGGCTGGACAAGGTGGCGGCGGCGGCGCGGGGTATTGGGCTTGCTTACTGTGGTGAAGCTGCTACTATTACGAGACGGCTTCTTCGCGCACGTCGCGGTAGAAGAGGGGGAGGGAGGTTGACTTTTTAGCAGTGGAGCGTCGCGCCCCGCGGGGGTTTTTATTCTACGTATTCATCCGCCGCAC
>NW_026267175.1:1512650-1514282 GCF_000697945.3 Frankliniella occidentalis
CGGGAGGATGACGGCGTGCACGCTCCGGGCGCCAGGGGCCCGCCGGGCCCGCCGGGGAGCCGAGAGCAACTCATTCATTCATTCGTGTATGGATTAACATTTATTCAATTTTGAACTTCTTGATTTTTTTACTCTTTGATTTTTAAGCAGAGAATGCGGGCGTGCGCTTTAACTCTCGACTGTTGCATACTCGAAATTAATTTTGCGCCCACAGACATATTTTTTGAAAAAATTAGTTTGGCCGTATACAAATGTATGGAAACCACAAATCTTAACTGGCCTATTTCCTGAATTTTGTTATGATTTGGTTCTAAATAAGTCTAAGTTGCATAGTTCAGCAGTGCGCCTGCCAGGTGATCCAAGCCAGGACCCACCTATTTTGAACTGCAATGGCGGTAGGATGGTCTTTTTGACTCGGGTTCTGTCTCTTAAAAACAGAAAAAAAAAACTAGCACGCACATATTTCTATTTGTTCTCTTGTAATTCGAAACTCCTAAATTGTCTGACAAAGGGTTCGCCCGAAATAGAGGCAAATAAAAAGCGCACCGTCACAAAAAGAAAGAAAAAGAAAAAGGGGTTTGATGGGAAAGCGAAATAGAGCAGAGACTGGAAAAGAATTGGAAACTCGATACGGGTAGAGGTCGTAAACTAAAATAAAATGTGATTGCCCGGCCATCGCTTTGGTCGATCGATTTCGATTGATCGCAGCGTGCGCTCTCGCACTTTATTCTTACGAGTTTAGGAAACGGTTTGCCGAAAGAAAGTGGGACGTATATACTGTTCATACAAGTGCAAACGTTTAAATATCTGAGCAGACAAAATTTGAAGCACGATATATAGTGGTGTTGGTGTGAGCACTCCTTGGTTTGTAACCAGAGAACACCACCCTCCTTAGGGCCTGCAGGGAGAGGGGGGGGGGGGCTTTGTGTCGATGACTCGACACGGCATTTTACAAATGACCGATTCCTAATTATCAATCGTGTCAACTTGTGTCATCCTTTTGTTTGCCGCATCGACATTGTGGTTCAGAGAGCCCCAGAGCCAGTAAACAAACAAGGTTTGACACGAGATTAATCAGCAAACACGATAAATTTGTCGTGCATAGAATTTATTGATTGAGCAGATAATACATGACGACAGCGCGTTGTTTAACACGAAGTCTCAAACGTACCCATCGTTCTACATCACTATGTAAACGCTGAATTATTTACAATGGAAGTGCGTCTGCGGCACGCGTTCAACTCGACCACTTGCAGGGCGCAAGTCAAGCCGATAAGGAGTTTGTTTAGAACTGCATCCTTGTTTCTTTTTTCGTGTGTGTTATTTTTCGCTCGAGAGCAGCAGAGAGGCAGCGCGACCGGCAGCGAGCAGTCGAGGTAATGCACCCCGAACGCTGAGCGATGTTGACATCATTAAAAGAAAACAGATAATAAAATGAGATCGGTCGGCTGCGCATCGCATCGTGTTTGCTCCAGTGCGCATGGAGAGGGGGTAGGGGGAGACAGAGAGAAGGCCTTTTTGAAGATAATACCCCCTGTGGAGTCTCTAGCACATACACTTCTTTTGGCGCAGGCGCAGACAGTCAGAGACGTCTGACACAGAGACACAAGATCGATTGCAGGAGCCCGCTTT
>NW_026267175.1:1518327-1519677 GCF_000697945.3 Frankliniella occidentalis
TCTCTCTCGCTTCACCCTCTGTCTCTCCAACATGTCTCCAGGTGCATACCGCGCGCATTGCGCACTTTTTACAAGCTTTTGGCCGCATGATTGCCGACCTGCGGTGATTGGTGCCACACGGGTCGCCCCCCCGGCCGCTCCAGCGAGCGAGCAGGAGGGGCATAACGCTTTTATGACCCTTGTTTGGTTTGGGGACATAATTTCCCATCGCGCCCAAAGCTCTTTTATATACATTCTGCTTTGTCCCTGCTGTCAACCCGCAGCGCCCTGCGTGTGGTGGGCTCTGTGTGTGTGTATGTATATGTGTGTGTGTGTGTGCTCATTCCCCCTCATGCGCTCGATCCGTTATAATTTATTTCGTTTCCTCGGGAGTGCGGCGCCCACAAACGGAGACACTTGTTGCCGAAATACTTTTATCCACAAAACTGCTTTTCGTCCCAATCCTTTCCTCCTTCACCCTTCACGCATGGTTGGAGTACCTCTGCGCTATGCGGAGGTGCGTTTTTCTCTCCCAACTCTTCACTGTTTTATCCCCCTGCCCGGCGGCGCGATAATTTATGTTGTGTCCCTCTGGTGTTCCTGTGTGTCCGTGTGTGTGCGCGTGCATGTGTGTTGTCACCGAGGGTTTTTATGAATAACTCTGGTGCCGGTCTGGTCCGGTGGTGCCCGGCCCCGCTCTGACTGATGCTGTGCGCCACGCGCTGCCACGTGCCCGGCTCTGGTCCGATGCTGCCCGAACAGAACATTCCGATGTGCAGTTCTTATGAATGGCCGTGCCCACCTACGAGTGCCCTTCTCTTCTTTTCCCCTCGGGGGGGAGGCCATAGGGCCATACCACCGTAAGGCATACCCGGCCGTGCCGCTCACGGCGGGACACGCGGCAGTGTTTTCTCTCGTTTTAATTTGTGTCGTGCTCCTCGACGAGGAAGAGGGTAGAGTGTATAGTCACGGCGCGCGGGGGACCCCCCGGAGGAATGCGTTGCGGGGCGGGGCGGGGGGTCGCGGGGACCGACCGCTGCCTGGCCGCTCGCTCGCGGCCGCTCGTTGACCACGCGGGCGACTCGTCGTCTGGACTTTACGAGGAGGGACGGCGGGCGGGGGCGCGCACGCCCGGCAGAGCGGGGCGTGGCGTGGCGGGGCGGTGTGGGGCCTAAGTGAGTCGGGGGCAAATGAGGGTCGCGGGACGTGCTCCTGCAGGCCCACTGCTGATAATTAAATCTGTTGTTGCGGAACTTTTACGTGTTTTTTTAGCGGTGGCCGCAGAGACGAGCAGCGAGCTTTCTTACTAGACGCGAGGTTTGTGGGGGCGGCCGGAGAATAGGAAAAAGTGTGTGTGTGTGTGGGGGGGGG
>NW_026267175.1:1520910-1521878 GCF_000697945.3 Frankliniella occidentalis
GGCCGGGCCCTCCTGCCCTGTTGGCTCCCCGTGGGGACTCCGAGGGTGAGCCGTCCGCTCTGACAGTTCTGCTGAGCAGCCTGCTGAGCAGCTCGCTGAGCCGAGCCTTGGCTGAGCTCGCTGCTCCACCGTGATGCCGAGCTGCTCCCCCGCCCCGCCCGGCCGGGCAGGCAACACACCTGTCCGGCGACAAAGGAGCTCTGTCAACACACACAGCGGGGCCCCGGGGACCCTCTGGGACCCTCTGTGACCCGGGGGAGAAGCGCTCGCAAACATCTCCAAAGAATACCTCCGCATCACGCCCTATCGCATGCGTGATGGCGTGTCTCATCAGTTTCCGTTCCAATAATAAATTTGTAAGAAGTTGTGACATTTTGAGGAATTTATTTACCATCAAGTATGCACGGCTTTTTCGCCTAATTTAGTTCATAGACTTGGGCCTTCTGGATATTAAAGAAAACAGTTACCCAAGTTCTTACGGGAAAATATATAGCACATGGAGCGTTTTTCGAGGGGACAGCTATCTTACAACAAACGTAACTAGAAAATTTGGGAGTTTGGTAATGTTGGCCTCTGATGTAATTTGTAATTGGTTTCAGATGTTGCTGTTTAAGGAAACGTTATTTTTTATCATCTCGGGATGGCCATTACACCGGTGACACCCCTCAACAAATATTCTTCATTTTTTGCTGATTGAGTGACGCCGCGGTGGCCGCGCGCTTTCCACAAAAATGAGCCGTGAAGTCAACGACTCGGCGGCTGCGAGACGTCAACGTCACCTGAATGTGAGCCGCCTCGCCCGACCCGTCCCGCCGCGGCTGCGCGGCTCGAGTGGCGGTGCGCCGCGGTGGCGGTCAAGTGCACCACCGGCATCAATCGACGCGTATATCGACTGATTTATTTCGTTTGCGGACCCGCGTTTGCAGAAACGGTTCATTTGCGGGGGGAAATGCGATATTTGTAGGATT
>NW_026267175.1:1522728-1526392 GCF_000697945.3 Frankliniella occidentalis
TCCAGTCAAGCAACGCATCAATACCACGGAGACGCCCTCGAATGAACATTACCCTTTTTTAGCGGTCAGTGGTAGTATTTTTTTTTTTCTGGAGCAAATCCAGTCCATGATTATCAGGATCAGGGCTCGTCCGCAGGAGGAACGGCAACGGCGACTTCGCAAAGTGACATGACGGGGTTCTGGGTGCGTTCCAAAATTTAGGAAGTGCGATGTGGTATAGCGCTGAAACCGGCTCTCGAAAATTAGCTCATTTCAAATGCTGCGAGTCTGAGTTTTATTTTTTTCGATAAAGAGAGCAATGCGCGATCTGGCGCGAGCCGGTTGTGTTTGAAACGTTTAAATAAAGGGAATATGGTTTTCGCAGAAGAAAACGGAGATGAAAAGAAACACAGCGAGCGGCTCGCACTAAAGCAGACGGAGCCAGAAGCGAGATCTTTATCTGCGTACGGCGAAGTTGAGCGTGTGTACGTGCGTGCGAGTGTGTGTATGAGTGAGGCGGGACGTGGCCACCAAAGCTAGCTGACACTTGGTGCGAGTCTGCTTGCGCGAATCATTTAATTGGGCGCACTCGGACTTGCGGTTCCGGTAGCTGTGCGTTCAAACAGCACAAGGAGCAGTAGAGGACCCTTTCGACACGCCACGTGCGACCACGCACACGCACACAAGCGCGCGCACACGCACGCACGCACACACACACAGGCGTCCACACACACAACCATACCAAACGCGCCGGCATGAGACTCGAGGCAGCCCTCCTCCTTCCTCTGTTGGCATTCCAGGGCGTAACGTATCAACAGGGCCCCTGAAGGACACTCCGTGACACACACTCTTTGGCATTTGTCACTCGAGGCGCCCCCGCCTTGCCTCTCAAAACTCCCGTTCTCTCCGGCGACATAAACACTCTCGCTCCCTCCCTCGCTCAACGCCCTGCCCCGCCGCAGGACTTATCATCACTGAACGTGAGACGCAAATTGCGCAAGGGCGCGCCACTCCCACACCCAGAAAACCGATTCCATGCGGAAAAGAAATTTTCTTTACTGGAAGGGAAATTTCGTGCCATGAAACCAAAGTCAAAGTTTTCGTTCAGGTGACGAAAAAAATTATTAAAGAAAACCAAAAGTTTGTGAAATTAA
The DNA here is from genome assembly GCF_000697945.3 of Frankliniella occidentalis. Taxonomy (NCBI): domain Eukaryota; kingdom Metazoa; phylum Arthropoda; class Insecta; order Thysanoptera; family Thripidae; genus Frankliniella; species Frankliniella occidentalis. The sequence continues at coordinate 1,523,862 of NW_026267175.1, forward strand.
ACAAATTTATATTCTTTGTCGCAATGAAAATTTTGTTGACTTTTGCAAAGTCATGATTTTGATCCTAGAAAGACGGGTTTTCTGAGCGCAAAAGGCTCACGCTCCCCGTCCCCGTATGCCTCATCCCGCCTTACCAACCACCGCGAACCTCCTAAAATAAATAAAAAACAAAAAACAAATAAATTTCAGACGTTATTGTTGGCTTTTCTGCGGTGTGTCTAACTAGGCAGCTCCTTGTCTCTCTTTGGCTGGGCTGCTCCTGCCGACGCGTGACCCCCACGGCTCAGCCCCATCGGCTCGGCCCGCCCGGCCCAGCCCTACCGCCCCACAGCCTTCACGATCTTTGACAGGAACATCCGTCCCAAAGCCCTACACTGTCGACATCGTGGCGCGGGCGGTGCGCGGCGCTCGCCTGAGAGAAGACACTTTTGCATTGCGGTTCAATCTTTAACGAGGCGCCTGACACGGACGAGCCTCGAGGCGTATTCCGAAATGCCTAATGGTTTTAGCGCGTTGGTCAACCTAGTTTGTAGAAAAGTATGTCGTTATTTTGGGATGGAGACGTATAGGACGAGCCCGGTGGGATAGAGAGACGGGAGAGCGAGCGAGAGAGAAGAGTGAGAGAATGGGACCTGTCGTCCTGTCAGTTATGCCGTAATGCATGTCATCGAAATGACAGGCCGACTCCCGACTCCTCACCAGGCGGAACCTTGCAGTCTCAGTTTAAATAGCTCCAACACTGTTACGAATGTATTCTTGTGTAAATTATGAAATACCCACGATCAAATCCTCAGTCGTTTTCCTTCATCTAGAATGTCGTATCAGCCCCCGGTTTTAACATAAAGAGGCTATGCATTACTTGAAATTTGGAAATAATTGTGTTAAGTTTTAGATGTTTTAATTTTTTTTTCAATGAATTTTAACTTTTGCTTTATTGCCTCTGACTAGTTACTAGTAACACATTTTTATTTTCTAGCTTAACAGGTCTGTGCTTTTGTCGGGTTGGCAGCCGCCCTCAGTAGTTGGGCCCCTTGTCGGCGCGCGGCCGCGGCCGGCCCTATGCGCCCTGCGTGCGCCCGCCCCGCGCCTGCTGTTTAGATTATTCCGGGCTTTAAGTGCGCCGCGCTCGCGCTGTAATCTGTTTACGAGTGTGTTTTCGCGCCGAGACAACGGCCTAAGCAGCGACCGCTCACCACATGAAAGGCATCTTTGTGATGGTCATGTCCGCCCAACCCGCCGCGCCCCGCTCCGCCCTTCCTCGCCCCACCCGGCCTCGTCGCGCCCAACCCTACCCCTACCAACAGCATCCCCCGCCACACGCGGGAGAGCGCCAGCAGGCTGCCTGTAGTATAACTTTGTACCAAAGAAAATCAACTGGGTGACAGTGCACAGCACACCCACGAAAAAAGTTCATTTGATTAAGGGCAATTTGTCCAAACACATTGTTCAATTTCCTGTACACTAAAAACTTTGTTTTGAGTCTTTTGAGTTGAAGATTTTCTCTTGCGAGTATTTTTCTTCTGCATAGGACTGGGTGCTCAAAGGTATAAATAATAGAAGAGACACTGAAAAATCTGTGAAAAAAATGTGCACAAACGTACTCAACGTTTAATTCATGGAGTAGGGATGTGGGACCCCCAGCAGCAAGCACCCCTTTTGCAAGTCAAGTGCCCAGACCAAACGCGGGGCCCGATTCCCACTCATCTAATTTGGAAGCTAATGAATTTTGAGCGGGGGAGGAGAGGATGTTTTCGTCACTTATTACGTCACTCTCTGGCCTCCGGGGCCGTCCTCCCCTCCCGCCCCGCAGAGGACGGCGCGGCGCGGGCTATCCGGTTACACGATATTGTCCAATGCGAAGGAAGAAAGGCTTTGTTAGCGCAACTTATTGAAAGGACGAAAGAATGTCGGGCTCATCATCATCAGCGCATCATTGTCATCATCGTCATCATCATCACCATCGTGATCGTCATGGTGTCCTTGTCCAGGTCGCGTAGAGGTCCTGCGTACACCAGTCCTGAGCCAGGCTGCCGGGCTGGGCCGGGGCGAAAGAACACCCTGAAATTTTGACGTGTTACTCGCGGTGTGGTCCTAATCCTTTGGGCCCCGGCGATGCCCAGGCTGCTGAGTGGCAGGCACCCCGGGATGATTAAGACGGCAGGAGCCGGAAATGAGGTGTAATGCAGCTCGGAGTAAATCCCGGCTCAATAAAGGCAAAATCCATACCATTTGCTATATTGGACCATCTTTGTTGAAGTTAGAATTTCAGTGCCTCCGCTACACAGTAACACAATATACATCGGAAAATATTATATTTTGAATCCAAACATATTATTGTCGTGGTTTGGAAGAGGGTATTGTTATTTCTACAACAGCGGCACATCGCGTAGGGACCTGACCACTGTGGACGACCCGACCACCCTGCCGACACGGACCGAGCTATTTGTTCAGGCTCCGTCCAGCAGGCACAGAGCGAGAGAGAGAGAGAGAGAGAGAGAGAGAGAGAGAGAGAGAGAGAGAGAGAGAGAGAG
>NW_026267175.1:1527532-1540033 GCF_000697945.3 Frankliniella occidentalis
GGGGGGGTCGGGGGAAAATATATGACGGCGACGAAGGCGGGCTGCAATAACTCTGGGTGATATCGGGATGCGACTCCTCCTTGCTTTGCTTCTCTCCCTGTCTCCTCCCTTTCCCTTCCCGTTCACCCCCTCCCTCGCCATCGCTCCTCCACTCCACACCACCTCGCCTCAAAGGGGACCAATAGCGACTGTAAATTGTCATTCTATATCTGAAGGTGTGAATTTTATGTGGTCCGTAAATGAATACACCGTTATGTCTAGAGGGATAGTCGTGCAAAATTTTTTTTTTTGCGAATGTGTCGGGTGGGACTGGAACTAACTGGCAAATATTTAAAAATGATCGTTGGTTCGAACGCTCTTCTCAGCAGCAATCACTGGATGGAGAGCTTTTGTGTGTTCTGGAAATGTTTCCCCGGAAATGCAGATTTTTCAAACATCTGCTGAATGACTGCAGTGCTGAGGAGAACTGCACGACGGGTGATTTGGGCCGATAGCTATCAGGGAATAACGCCTTTATGTGAATGATTTCTTTTTATACGTCCGCCGCTTGATGTTCGGATAAGCAGAGCTGCGTGATTTTTGATGTCGGTGGTAAAATTGTTTTATAAAGGGATTCTTATTGAAACCAGTTGGGTAGGCTGGGCTTTCATTTTCCACACCCGCTTCTCTCTCTTTGAGTGCCCAGAAAATTTTCGCACTCACTTTACGTCTGTAAAACGCAAACGGCGGAATAAGTAACGCTTTGCAGTGGATCATTGTCAGTCTTTACAAGACTCAAAACAACAAACTGACCCACTCTGCCATAGTGTGCGGCTGAGGAGTTGACACTAGCCGTATGCCAATTACTGCGATTCGCCATCCCGAAAGCGGTATGGAAGAAAACTACTTTTAGTGCGAGAGGCGCGTTGGGGGCAGAATGTCCTAGGGCTGGTAATGATCAAGGGCTAATTTCAATACTTTACGAAATGTATGGATTGAATTATTGCCTGAAGAAACGAATACTTATGGAGCAAGAGAAAAAAGCATAACTCACACCAGGACTAAATTATTTTGGGATATAGTAAGTATATAATTCTCAATCAAAGAAAAGAGTGCAAGGAAAATATATTCTTGTAACAAGAACCCAGTTTAGTAATTAAATCTGAACGGGAAACGTTTCCTGGTGTCGTTACACTCCCATTTCACTGGGACCGATACACGTTGCATTAAACTGCATTTATTGTTAAAACCGTATGTTCATTATACGCATATTACATTATGCCCTTTATACCACATAATGTTGCGACAATTTGCCGTAAATGTCCTACTGTTACAACCGTATGACACGTCTGTCCCATTGTTGTAACAGGAGATACTGTCCAATAGGCCTACTGTTAGATTTTCCGAGATTTTTGGGGTAAGTGTAAAACAAATGTTTAACGCAGTTCTTGCCGCTTAATGTTTTTGAGAGAGAGAAATGCCCAGCTACAGTGACTGACGATATAACCCCTACTTTTATATTGCGGATAAGAATAGCAAATATTTAACTGTTTTTGAAAGATTAAGCAGCTGCCACAACTAAACATTTGCAGCTGTATCAACAAAATTAAAGTCCCCGGCCCGCGTACAGGGTCAATTGTTTTACTGCGGGACAATAGCATTGCTCTCGGTTTAGTTAAAATTGCCGATTTCCTAGATGTATGTTATCGTGACACATATTATTTTGTTGTTTTGGGGTATCACACGCCATAAACATGCAATGTTAATGTTAGATTTACAACGAGTGGCAAGATTCTTTAGAATCTGCAATTGTAAAATGTCGACCAGAAAGTTCAGTTTTTATCGCTCATCTCTCGAATTTCCAGCACAACTGTCACATCACGACTAACTTTTCATTTTATTGGTAAAAATTGAACCACACCTCATTAATTTATTGTGTAAGCGTATGGTAATGTAAATGTAACACTGCGATTCCACTACGAACTGATGAACCACCATTATAGGACAGAGGTAAGGACATACAAATGTTAAGTAATGAGCGGTAAGTAACGAACAGTTATATTAATCAACCGTTCGCTTAGTTGAAGTTTAAGTATTGAATTAAGTCGTCGCCCAAAGGAACCCGGTGACGCCTACCTGGTGAAAGGTGCCTGGGTACGGTGGCGAGTAATTGGCATAGTACGATGGAGTGAAGATCATGTCGGGCCTGGCTGAGCCTATGGCTGAGCCTGCGGAGGAGCCCGCGGCTGAGCCTTCGGCTGCGGCTCCGGAGGCACCTGGCAGAACCGTTGGAGGGGTGGGCTGGGTTCAGCAGCAGGGGCGTCCCAGGGCCAGGGGCGTCCGGCGGGGTGAGGGGCACAACCACATCGTAGTCACACTGACGGCGGGATCATCAACACGCACGGTCACACTTTCCAGGGCACACACTCACTCAATCACAAACGCGCGCGAACCGAGTACGGGTACACAACAACAACACTAGCCACTCGCGAGGGTACGCGGTCGCTGCAGGCGGCCGCTCCACCGCGGGGCGTCAGCGTCCACCCTGAGTAGTACGGGACGGGCAACGGGCGGCGAGGCACTGCTGGGATGCTGCTCGCTGGCCGTTCCACTGCCGCGCCCCGCCACGCCCCGCCGCGCCCCGCCACGCCCCGCCACGCCCCGCCACGCCCCGCCACGCCCCGCCACGCGGCGCTCCGCCTCGCCGCCGACCAATGCCACCCAGAGCAGGGGAGAGGGACGCCGTCGGATGGGCGGAGTCTCCTACAGTCTGCCCCGCCCCGCCCCGCCCTCCCCCCCGGCTGCTCCCTCCATGCTCCTGGGCCGGGGGTGGTGAGGGTGAGGCGGGGAGGCCGTCCCGTCCCTCACTAAACCTGCCGGCCGACAGTGGCCCGGGCAACAGAGCATAGGAGTAGAGGAGTAGCACACATGGTGGAGAGGTCGCTCCGGGTCGCTCTCTTTAGAGCCGTCTGCATCCAGACCAGAACCGCATCTCTTTCGGTGGAACCCTACACTGCACCGGGTATCGCCTTTGGGAAATTTGTAATCTTGATATGCGTTGGTCTGTGACAAAGTTGGACATGCAAACCACAAAATCCTTTCTCAAAGATTAAGGTTTTTGTCAAGTAAAAGTCATTTTGTTGATCAAGCTGTTGAAGGAAACCTTGACGCGCCCTGCCGGAAGCGTCAAGCGCGAGGCGTTATCAGGGATCGTCCAGAAAGTGCGTCCCGTTATCTCAGATTCATTCGGCGAGGGTTTTCAGCGCCTGCGAGACTCGGGGTAGGCCACCCCGCGGTACTCGCATGCATTGCAGGCAAGATGTTGCCTACCCGTCAGGCGTCACGAGAGCTTGCTATGATTACAACGGAAAACGACAGATGTACTTTCTCGATGATGACTTCGCACGATATGCACTGTCCACAACTTCAGCTTCGCAATTGAAGAGGCATCAGCCAAAACATTAGCCAGAGGCATCACATCAGCTCTGTTTGCCCACACGGCCAGGTGTGAGTGGTCCCGTCCCAGAGGCACTCAGCCGCCTCCCTCACCCTCACCGCGACGGCATCAACCCCCCCCCTCCCCACCCCTTCGAGCCGGAGAGTGCCTAGGAGGGGGAGAGTGAAGTGGATCAAAAATACAATTCTCTTTTCTCGTTGAGGCAATATCGCCGACGAGAGGCGCCAGCCCACACCCGCGTACACCGCGCCAGTCCTGCCACTGCAATAAGGTGGACGAGGAGACGATAGTTCCAGGCGACTGCCGCTGCTGTGCACAGATTAAAAGGGAAAATAAACGACTTGACATCCTGCTCGACGTCGTCGTCGTCGTCCTTTTGGGACGTGGCACGGCTTTACAGGGAGGAGAGGAGGGCGGTGGACGGAGGGGGGTCACTTTGGGGGTATCCCGGGGCGTCGAATGGAGGCCCTCGCGGAAGTGCTGCAATGTGAACCAACCATTCACTTAATTTTGCCATATACATTTGGGGCAAATTAATCAAGGTTTTCTTCAAAGATTGTGCATCAAATGAAATACCAAGGGTTGTAATCAATAGGTAACTGACTAGAAACAAAATAGAAATTTATTTGTCGCTTCTCGTCCTGTTCCTTGAATTATGTTTGTTGTTATTTTTGTTTCTCTGCCCTGGTTTCTAGGCTGCTTTTGTCCGTCTCACACGGGCTCAGTGTCATCCGTTCTGCTCCGCCTCGCTCCGGCGGCTTGGTCCGCCCGGTGCGCTACGCTCCGCCACGCCTCGGAGGCCCATCTAGAGCCCCTTCTAGAGCGCCTTCCAGAGCCTTAGTGTCACCCTAGCTCCCGGCCAGGCAGGCCCGCGCCTGGACACGGCCTGGACGCCAACGGGAGCGTGACGCGGATGTGCCCCGTTAAAAAAATATAAGAGATACAATGTCAAAATTCGCGCAAAAACAAAATGCGGGAAATTGAAATAAAATAACGAGCGCTTGATTGCCAGCCCTGAGAGCGCCAAACTGGGCCAGGCGGTGTGACACCTCACCTCACCATGCAGGCGGGCGGGCGGGGGCCACCGCTAGCGACCTGGGGGAGCCGCTTAATCCAACTTGACAAATTTCTAAGAAAGTTTTGAGGGATGGCGTTTTTGAAACAAGGCCCCCCGCGGCGTGGCGTGGCGCGACGTGGCGCGGGGCGAGCGGAGAGTGATTTAGATACGGAGGCCGCGTGATTCATTACCACTTTATCGCCCTGGACCGGACACTGCAGAAAACTCAGATGATTCGTCCAAGTTATAAAAGAATTGTAATGAAAGACGAAAAGCACCATCAAATAAAAATCTAAATGATTACTGTGCAGGAACGACTTTGTGTTGTGTGTGAAACCGCGAGACGCATGCCTTCAATCATGCCGTGTGGGTCCCTCTCCGAAGGATAAATCGCTGTTGACAGTCCGTCCCGGTGGTGGCCGCCGGCCGCTTGCCTTTGCGCCCGACTCGTGTTGTGACGCGATCGTCAGATGTTGGGTGTCGGCGCTGACAAGGTGTGAGCACGCGGAGCACGCTCCTCGCCGTGTCGTCTGCTTGTTCCTCATTCCTCCACGTCAAGGGCGGGACGCACCCCCTCCTTCCCCTCCTCCCCCTCCCCCACTCATCACGACATTCCTAACTCTGCCGACCGCCCATCCTCTCGCACCTAACCCTATTGACCTTTTCGGAAAAGGTGTTTTTGAATGAACTACGCCTCTGATAATGAAGCAAGATTATGAGATTGCGTTGGCAGGAGGAGCGGGATTTCTTTTTTTGAGGGGGGGAGGGGGGCGAGTTAAGCGCGAATCCCACTCCGACCGGCACGCGCAGCGAGGAATGCGCCTTAAGAGGGGGGAGGGGGAGGGGGAGAGAATGGTGTAAAACGAGTAGAAAGGCACGGGGAGAAGCGCGCGGTCGTTGTAGTGGCGTAGCCCCGCGAAGCCCAGGGAAGACACGAGAGTGGAGGCATGAGGACGATATTAGCGAGATAGTATTTAGTAGCGGAGAGGTGTTTTTGTCCCCTCCTCCCCCTGCATCCGAAAATGTTAATCAAAGCGAGCCAAATTTCGTGATTAACTTCGGTTGAAGTTGATTGCTGAAGATCACCGAAATCTCGATAATCGCAATAAGTTGTGAAGTTAAAAGTTCACAGAAATTCGTGAAAGTTCATATTTATTTGATCTTTAATTAAAGTTCATTTTAGCCGAAAAAGAAATGCTTACAGTTCAAGCGATCTTGCTTTCCTCTTGACGTCACTCTCGTGATCGCTTCTTCCACTCCTACCGAGTTCTAAAAGTCAACCTCCAATACAAAAACGATAGTGAAACAAACGTGCAGTCCAAACTTGCCGGGGACACACCTTGAGGACGACACCACGGTGCAGTGGGCCCTGCTGCCCCCCGTGGAGCCCCCCCCCCTTCCCCAGCCCCGGCGGGGGGCTCGTACGTGTGGTCCCCCTAGTGCCCGTACATACATCACGCCCGTTTATGTTTTATTCGGTGGGCGCAGGGGCGTTATCACCATCAGATAATGCGATCTCAGTCTTACGCGCTTATTTGGTGTGTATGTGTGTTTGTGTTTGTGTGCGTATGCGTGTGTCCACTTGGTTGTCCTGCGGAATGCAAGTGCGGATTAAACTTGATAACATATGGTATGCGAGATGATAACAAAATTTATTAACACTATTCGCATTGGTAATAATTGTAATCAATGTCATCATTATTTTCGTCATTGCATTGCCCTTCACCACAGTACATACCCAACCCTCTCCCTCCTATCCACCCATACCGACACCGCAATTCATACATTCGAGGGCTCTACATGGCTGTATTGCTCGTCACAGTTTTATAGAATCACGTATAATGACCACATGCCGCGCCCCGGGCGCGCGCGCAGCCGCTTGTGGGTTGGCCGTCTGTAATCAGCATTAGTCAGTTGTCAGAAACAATCTGGTGTGGTCTCCCTCTTTTCTGGTTCTCCCCCTCCCTCCACCCGTCACTCCCCATCTACCCAGCCACACCCCAAGTTGGCGTTTTTTAAAACATTTTGCGCTGCTTCTTTTCCTACGCCTGCTCTTCATTTTTTTTTGGCATGCACTGAACAGTGGTGTACTATGCTTATTAGGAGACGTTGTGCATTTGTCAGCAGGCCTGGCGCTGGTGACAGGCTCCATCATGGGGCGGTCTCAATCAGCCCGTAATTATATGTCCTCATGCCGTGCGTTCAGAAATAGAGAACCCATCTCCAACGACATTAAAACACATACAAACGGTAAATTCTAAATTTAAAAAGGGGAACCTGAAGCGTCGTCACGTGGGCCGGAACTAACTGCTACCGTCGTTATAGTAGGTCCATTTCGGGCTAAAGAAAGACCTGGCGCCCGCTACGCGCCAAAACCTCTGGGGTGCAATTAAAACATCGCGCCGGATAAAACATCCCGCACATGGCACTTCTGCCCCCCCCCCCTCTCCCCCAAAATACTGGCACCTCTAGTTACAACACACACCGCCCCTCCTCTCCCGTCTAAAGGAAAGGGAGAGAAAAAATACAGCGGGGAATGCGGACGAAAACTCAAGCCTCGGGGGCCGGAGGGGGGTTCAGCAGGAAGCTCTATCCCCCCAGCCTCCCCGCCCCCTCTTTTCCCTTCGGCCTCTTTACTAAAACAACTACTGAGCAGCATAAAAACAGTTGCATCGCGGCGTGTCTGTGCAGCGCCGCCCCAAAGGGGAGAGGGAGGGGGTTGTAAAAGAGCAAAGGGGCCCCAAACAAACATCATTCATAGAGGTTGCCATGCGTTGGGCCCCCCTGTCAGGGACGCGCGGGTCGCCAAGTCGCAGCCGAATGGATCGGGGATTGAGACTTGACAGAGAGTCGCAGCCGTGGCGTCGGGTGGCTCACTATTAGTAGGTACACGTCAGCATGGGTTCTCTCAAGTGGTCTTTGAATGTCACCTTCTCAGCCTCAAGCTGGACTGAATCCCTTTGCACAGGACTTGGGGGGGGGGGGGGGCTGTGGTCAGAGAGCTTCAGCAAGCGTGGTGGTCGCCCAGTCGCGGTGCGGTCGTGGGTGTCTCTGCACCGCCCCACCCCGCTCTGCCCCGCCTCGCGGTGTTCTAGCCTGCCGCAGCCCGGGCTGCCTCCGGATACCCGCTAGGTATCTCTATTTTTGTCTGTTCTGCTCCTACTAGTGGTTGCCCGGTTGCCACTTTTATGACTCCTCCTGAGACTCCCTCTTTGATTCAGATGGCGTGCCTATAGGGTACAACTACAACTTCATCGCGAAAACTTTCTATCGGAGCAGTAGACGGGGTGGAGTCACATTTTGGGCCATCTTCAGCCCCAACAACGTCGGCCTCGCTCAGCCGTCCGTAAAGAACAGAAGACCGGTCACTCCCCCTTCGCCCTGCCCCGCTGTCCCTCACTGCGTCCTCCTGTCCTCTGTCCGTCACCAGCTCTTGGCAGTGTGTGCTCCGGCCGACGAGGACGGGGCGATACGGCCTGCGCGGGCCAGGACGGACGCCACCCCGGCCCGGCCCCTGCTGCCCGGAGCGAACAGCGGACAGCCCGGGACAGCCCGGCGGCGGCCCGCCCGCGGCCAGCCAAGCGGACACGGCCGAGCCCGGCCGGCCTGGCGCAGCCGGGGCTTATGTTACACACCTCTACCTCTGCGGCGGCGGGCGCGGCAGGAGCGGCGCGGCGGGGCCTTAGACCCGCGCTGTGGGTTGCCTACATTCCCAAGGGCACCTCTGGAGGCAAATTCACCGAGCCGCCGACGCCGCCGCTTGGCAACCTACTTATCAGTTGTATCCGACTGACGAGCCCACGACTAGTGAACACGGTCGGGCGTGTTGGGCGCTGTGGCGACTTGAGCGGCGAGCGGGCGCTGCGCGCTGCGGTGCCCTCCTGCCGACGAGGTGCCGTGGCCATCGGCCGCGCCACGCCGCGCCACGCCACACCGCAGCCATCACATGCCATCGGTTCACACACTCGCTCATCAGCGTCCCCGGATTGGGGTGGGGTGCCGTCGCACGGCATCAGCCACACACTTGACTGGAGAGAAGGTACCCACCCGGCCTCACAGCCCCCACCCCCTGGAAACTACCCTGCAGCACACAATTGCTCGGAGAGGCACCCGCCAAAGGACTGCCACCCACCAACCGTCACTCCAGGAATCTAACCTATTCGGCCTCCTTGATCCTGCTCCAGAGCTGGATACGATTAACTTCCATGTTCCCGAGTTTGCCTACACTGCCAGCGAAAAAGCACGGCACACAGCACGAACTGGTCAAGTTTGTCTGCTTGAACTGTACTGGATAAGGAACACATTTTTGAGGTACAAAGTACAGCAGCTGTGAACATCGAGTCTTATGCGCACTTCAAATAGAAATGTACAACCATCATGTACCTTAGGGATCAACTAGAAAGTACGTCCGTCATTTGCTGCAGGTAAATTGCCAAGTTTAGCCAATGCAAGCTCCCATGGCGCCTGGTAGGTAGGCAACTTCCTCCTTGCAGTGTAGGCGTGTAGTGTGGGCTGGCCTACCCCGAGTCTCGCAGGCACCAATCTTCGGTATTCCCCGAATGATTTTGAAGAAAAGGGACGTGTACTTTCTGGACAATCCCTGGCCTCTACAAACGTACTGCACATTTAATGTACTTGTACAATTTTTCTGACAGTGCATCGTGTCTTGTCTGGCCCTAACCAGTAAGTATAGGCAACCCAACCACACGCATGTGCATAGCAATGAGCAGAACACCTCACCAACGTAAGCGGGCCGCGGCTCGGCCAGAGGGGTTTTCCATTCACCTGCGGTAGTAGTAGTACTAACGCACCGATCTCGGCGTGACATACGAAGCCTGACCTTGGCGCCCGGATGAATGGCGGGGGGTGTCGCGGGGGAGCGCGGCGCGGCGCGGGCAGGGTCGTCCACCCGCGTCCACGCCACGCCGCCTGACGTGAACATCGGCAGACACACGCAAGTGCAGCTTGCAATGAGGCTCGAGCGCGGCCGAAGATGTGTGTTTGTATTTTTTCCTTTTTACAGTTCCCTCCTGCGCCGCCACGCGCCGCCACGCCCCGCAGGGATGCTTGTTGCTATGTTGTGGCGAGGGCGGCGGGGGCGGCGGCGCGGAGCACAGAGGGGAAGGGGCGCGCGGCGCGAGGGAAATCCGAACCGCATTTCAATTATCCTTTTCCGACGACGACTTTAATGCGATTCCGGCCCGCCATCGGGTGGCGCCCGCCCCGCCACCCCGCCGCCGCGCGCCCCGCCTCCCGAGGGAAGACCAGAGGCGCTGTTTGGAGGAAGCACCCCCGGGGTGAAGCCGTCCGCCTCACCCGCCCCGCCCTACGCTCACATCGCCACTACCGTGATTGCGATTAGAGGATGAATTGTCCGGCGCCTGTGAGTTGTGTTGCCTGTCTTCCCGCTAGAAACACCCACATTTTGCGAACACCCAAGGTACACACACGCACCCCTAAAGATGCCTCTTTCATCACCTTTATGGAGACTTCGTGCCATTGTGGATACACTGTAATGTGGTTTGTCTTGTGTCTTGGTTTATACGCCAAGGCGAGCCAAAAGGCGTATGCTAGGGGAATCCAGCCAGAGCGACATTTGGAGTATACTGATGAGACATCTTTCGGCGTATACACTACTTGAGGCACCCCAACTTACAATGTAGGTACAACAGCATTGGCCCGTCCAAAGAATCCAAAGTGCTCCTTATACACTATAAACTGCCGTGGGCGTATATGCCTCGGTCGGCAAAGTTTCGGCATTCCTTTTGAAATTAGGCGCAGTTGTTTTGTGAGGGGACGGGCGATCCCCCTGACACGCGCTAACAAGCTCTATTTAAAACTCCGTGTCCTGCCGCCGTGAGGGTAGGCCACCTATCTAACTCAACATCCCATCTCACCTCACACCCCACAACCCCGGCTGCGCTCACTCCAGCTGAACACCGAGATCAGCTGGCCGGAGCCGGCACACCTCCCTGCGGAGTGCGGACTCGTCCAGGCGCCGAGGGCTGGACAAATGTTTGTTTACCCGTTTACCCACCGGTTGATTGCTGAATTTTGACTGTTTTGTTTCGGTGATGGGTTATGGGTACCGCGTGTGGCAGAGACACTTCATTGGCCTCGATCGTGAGTGGCTCAGCTAAAATATATCCACTCCCCTTATACCGTTTCGCCCAGTTTCGCTTTCAAGATATAACCGCAACCTGACCCTGACCTAGGCCAACGGCCTGGGCCTAACCTCCATCATCCACCATGTGACTTTCTTTCCAGAGCACCTCATTTGGTGCTAAATGATCTCAATAATCTTTGTCATAACTAGTGCCTTTGTGTCAAGAAGACGTGTGTGTTTTGTGCTTTTTGTGCACTTTAAGTGTCTCCGTGTGTATTTTTATTAAGAATGAATGGTGACGTCACAACTTGGGTGAGTCTTTGCGCTTTGTGTGCACCATCTCTTTTTCCTAGGCCCAGGGTACAACCTGTGTTCTTGTAAGTGTGTTTAGTACTATTTATACTGTTTTGGGTTCTGCTGTAATAGGGTGTCAATGCCTTGAAGTTGACTTTTTACTATTTTTCCTTTGGGGGATTTTGGATAATGGTGAATGAATTCTAATGCGACTGCTTTGTTTCATGTTCGCTTCTAAATCCAATGGAATGGTTACAGATTTTCTCGTAACATGATTTTTGTGGCTATTAAAATTTTATACAGATTTATTAACACGCAATGCATTACAACATAGGCATTTAGTTTATTTTATGCATTTAAAAACTGGATGAAAGTAGGGGATTGAGATATTTGAAGTGGGTTTGTGCTATATGTTAGTGCTTATATGTATTATTTGTGGTATGGCTCATCGTAAAAATGATTAGATTTACTTAGCCCCATACTTAGACTTTTCTATTTGATTCAGAGCCAATTACATCAAAACCTCTCAATTAAAACTTAATCAATTATAGCTAATGATTTCAAGGTACTAGTGTTCAGACCCAAAAGAGCTTTTATGTTGTTGTTTCCCATTATGGTCTTTCATATTGAAGAAATTCGCGTATCAATAGATGAGAGAGGGCGGGTGTAGAGCTGTAGGGAGTGAATGGGGGGGTAGACTCGCAGTCAGCCCGCGGGGCGTAGAGTAGCTAGGGGCGCAAGGGAAGGGGGGCGGCGGCCTGGCCCGGGCCGTGGATGAGGGCGGTGCGCTCGCGAAAGTGTTGCCATGGCAACCCGCGTCATAACGCGCCTTGCAACTTGACACCATCTTACACTCAGGCAGTGCCGCCCTCTCCCCTCCCCTCCTGGACGTGCGCCCTCCCCTCCTCCCCCGCACGGCGTGACCTCATGTAGACCCCCCCCCCCCTCTGGGCCATTCCATTACCGCCGAAAGGAAAGCAAATTCGCGAGGGGAGGTCGCAAGAGGTGCCCGTGTCTAAAGAAAACTGTGTTATACCGCGAGAAAGGAAAACAAGTGAAATAGGGGGGGGGGGGCGCAAATACTGAGCAAAAATACTGAAGAATGAATTGTAAGTAGAAAGAAAGAAATTAAATTTATACTTCTTCCTACTTCTTAAAGTTACGAAATACGAATAAGTATACATGCATTTTCTTTCCTTACTTACAATTGATGTTTTTAGATCTAGTCCTGTTATCTTATCACGCTGATCTCATACCTACTTTGAATTTTGACGAAAAATTCCTGGAGTTGACCGTTCCGCCACACTCACGCATCAAGCAGCCATCCCCCGCGCCCATGCTCTCTGAAATGAGTGCTGCTGCTACGCTCGCCACCGTCGGTGATAATGGGGCACAGCTTGCAGCCCCTCGGCGACGCTCCCGATGCTTGATTGGCGCGGCTCGACGCCATCAGCCCCGCGGGCGAACCCGCGCGAGGCCCGCGAGGACCTCCCCGCCCCCCGAGCCTGTAATTTTATCTCCTACGGCCAGGATGGCCCGGCCGGGCCGCTTGGAGGAGAAAAGTAATAAGAAAGCGGGCACAATGGAACGTTTCCCTCTCTCTTTCCC
>NW_026267175.1:1546013-1547200 GCF_000697945.3 Frankliniella occidentalis
TAGGCCGTTGTGCCCCTATCCGAGTCTTTTCCACCGCCTTTGTGCAGCCCTCGTGTTGTAGTGCTGCCCCTGCCCTGCGCGCGGGGGCGTGGCGCCGCGTAGCGAGGCGCGGCTATGTGGGAACGGGCCGTGCGCGGCCGGCTTTGATTTCAGGGAGATTCACTTCAGGTCTAAAGGAAAGGCGGGGATGGAAAGGGGGGGGGGGCACTATCCCTTTTATCAGAGCGACAATGACGGAGGCAGGGCCGATAGGGCCCCGCGGCCCCCGCTCGGGACTCGCTGCCGCATCTGCCCCGCGGCGCCCCTGGAGTTGCGCGGCTCCTGGCTGCGCTCCCTGGCCGCCGCCTTGGCTTCTGCCGCCCAATGACGAGCCTGTTTGGATGGGCCCGCCCATTCAAGGGTATGTCCTCCACGTACAAAGGGAGTGAAATCCACTCGGCTACCGGTTAATGGAGGCTGCCATAGGGGGGCCCGCGCCGCGCGCGCCCCGCGGGGGAGGGGAAGGGGGTAGCGCGGTCCCGGGCGGAGCCCCCCACCCGGCTGCAACGTGGAGAAATTAATGAGCGAGATGTCGTGGTGTGGTGCTGCAGAAGCGGGCGTGAAATCAGTATTAGTGTGTGTGTTTGTGTGTGTGTGTGTGTGTGCGTGTGCACGAGCGCGCAAGTCACTCTGCTAGCCGTTGACAACAAACACTTAAACCCTCATTAATCAGACATCTAGCCAAGCGGGCGGACCTGGGCACAGGCAGAGTGGCCCAGGCTCGTGCAGAGCCTTCTCTTCACACCGATTGACCAGCCTGGCGGCTGCGTTCGGATCTTTGCTTTCTTGCAAGGTTTGTCCGGGATGACTCTGCTACACGGCGAATAGAGAGAGGCGACGTTAGTTCTTTTTCGAACGCCCTGCCGGCCTGCTGAACGTCTGGTCAGCCGGATGCCGAATGGGATGGAGAGGGTCCACCTGTAGCCCGTCGCACGAACGGCACGGGACCGGTCAGTCCGGGCCGAGTATACGGAATCATTTGCGTATATTCCTTACAGTTTTCAACTTTTTGAATAAGGTTATACTTCTAGAGCTGCTGCGAACATCGATGCTCTCTACAACCTTAGAAAGTCCAATATTTAAATCAAGTGCTCTACAAACGCTCCATGCACGTTTTGAAAATAAGTCCTTCAATTCAAAGCAACGTT
>NW_026267175.1:1547250-1552893 GCF_000697945.3 Frankliniella occidentalis
TCCCACGTACCCTCTAAATATCAGAACAGACCTCAATTCTCTCCTTGCTGCTCTAGTTCGACCTGGGCGGCGCTCTATAACAACCTGCGGTTTCCGCTCTCGGAATAAGTTGCACGTCAATCTTCTATACGGTTTGAAAACACAATGCAACAAAAACAACAACAACAAAACCTTTTAGTCTCGGATCCTGCCTTGAAAACATTTGCTCGCCTGCTTCCCTTGCCCACATCGCTCACTCCTCACCTACTCACCTCACCCCCCTGCGAGGGGGAGGCCGCCCGGCCCGCCCCCACTCGTCCCCGTTAGTGATGAGCAAACTCCACCCCACCCCGCCCCGCTCCGCCGCCGACTGTCACACGATACCGGCCCGGTGGAGGCAGGGAGAGCGAAAGCCTCGGGGGCAGCACAGGGCGGTCCGCGTCGGGGGCGGCAGGGGGCTGGGGAGGCGGCGCGGGGGTGGACGAGCACAGCCGCCCTCCGACGAGACCGCCATCGACCCTGTTGGCGGAGCGGAGCGCGCCGAGACGCCTGCTGGGTAGGCAACCCATCGTGCCGCTCTGTAGGGTGGGCGGCTCGGCTCCAGCCGCTGGAGGCGCGAAAACAAAACATCGCGTACGTCACTTGGTTATATTCAGGGGCCATAACGTTTTGCTTTCAGTGGGCATTGATATTTTGGGGAATGATACTCCTCCATGGAAGGTTGTGTCGTACTTCAACCGCAAGCCCCGTTTTCTCGCGCTCAAGAAGAAGATGCCTTTTCTATACAACTGCTTCACGTGACACGTTCAGGTGCCAAAAGTAGATTTAAGTAAATCTTGCCCGCCCCCCTCTCCCTCCAGCCTTGCTGACGCTCTCCCATTTCTCCTCCCATAGACCGCGGCCGGGACGCATAATCCCTTCATCAAAATAAATTCGCCCGTCTTTATCATTCATTGCCCCATTCGTATTCGAGGGCGATGGATGCAGCAGCCGGTGCTGATCAGACGGGCGCTAAGCCCCTAGCGTCCGTATTTGCATAGCAGTTGCCTCTGGCGCGGCCAAGGCGTGGCGGCGTGGCGTGGCGCGGACAAGACGGCTTACCTTATTAATTAATGGAGCCGATGTGTCGTCCAGAGTCCGGTTCCCGGTCGTCCCGATCGCTGCCGCCTATCCATCTGTTAAATAAAGTCTGTAACCCCCACCTCCACGACTCCGGGGGAGCGAATCCCAGCCCCAGCAAAGATATCGAACCTAGAAAGCAAGTCTGCGAAAGAGGCGTTCACCGTTCAGGGGCGTTCATTCCGCAAGGCAGACTGTGGCGTTCCAACGATGTGCGAGGCGATGAGCTGCCGGGAACTGGACCTAGCCTCTGGTAGGCTATGTCTGGGGTACTGGGAGGCCCGGGAGGGCCGACAGACAAAGCCTAGGAGAGGCTATGTCTCGTTCCCACGGCATTGGCGACCGCTGGAGGTTCTGGGCGAAGTGGGCTCCTTACAACAACCTGGAAGATGTAAAGCTAGGGGACAGGGATATCGAGCTAGCGCGAGAGGACAGATTCTGTAACGGATTCTTGTCCAATTCGGCGTTTGCTAGATCATACTTGTGGTTATTGTTGTTGCACGTCCCGTCCCAGAGGGGTGGGCTCAAGTCGGGCCAACTCCCTGCGAGCCCTCGTCCACTTGCCCTGGTGTCAACCGACTGGTTCTAGCGCTAATCTTATTACTACGTGCACCCACTCGCCCCAGAGCGGGCAGCCCAGGACGTGGCAGGACGTGCCGCGCATGCCTTTGGGAGTGTCAGTGTCGTCACCGCCGTGGGGACGGGGACGATCCCAAGACACGACCCCCACGGGTAACAGCAAGGAACAGGCGGGCAATCCAAAAACGACTTTATAAAATCCATACTGTTAATCATTAATGAGAGAACCGCCGACATGATCACTTTCTTTACTTCAACTCTGGTAAACCAAAGGCAAAAGTCAGATTCATGGAGACTCAAAGAGAATGTAGCTCGGAATGTTGGCTAATTTCTCGTTAGACGATACACTGTTATCGATTTTCTAAGATATCTTTAGATATCTTTAGATACACGGTGAAAACAAAATCTTATTTCTGATTTTGAGGAACCTCCTCATAAAATAAGGAAGAGTGACACATTTTTTGAGGATACTTCCTCGAAATCTCATGAGGAGCTTTCCACAAACCAAGGGAATTCCTCAAAGTTTTCACTTTTCCCTGAAAAAATGAGACATTGTTTTTACCGTGTATCTAAAGTGTTCAACTAGCGTGCTCAAACTTGCTGTCCTACACTTGCAAACATATAATCGTTTTCAGTCTCAGTCCACCACCAGCTAGGACCTGCAAGGGCGTAACCAGCGCAAAGGAGCCGTGGAATGGGGACGCGTTCCCGCGGGAAAGGGTTTTCGAAACCAAAACCAAGAAATGGACATCTCAGGTACTTTCATCAGCTAGTATGGAACATCCACCCACGTAGCATGCGGTAGAAGCAAGATCACATTGCTGTACACATTAGTTCAACACCTGCTAGTATGGAACAAGGCGTTTAATATCTACAGGTGCTTGCCAGTCGCATCAGTGTTCTGAACCACGCTTTTTTCTGGTAATACTGAACCGCATGCCGATGTGTGGACAGGTTGCACACTCGCACGGGGCCATAAATATGTCGTAGTTAGAGTCCGCAAGCACGTGCCTGCTTTCGGTACAGTATAACCAGAAAAATGCGCGGCTGAGAACACACACCCTGCCCTGCAGTTCTGGGTTCTCAACTCACCTGGGCTGGTACCGCTGTTCCTGCTAAGCTTCAGTGTCGTTCTGCGCGGCCGAAGGCAAATCCGTGACTGTCACTCGTATCCGTTCGGCACCGCGGTCGAGGCTCGACGGGTGCCGGAGAGAGATCCCGCCCGCCTAAATACTCCCTGCCCCGCACCCCGACCCTCCCCGCCCCTTACGCCAGCATCGGAACTTTATCGCCTCGCATAATATCCGACGCGCCGATCACGATGCGTCCTCGCCGGACTTCTTCCTCTCTGGTCGGTGCCAACGAAAATTAAAATCATTATTGTTTTAAATTTTAATATTTGTTTAGGTGCGGCAAGGGGAACTTTCGATTCGCTGGAATGTACTGCTAATCACAAGGCAGCATGGATCAGGACAACTTGTCCCACCAACTATTCCACTCCTTCAAGTCCCGACGTTATCGCGTTCCTATTATTTTTTTTAACTCTGTCCACGGCACCAGTACTAGGCCAACTCATCCCAGTGATTGGCGAACGCAGCTATGGTCAAAAACCCTTTTATTCTGTTTCTGCGAGGCAATACTCAGATTAAGATTCTCCTTAAAAAGGCTGGCTCCAGAAAAGGAATTACTTCGACCTCTTTTAAACGTTCGTTTTTTTAAAAGCCCCTGATGGGTAGGCAAAATGTTGCCTGCAGTGCATGCGTGTACCGCGGGGTGGCCTATCCCGAGTCTCACAGGCGCCGACCCGTAAGTACTTTCTGGACGATGCCTTATTAATCCTTGGAGTTAAAGTCCAACGGTGATAAAAACCATAATAGAAATGTAACTGAAATTAAAATTGGTGCGAGTTTAGGGAAGGGGTAAACCCCGGCACATACTGGTCCGGGTAGTACGACTTCGCCTTACTGGTACGAGTTATTGTCCTACATCCATAAACTAACTTTTTGGCAACTCAATGCTTCTTCTTCTTCTTCTGAGAGGAAGGGAGGAAGGGGGGGGGCATCATTGTTTTTTTTCCTTACGTTAACTTGTTTTTTCAGTAATGCCTGGTGCTCCAGTATTTTATACTGTTAAAAGCTTACAGTGATTTCCACCGTAAGCTACAGTAAAAGCCCGCAGCACTGCACTGTTCAAAAAATTAGAACTTTACGAAGAATTCGTTGTGAAAAAAGTTGCCAGAACTCTTTGTAAAATCACAACTCTTCTTCGTTGTCAAAAATTGATAACTTTAGAAATTATTACGATCACAACTATTTCCTTGTAAGATAGCAAAATGCACTATTTTTGACTACAAGGAAGTGTTGTGATGTCACCGTTGCTTCGTATTGTGAAAGTGTTGGGAAATCACAAAATATTTTGAACAGTGTGTAGCTTACGGTGATTTTTGCTGTAATCTACGTACAGTGAATTTCACTTTCAGCTACAGTGAATCTCAACGTAAGCTATGGTGAATCTCACCGGAAGCTACAGTGCTGTCGGCTTTCACTGCAGCTTACGGTGAAAATCACTGTAAGCTTATACCAGTGTATAGCTGATTCGGAATACTTGTCCTGATCCTGACCGCTTACTGAAAGCGCCCTCCGTCAGGCAGCAGCATTACCTCCGCCGTCAGATGGGTTGCCTATCCCCCGGCGCTCGACATTACCTGGGAGACACCTTCGGTTCGCTAACTATGGTCGTCACGTCACGTCACTCCACAGTGAAAAAACGTCAGAATTCGAAAAACTCTTTGAGATTTGAGGGGAAATTACAACTCGCTTGCGCTATCAGAAAATGAACTTTAAAAGTATTGCGACTGCTCCACTCCACGACAACTAATAACACGTTCAACTAGAAATATAGCATCGTTACAAATATAATCGTAATTTGAAGAAATTTTCTTGGTCAATTTTCTATCACGGAAACTTCGTTCATAACAAAATACCATCGTCTCGAAACATCGTTATTTTACGAAATGCCAAATCCAAACCCAAAATGTAAACAAACCTCTAACGGAATATGAACTTTGTAAATATTTTGTCATATTTTTATGAGCTAAGAATTCCTGACCGTCACGAGGTATGTTTTTAACGTAACGAAAGGTTTCTTAAATTGGCATAAAATATTTTCTTAAATTATTTCTTAGAAATTGCGTCTCGAAAACCAAGTTTGTCGTTTAAACGTGGCCATTAAGGCACCATGGCTAGCTTGATGCGATAGGCAAACCCGCTC
Organism: Frankliniella occidentalis; assembly: GCF_000697945.3. Lineage (NCBI taxonomy): Eukaryota > Metazoa > Arthropoda > Insecta > Thysanoptera > Thripidae > Frankliniella > Frankliniella occidentalis. The sequence goes on from NW_026267175.1 coordinate 1,552,198, forward strand.
GAATCCATGTGCTATGCATTTGCTTCAAACGGGGCACAGACGCCACCCTGTATCAAAGATTCATTATTTCATTTCCGAGTTGCGGGATTTATCTAAATCAAATTTTAATATGTGCTCACGAGCGATCCATGTTAGTTGGGCGCGGCGGATCAAAGGCGGCGCGAACGCACTCTACTCGTCACTACTCCGCGCTCCAGCACGCCGCCGCGGAGCCGCCGGGCCGGCAGCACGTGGTGCAGGGGAGCGCCGGCGGCGGCGCTAGCGTCGCGGCGGTAGCTTGTGGCGCGCTGCCCGGACTGTGTCGCTGGACAGGCCTGGACGAGACCTCGCGCTGCGCTGGTGCCACCCCCCTACCTTACCCTCCTGAGGCCCGTCAACACTGGTACACGAAGTGTGCAACTGGCGAGCGCATGCAAGTGCTTCACACTATACGCTGCACACTGAAGTATTTGACTAACATATCTGGATGCTGAAAAGTGTTCAACAGTAAAGCTGCAGTGTTCAACTGAGGGTTGGCCATATGCAGCTTTGAACAATTTGAAGCGTTCAAATTTAATTTTAAACTCTCAAGAATTGAAATTTTCAGTTCAACACTGAAACGTGTGCACCATGCCGTTTGAACACTATCACTACTATGTGCAGTGGCACTCTTTCGTTATCAATCAGTTTACGTTTTTTGGAAATCACAAAGCATTT
>NW_026267175.1:1556948-1563957 GCF_000697945.3 Frankliniella occidentalis
AAAAATGTACGAACGCATTAGCAAACGGAAATCGCCACCTCTCCACTCCCCGCTCGGGCCCCCGGCACACACGCCCCACCTCACGCAACATTCTAAAGGGATACACCTGACTCTTTGCTGGCCGCCCCTCTTTCCGGGATGTGTCAGGAGGGCAGCAACGTGGCACACGGCAGGCACATTGCATATGGTGATTCTTTTCCCATGCTTACTGATGAAAAAAAAAGGAGAAATCAATAGAATTGCATTAAAGACTGCATACACATGCAGAATTTTCAGCAGCCCTTCACTGGTAAGACAAGTGTGCAAAATTTGCACACCAACGTGTGCAAGTTATGATTTTGCACATCACATGGTGTTTAATTCAAGTTGCACACTTGCGTGGTGTGTAAATTTTAGACGTTTTGTAAACGTTTAAATTTTGCACACTTCGGCACATACAGTTCTCACAGTTAAAGTCTTACGAAGCAAAATGCGAAATGCTTCGTACCTACGAAGGATTTTCTCCTTACGAAGCGTCCAAATCCTTCGTATTACAAAGGATTTGGCATTTTTCTTCGTAAGACTTTAACAGTGCTATGCTATCAATAGGAAGCATGTGGTGTGCACCTGCGAGACTTTTCGGAAGTGTCGAAGGTTTAAACACCAATTGACGTATAACCTAGTTAGACACCACAAAGTGTCTAGAAAAAGCACACTTGAACTTAAACACTATTTGACGTGAAAAGTTAAACACTTGTTGTACCAGTGTTAGCACAATTTGTCTGCAAAATTGCGAAGAAATTGTGCATTAGTATGCACATTAGTATGTACATTGAAATGCGTGGAATTCTACTTAACCCAAGACTTACTTTTCACAAGGACGCGCTTTCGTTCACATCATTTGCTCCGAACGCGTCTTGTTAGGGGGGGGGGGGGTTATAGTTCTGCTCGGTTCCCCCACAATTAGTTTGGTAGAGGCTCTGAAATTGTGCACTTCTAGAAAGAAACAAACAGGTCGAAACAGGTCATAAATGTGATAATTCCCATTGGACACTAAAATGTCAGGCAGGCCTAAAAGTCCAGCACCCCTGTAACTAACTTCTACAACCTTTGACCTTTGTTTCAGTGGCCAGAACTGATTGAAAGTTCGGAGTCTCTGCTAAAACGACTTTTCTAGGTTGCGGTATCCCTTTGAGGGCGGTCTCGTGCGACTCTTCGTGTACCCCTGGTCCATTATACGCACTCTCGGCTGGTCCCGACCCGGGCCCGGCTGGCCTGCGGACGGAGGCGCCAGGTCCATCAGACTGCCCCGAGAGCCCCGCCTCCCTCCGCCGCCCTCTCGCTCGCCCTTGCAACAAAACCAACGCGATGAAGGTCGAAATTTGTTGTAATAAATGACTTTATTAGACTATCGTGTACGTAATAGAAATTTCAATCGCGGTTAAATTAAATGAATACGTTTTAGGATGTTGCGCAAACAATCCCCTTGAAAACAGTAGAACACGTAATGCGTGACAATCTTACCGCTTTTTAAAACGACCATCCCTGCAAGTTGTAGAGGTTCCGCATGCTAAAGGCTCCCGCTGGAGAGGCCCACTGAAAGGTGTCCCTACAGGTGCGTCGCGCCGCCCCGCCCCGCCCGTGCCGACCCTCGCCCTCACGGTCGGTCCCGACCGTTCCGACGGCCCACCAGGGTCCCCTTATGGTCTTTCTGCATAGGCACCGCCACGCCGCCGGCCTTTCTGCATCGATATAATAACATGTCCCCGGGCGGGGGGCCGGGCCGGCCGGGCGGCGCGGTCAAAAGGTATTGCGACTGTAACGGGAAAACTGACTGAGAGTCGAAGGGAAAAAAAGACACAAAAAACGCTATATGTAATGTTTATTTACCCGTAAAACGAATCGCTTTACTGACAACAAAAGTTTGCAACTGGCGTGCACATGATAGTGTCCAACGACAGGTACACATACGTTTAAATTTGAATACTTAGTAAATTTTGTACACTTTTAAGTGTACAAACTGCATGGCCATCCCTGCAGCCTGCCGTTGAACACTGCAACTCTACTGTTAAACACTTTACAGTATTCAAATATCCTATCAAACGCGCGCGCACTTGCATTGCACGCTAGTTTGCACTCTTTCTCAGTGAATTCACAGCATTATTTTATTTTACACAATTGTTCATTTACTTTCATGTAATTTCTTATGCTCACGTTTATTCACAGAGGACTCTTCTTTTTGGACAGTGCTGTACGTTGTTCCAGAACGTGTCGTCGCGTACCTGCAAATGATGCGTAAGTCAGCAGTGATGTGGCGGCGCTTCAGGTACGCGCCTCACGACGAGTCTGTCAATCATGGATGCCACCCACCACCCGCGTCACACACATTCCTCCTTAGCGTCCGATCTTCTTCTTCCTCTTCTTCTTCTTCTTCTTTTTCTTCTTCTTCTTCTTCTTCTTCTTCTTCTTCTCTATGCCTGGTCCTGTTTGCCGCACGTTGCACATAGCGTAATGACACTTCAATTTGACAAAATGCATAAGTGGGTCCGTGTGAACGCGTGCGTGCGTGCAGGCGTGTGCGTGCGCCGGACGTCACGCGTGTTTGTTTGTGTGTGCGTGTATGTTTCGCGCATCGCTGCGAGACATTCATGCATCGTTCAAACTGTCGGGGACTTCATGAAGCTGTCATGAAGTTACGTGTGAAGAACTGAGTGCTCTGCATGTGAGCGCTCAACCAGGTCTCTGGAAGTCGAATCCCAATAAGATCCTGCCAGTCTTCTAACCAGGTATGGCCCCCATCCTTGTTCTAACTTAGCATGCAAAACGTTTGTGAGCCAAAGATAACAAAGGTCTTGACTTTGCGCAGTCGCGCACACCACAGTCACCTGCGGTTTTCACCACAGACTCGCGTGAGCGCGGCGCGGCGTGGCGCGTCCCGCAAAAAAGGCTCCCGTATGATAGCGGCGGAGGCTGTTTATGCATAATTTCCCGGCAACAATACCGGGGGCCGCCGAGCGGATAAAATTTGTTTCGCCGGGGTAATAGAGACGCAACACGACATACTCGTGCTGCACAATCTGCTGGCCCGGTGGCCCGCCGCCTGCACGAAGGCTCTCGCGCCACCGCACGCCGCCGGAAAAGACGTTATTCGACCACTTTTCTCTTTTCGGAGATTTTGCTCTGTACCGTTTCTGTAACTTAAATAAAATGAACCAAAACAGATGTGCACCATAACAAGCGCCGTGGCCGCTTTGCTTGGGAAATGTCTGTGGGCCTGAGGGCTGCTGGAATGCTGGCATTCTCTTAGAACGTCAAATTTTTGCATCCGAAGAGAACAGCCGATTGCAACTAGTCTATTATTTGTTAGCTGGGTCTACCCATGTATAGCTTTATCGGTCTATTGATCTACGTTTTATCTTAAGGACTTCATCTATGCTGAGAAGATTTGATAGTTTACTTTGGTAACTTGGTTGTTGAACTATAGTGTGCAACTACGGGTCTATTTTGTTACTGGTCAGTATGGGCCTAACTGGTCTTTTATTGGCCCATTGACTGGTCCAGCATTTCGGCCCGACAAATTTGTAGTGTTACGAGAGATTTCGAAGGTCTCAGCAAATAACAGTATATAAGTTGACCGCTTGATCAGGTTGAAACAAAGAAGCGGGATGAACTGTTCTGTCAGTTCAAAGTGAAAACCTCAACGATACCAAATGGAACACCCTTTTGCCAACGTACAAGAGTGTGTCAAGTTACAGCCAGACCTCAATTCCTCTTTTCCAGACGGTGTAACACAGGCCGGCTGTGACGTTGGTCCGTGCGGCATGGAACTTCCCTCACTCAACCTGACTGCAGGACGTGTCGCATTGCCCAAGTGACCCCAAGGAAGGTTTCACAACCCTGCGCGTGTGTGGACAGGACACCTGAACACCTCTTAAACCTGTCAGGTTGCTGCCGCAGCAGGAGCGCTGGAGCGGCGTGGCGTGGCTTTGGTGCGGCGCGGGCGCGGGGTGGTGGGCGCCAGTTGCTCGAGCAGCCGGCACGAACCGAAAACAATTGCGTGATTTCGTTTGGAAACCTGTGCAGAGGAGGCTGCTGCGCCGTGCGGGGCGGACGGCAGGTCTTAGCGGCGGGGCGGATCGGAGCCGGGTCGGTCGGGTCCAGGGTCAGTGCCGCATCGCGTGACGTTTGATCCGCACGGCTATCCATCCCCCGTGTAGCCGAAATATTCTCATCCCTGATCAGGCCTTGGCAGGTCGGCCCCGCCCCGCCCTGCCCCGCCTGCCTAGTCGCTCTCACACCCTGCTATTTCCTCCGGCGCCAAGCCCGCCAGGCCGCAGGCCACAGCCCGCACTGAGAGGCTCGCCGAGAGGCACACTGATCACGGAGCTTATTTGGCTCTTCCAATCACTTGCTCACCGACACATGGCGCGTACACTGCCAAACAAATATAAACTGGACAAAAAAATAGCTGACATCTAACACTTTGATATTATCTACAAATACGTTAGGAAGAGTTTCATCTGCTGAAAATGCGAGGTAGTTGAATTTGGTGACAACAATGGTTGTTGAAGCAGATTTTCGTTTGTCGATGAGGAAAACTATACCAATTTTTGTAACAATCACTTTTACATGGCAGACCTTCAATTTGTCAAAGAATTTTGTTGTAACTTAAGGTTTTGGCCAAGTTTTTGAGGAATGAAAGTGGGAAAGATGTGTTCTTTGCAGCCGCGGAGCAAGGCCCATTTTCGCGGTCTGCCTCCACTCGATTTCACTGATAGGCCTCAAGTGTGCAACTGCTTAACACTTGTACCCTGTAAACTTGTTGGCGTTCTTCTCAGAACGCCAAATGAACGCCAAATATTGGTGTCTTTTAAACACCAAATTGTGGCGTTCTTCAAAGAACGCCAATATTGTGGCGTCATTGGACGCCAAACCAGTTTAATGTGTAAGTAACACTTCCTTACAATGAACGCTCACTATGTGGGAAGTGGAAGTGCTTAACAGAGAAGTCGCACTCTTGCAAGTGCACAGCTTCCGAGTTTCACACTTGCAAGTGTATACAGTGCGGTAAAACACTTCGTTTTCGACTTGCAGCTGTACAGCACACTTACAAGTGTTTATCAGTTGCAATTATCAGTGCTGACAGAACAAGGCCACATATGACATGAGGGTTTTTCTATCAGTCTGGCCAGTAACCGTCTCCCAACCTCCTACACGCCCACGTGACACTAAGTGTTCACTCTTCAATCCTTGTAAATTTTCTACTGCTACTCGTGTATTTTAATTGTAAACTTATGGTTTGTCCACCTCAGTAGTTTTGCTGGGAGATGAACACTTAGGTGAGGTGCACGATTAGCAGTTGAACACTTTAATAGTCAGTGCCGCTCTTAAGTCCACGGGAAAACGGTCTAGTTATTGACGTATGCTCACACTGAACAGGTGGCTGCGCCCGCGCACTCCGCCCTACGGCTTTCCCATAGCCGCCCCTGGCCTCTCGGAGCAGCGCGGGGCTGCGCTGGCCGCCGCGCCGAACCTGTCTGCATTTAATTGCTTGGTGATTATCCTGGTGCGGTGTGAGTGTGTGATCTCAGCGAGTGTGTGTGCGTGTCTGTCCATACTACGGGCGTCGGGTATAAGAGATCGCGCAGTCCGCAATTCTAGTTCCGAATCTAATTGTGAACAAGGACTCCAAGGGCAAACTTTGCCAGAGGATACCGAATCCTAATTTTCCTCCCAGGAAACCCACAACACGTCAAAATGGGAATTATAAGAATGTCCATATTTGTAGTGCAATCTTTCGAATTCTTAAAGCGTTTGTATCTCTTAGGGTGCTCCCACAATGTCTTCACTTCACGTTGTCTTCACTTACTTTTAATCATTTAAAGTAAATATGAAGTGAAGACAAAGTGAAGCCAGGTTTTAAAAAGACTGACTTTACTTAGTTTTCACTTGAGCTTCACTTAATATTCACTCAAAGTGAAGTGAAGACCAAGTGAAGCTAACTGAAGACTGCATTGTAGGAGCACCCTTAACGCCTTACGCCCTGCTTAATTCATAACGAAAATTATATTTTCCTCCAACGAGGTATCGAATTTTTTTCAGACGAAATTAACGGTTTGGGCGACCTATACATGCATGCATTCCCATGAAGTCAAGGGGCCCTCGAATTTATTGTATTTTTTCCTCTCTCCCTCTCTCTCGCGCTCGACGACAGGGGGCGTCAGGCTTAGGCCCTTGTTGGGCCCCAGGGGGCCGCCGGGCAGCTGCGCCCGGGGCGTGGCGCCGCGTCTCTTATCGGACCCGGCATCGAACTATATTAATGCGTCCTCCAAAACAAGAACGGATTCAGATGCGCGGTGCACGGGGCGTGGCGGTGTGGGGCGGCAGCCAGCTCTGCTCTCGAGGGGACGAAAGTGCTCCTGCATGGCTGCTGTACCCTCGGCTAGCCAGTTGTGCTGCTACCGGCTCGAACCTCTGCAGACTCCGGCGAAGCAGGAGCTCCGGTCACACATGAAATTATTGAACGTTGTAATGAAAAGGGTACGACAAAGAAGAAGAAATGGAAACTTACAAGCAAACTTGTCGCCCTGTGTATACGAGATGACTACACCACTTACCCCACTTTGGCGACGCTCTTCGAGTTGGAGTTTGCGCGCGTTTGGAAGGTCAGGCGAGCAGTTTCGGTTTCGCCTGTAGGCATGTGATGTGGTGGCTCTAGGGTTCTGCTTTGGCGGGTCGCCTTCCTCTGTTTCAGCTGTGCGGCCGACCCGTCCTGTCATCGCCGAGACACGCCACTGCCCTCTATTACACATCCGTAATGATAGTTCGGCAAAGCCGCCCCGTGCAGGGGCGTGGCGGGGCGGAGCGGGGCTCAGACCCTCTGGTCCACCTCCATCCGCCCCTCACCGCCCGCCCGGAGCCCCGGATGTAGAGTCAGGTGAGGTTAGGGACCAGGCCGCCCTCCCCTACCCCCACGACCCTTTTGGCGATATAATTTGGCCCACGACGAGGCAGGTGGAGCCGGCATCGG
>NW_026267175.1:1564007-1567314 GCF_000697945.3 Frankliniella occidentalis
TCGAAAAACTCTTTGAGATTTGAGGGGAAATTACAACTCGCTTGCGTTATCAGAAAATGATTAACTTTTGAAGTATTACAACTGCTCCATTCCACGACTTCTACAATAAGAAGTTCAACTAGAAATATAGCATCGTTACAAATATAATCGTAATTTGAAGAAATTTTCTTGGTCAATTTTCTATCACGGAAACTTCGTTCATAACAAAATACCATCGTCTCGAAACATCGTTATTTTACGAAATGCCAAATCCAAACCCAAAATGTAAACAAACCTCTAACGGAATATGAACTTTGTAAATATTTTGTCATATTTTTATGAGCTAAGAATTCCTGACCGTCACGAGGTATGTTTTTAACGTAACGAAAGGTTTCTTAAATTGGCATAAAATATTTTCTTAAATTATTTCTTAGAAATTGCGTCTCGAAAACCAAGTTTGTCGTTTAAACGTGGCCATTAAGGCACCATGGCTAGCTTGATGCGATAGGCAAACCCGCTCGAATCCATGTGCTATGCATTTGCTTCAAACGGGGCACAGACGCCACCCTGTATCAAAGATTCATTATTTCATTTCCGAGTTGCGGGATTTATCTAAATCAAATTTTAATATGTGCTCACGAGCGATCCATGTTAGTTGGGCGCGGCGGATCAAAGGCGGCGCGAACGCACTCTACTCGTCACTACTCCGCGCTCCAGCACGCCGCCGCGGAGCCGCCGGGCCGGCAGCACGTGGTGCAGGGGAGCGCCGGCGGCGGCGCTAGTGTCGCGGCGGTAGCTTGTGGCGCGCTGCCCGGACTGTGTCGCTGGACAGGCCTGGACGAGACCTCGCGCTGCGCTGGTGCCACCCCCCTACCTTACCCTCCTGAGGCCCGTCAACACTGGTACACGAAGTGTGCAACTGGCGAGCGCATGCAAGTGCTTCACACTATACGCTGCACACTGAAGTATTTGACTAACATATCTGGATGCTGAAAAGTGTTCAACAGTAAAGCTGCAGTGTTCAACTGAGGGTTGGCCATATGCAGCTTTGAACAATTTGAAGCGTTCAAATTTAATTTTAAACTCTCAAGAATTGAAATTTTCAGTTCAACACTGAAACGTGTGCACCATGCCGTTTGAACACTATCACTACTATGTGCAGTGGCACTCTTTCGTTATCAATCAGTTTACGTTTTTTGGAAATCACAAAGCATTTGGAAAGTAAGGAAGAATTTATAAATCAAACTTGGGTGCAATTAATTTGACTGCAATGTATATTTTTCAACAAAGTTAAACCAGAAATTTAAGACAGGAAGGAGTTGAACACACTGGAAAAAATACCTTCTAGCTACGGTATACAACTATATTATTTCAATATGTAAATAGGGGTTCCATAGGAAAAAGTTCCTGTGGGTATCTGCAGGTGACAGTTGCAACAAAGGAGGAGGGGGGGGGGTAAGGTATAAGTTCTTGTTGTTGTAGTGTAAATGTGAAAATAACTGAAAGTACCCGAGATGTCCATTTCTTGGTTTTGGTTTCGAAAACCCTTTCGCGCGGGAACGCGTCCCCATTCCACGGCTCCTTTGCCCTGGTTACGCCCTTGCAGGTCCTGGCTGAGCTAACACATCCCTTTCATCCATTTTTTTCCCCTTCGCCGCCAACCCATTCATCCAGAACGGGTAGCGGCGGCCCTGCCGCAGCAGAGAGCGGTGCCGGTCCAATATCACCGTGACTTGGCGCATCTCTCTTGGTCCAGCGCCTCGGCCGACCAGCAGCCCAGCCTCCTGGCTTCGCCTCCGGCCACGCCCCTCCTGGCGAGCGAGAGAGGGAGAGACAGAGAGAGCGCCTCAGCGTGGCGCCAACCAGCTCTCCTCGCCTGCACCTCGCAGAGTTCCCGATGAGCTCCACAAATAAAAATGAAGTGTTAATTGGTCCAGCGTGCGGGGCTCGGGCGGGGGCCGGCCGGGGCGGTTCGTTTTGAAAGACGGGGGCCCCTACCTTTATGAGTTGCCGCACGGTGCGGGTGAAAGAAGGAAAGAGAGAGAAAGAGAGCGAGAGGGATAAGGAGAAGGAGAGAGAACATCGCAGGGGGTGTGGCGCGGTCCAGCCGGAGAGACAGAGAGAGCGGTGAGGAGACGGTGGAGACCCTTGTCATTTTTGCGGGCGTAGCGCGGCGGCCTTTCGGGGACCCCTCCTCCTCCGCAGCCGGCCAGCGCCGTGGGTGCGAGAGAGACGGGACCAGCGCTAAGGGCGATCGTAGAATAGTAGTAATCATATGGCGCTGCCGCTGCGCTGCCGGGCCACGCCTCGGAGGGGTGACGGCGCCGCGCCGGCCCGCCAAGGTCAACGCACCTCACGCGCCCCAATGCGGGCCGCAGGGAAGAAATCATTCGAAATTTGTACGTGAACAATTATTATTTTCTGCGAGTATGTTGCTTCAAAAAATGATGCATGTGTACGCTGGTCAATTTTTTCTGAGGTTTAGGCTAAACTAAGCGTTTGCCACCCCACAAAAGGTAGTCCAGTACTTTCACTGCCAAATAAAAACCAGTGTTATTGACTGAAGGTGGAAGACTACTGAACATTGCCAAGCCGGGTTGCTCCATCGTTTACTTGCATAGTTCAATCGCGCTCGAATTCGCAACGTTTCATGGTTGAGTCCTGCCGTGTGCTGCCGCATGCATCCCCGCCCACCTGTTCTCCTGGTCTGCTCCCCCGGGAGTGACACTCCCCCGTCGGCGTAGGATGAGTGCCTGTCCTGCTGTCCATCCCGCCCACATCCCCCGCCCCGGGCGAGGCGTGGCGCGGCGTGGCCGGCGGCGGCGGCAACCTGGCGCCCCGACGCGCGCGCCAAAAAAATACAAAAGCCGGGCGCGGTTGGGGGAGAATAAAAAGAGCAGTGGGACGAGGAGGAGGTGGAGGAGGGAGGAGGGAGGAGCGGGCGTGCAGGGCGGTCCCCCTGGTCCTTGGCGGGTCGGCCAGAGCGGGACCAGGCGAATCGGATGACCAAGCGCTACACACCCATTGTTTGCAAGGCGCTGTTTAACAGCCGTTAACGCGACTGTAATCTGGTTAATGGCTCTCTCTCTCTTGCTCTCTTTTCTCTCTTGCTCCGGCTCCCCTGTACCTGTTGCGCGCTGGTCACTGTGGGCCACCCAGCTGTGCTCTTGTCTCCGCGGCCCCTTTGGCGACCACACGTCACCCTCGCGGCCTCAGCCGTCGTGGGCCCAGAGCTAGGCGGACATGCCGCGAGGGGCTGCACAAGGGCGGCTCCAGGGATGGGAGGCAAGGCTCGCAGAGTGGCGCTCTTCGGCGAAAAGGGGGCCGT
>NW_026267175.1:1574359-1605991 GCF_000697945.3 Frankliniella occidentalis
ATCAGTTGCAATTATCAGTGCTGACAGAACAAGGCCACATATGACATGAGGGTTTTTCTATCAGTCTGGCCAGTAACCGTCTCCCAACCTCCTACACGCCCACGTGACACTAAGTGTTCACTCTTCAATCCTTGTAAATTTTCTACTGCTACTCGTGTATTTTAATTGTAAACTTATGGTTTGTCCACCTCAGTAGTTTTGCTGGGAGATGAACACTTAGGTGAGGTGCACGATTAGCAGTTGAACACTTCAATAGTCAGTGCCGCTCTTAAGTCCACGGGAAAACGGTCTAGTTATTGACGTATGCTCACACTGAACAGGTGGCTGCGCCCGCGCACTCCGCCCTACGGCTTTCCCATAGCCGCCCCTGGCCTCTCGGAGCAGCGCGGGGCTGCGCTGGCCGCCGCGCCGAACCTGTCTGCATTTAATTGCTTGGTGATTATCCTGGTGCGGTGTGAGTGTGTGATCTCAGCGAGTGTGTGTGCGTGTCTGTCCATACTACGGGCGTCGGGTATAAGAGATCGCGCAGTCCGCAATTCTAGTTCCGAATCTAATTGTGAACAAGGACTCCAAGGGCAAACTTTGCCAGAGGATACCGAATCCTAATTTTCCTCCCAGGAAACCCACAACACGTCAAAATGGGAATTATAAGAATGTCCATATTTGTAGTGCAATCTTTCGAATTCTTAAAGCGTTTGTATCTCTTAGGGTGCTCCCACAATGTCTTCACTTCACGTTGTCTTCACTTACTTTTAATCATTTAAAGTAAATATGAAGTGAAGACAAAGTGAAGCCAGGTTTTAAAAAGACTGACTTTACTTAGTTTTCACTTGAGCTTCACTTAATATTCACTCAAAGTGAAGTGAAGACCAAGTGAAGCTAACTGAAGACTGCATTGTAGGAGCACCCTTAACGCCTTACGCCCTGCTTAATTCATAACGAAAATTATATTTTCCTCCAACGAGGTATCGTACTTTTTCAGACGAAATTAACGGTTTGGGCGACCTATACATGCATGCATTCCCATGAAGTCAAGGGGCCCTCGAATTTATTGTATTTTTTCCTCTCTCCCTCTCTCTCGCGCTCGACGACAGGGGGCGTCAGGCTTAGGCCCTTGTTGGGCCCCAGGGGGCCGCCGGGCAGCTGCGCCCGGGGCGTGGCGCCGCGTCTCTTATCGGACCCGGCATCGAACTATATTAATGCGTCCTCCAAAACAAGAACGGATTCAGATGCGCGGTGCACGGGGCGTGGCGGTGTGGGGCGGCAGCCAGCTCTGCTCTCGAGGGGACGAAAGTGCTCCTGCATGGCTGCTGTACCCTCGGCCAGCCAGTTGTGCTGCTACCGGCTCGAACCTCTGCAGACTCCGGCGAAGCAGGAGCTCCGGTCACACATGAAATTATTGAACGTTGTAATGAAAAGGGTACGACAAAGAAGAAGAAATGGAAACTTACAAGCAAACTTGTCGCCCTGTGTATACGAGATGACTACACCACTTACCCCACTTTGGCGACGCTCTTCGAGTTGGAGTTTGCGCGCGTTTGGAAGGTCAGGCGAGCAGTTTCGGTTTCGCCTGTAGGCATGTGATGTGGTGGCTCTAGGGTTCTGCTTTGGCGGGTCGCCTTCCTCTGTTTCAGCTGTGCGGCCGACCCGTCCTGTCATCGCCGAGACACGCCACTGCCCTCTATTACACATCCGTAATGATAGTTCGGCAAAGCCGCCCCGTGCAGGGGCGTGGCGGGGCGGAGCGGGGCTCAGACCCTCTGGTCCACCTCCATCCGCCCCTCACCGCCCGCCCGGAGCCCCGGATGTAGAGTCAGGTGAGGTTAGGGACCAGGCCGCCCTCCCCTACCCCCACGACCCTTTTGGCGATATAATTTGGCCCACGACGAGGCAGGTGGAGCCGGCATCGGCAGGACCGACTTATACGGGGAATAATGTGCGAAAACCCAAGATTTATTCTAATTTCAGTTTTTCCAGGCATTCTCCTTTTCTTGCTGCGCAAAATTGCGCGAAAGTTTCCTAATTCAGGCCTTGTAGAAGTTTTTGTTTTAAACTAAATTTTCTAATAATTTAGGACTTTCTTACGTTCTTAAAATCTAGGATGGGCGGGAGTGACTTTTCACATGCGGCGCCAGCCACGCCTATGCCCCGCACTAGGAAATGTGTCGGACACATGTTATCTCACACGCGGAGTGCCTCGCTGGCCGGCACCCCGGCCCTCCCGCCCGGGCGATAAAAACGTCACAGCGGTCACATAAAAATGAGTCAATATTAGCATTAAAAACGCTCTCTGGCCTTTCGCTCTGGCTGCTCGCTGCTTTTGTTTTGGACCGACGCGGCGGCACCAACGGCCGGCTGGGATTTTATTGCTATCTGGCGCGGCGTCGTTTCAGACCGTCCTTTACTACTCCTCCCTCTAACCTGATTTTGTTTTTTCGCCGACCGCGCCGGCGTTCTCGGTAGCAGTAAAGCCTAAAGGGCCTAAATGAGAGGAGGTGTGCGAGCAATCCGTTTACTTTAGGCAGCCCGTTTAAAGCCCGCGCGGCTGCTAATGAAACAGACAGGTGAGGGCGGGGTGAGTCAGCGCGGGCAAACAACGTTTCGGAAGCTTCACCTCTGATTAGAATCCCGCAGGAAAGTAAAGCGCCCCCTTTTGCGGGTGCGTTTTTGCACAGAAGCCGGCGGTAGCAGTTAACGAGTAGAGTGGCAACCAAACATCTGAAGTCTTTTCTTTTTCCATTGACAGAAAATACCGTGTATGAACAGAATGTGCCCTCCTATTGTGGGTTCTTTTTTCCTCTCCACTAAAATTCGACAGTTGCGCGTACTGCTTGCGTTACGGCCGTGTGCTGCGCGAACATTTCAAAGGGCGCGTCTAGATGGCGTCCCCCTGCCCCCCTCTCCATCCCTCTCTCTCTCTCTGTCCGTCCCTCTTCCTCTCACGCCACGCCCGAGGCGGGCGGGGCGGGGCAGGGCGGTCCCACATCAGTCGTAGGGCCCGCCCGTGGCGCCAGAGGCTGGGCGGCCCACAGGCCCCGAGGGACTTCGCTGGAGCGTCCGCTGGAGCCCACCCCGCCGACACACCTTGCGTTCTCCAGCCCAGCTGCCGGCTGGCGCGCAGCGCAGAGCACGAGGGAGGTGGTGGCAAGGTCCCTCTTGCACCTTCTTTGCGATTCGTACCCGACACGACATGAACGGGGCTCCGCCGCCGCTTCGGAAATTCTCCAGAGTCTGGCGCGCAGCTCGCTTCCAGCTCCAGCCGGGCGGGTCCCCCCGGGGGCGTGTCTGCTGTGGGGCGTAACACGCGAAGGTCATTCCATCTCTGGACCCCGCGGCGGGCTCAGGGCGAAGAGAAAGAGAGAGGGGGGAAGGGGGGGGGCAGGGCGCGGCAGTGGGGGACTTGCCTCGTGGATTTGGCTGGCTGGGCTGGGCACGGCTCGGCGGCCGCGCCGGTGTCGCTGGTGGCGCATAGATGGGTGGTGGAGGGAGTGGGGTGTGGGAATATCGACCGACTGCTTGCCAACCCTACCACCTGCCTCCTCCCTTCCCCATTACCCCACCGCAGTCGTGCGGGTTGACATGTCGCATTGTCAGGCGAATAAATGGCTCCACTTTCAAATGCACGTAATATTAAAATATTTTTCGAGTTTATCATCTGAGCAGGCGTTACAAATTTACCAGCATCATTGTGTGGTACACTGCTCAGCTTGTTTTGATCAAAGTTTCGCCTCTTGTCAAAAAGGTACAAAAATAGTGACAACAAACACGGTTAACCTTATGTCGTTTTTCATCCTTCTGGACCACGGCCCCCCTTAATTTTTTTCCCACTCTCTTTGGTGTCCCGCTGCACAATGCCCCGGTACCCGGAGGTACCTAGTACCCAAACCGGCCTGCTAGATGGATCACTCCGGTGTCTCTGTGTGCCATGAAGGCGTCAGAGTGGCGGCGGGGCGGACAAGCCCGGGGGCACTCCGCCCTGCCCCGCGCCCCGCCACGCCCAGAGACAGGTAGAACGGGTGAGAGGGAGAGCTGCTGATTATACAGTGAGGCTGCTTGCTGACTCACGGTGGTCTTCTGCTTCTTTACTTGTTCTTCACTTCTCTGCTCTTCTTCTTCTTCTTCTTCTTCTTCTTCTTCTTCTTCTTCTTCTTCTTCTTCTTCTTCTCTTTCTTCCACAGAGCCATCAATGACTTCCTCAGCCGGTGCACACGCGCGCACCCGCATGCGAAGGGTCGGGTCAAGGTCATTTGTGCGCCAAATGAATGGCGTCAGGGCCACGCTGCCCGCCCGCCCCTAACGAGCTCCGTTCTAAACAAACATCGGGTCATCAATCTCCCTCAGTGCTCCTCGGGAGACTGCAGGCGCGGGAGGGTCCGGGCGCCTGCAGGGTAGGCAGCCGGAGCGCACCGCCGCACGCCGGAGGAGCGGGCGGCCTACCTCGGGCCCCTGCCGGCTGCGGCCGCCTCTCGGGACCGGCCGGCACGGAGGAGAGGGAGAGGGAGGGAGGGAGACAGAGAGCGAGAGAGGTATACAGATACGATACAGAGCGAGTGAGGAGAGGGAAAAGGACGCTAGGTGCATCAGCAGTAGGTAGGTGTTTTAAGGTGTAAGCTCGATTGACGTAGTATGGGACACTTCTTCCGCGATATATATAAGGCCGAGAGGGCATCCATCTGAGAGCGCTGGCGGCGGTGTCCGGGCCTGCCTCGCCGCCGCGCCCCGCCCCGTCCCAGCTAATTCATTCCTAATGAACTCAGTCGGAGCTGCGCTGCGCGCGCCGTGTTTTTTCCCCACTAAGTGACTTCTGTCTTCACTTCCCTCCGCCGACCGGCCAGGCCCGGCGGTCCGCTCTCGGACCCCATCCCCGGTCCGGACCGAAGCCGGACGGACGCAGCGCGAGTGAAGGTTTCGGTTCTGCAGTGTCAAGGTCATTCGGAGCACCCAGAAGTGGAGAGCAATGGCAACAATCGTATGGCAAAGTCAGGGGCAGCCATAACATGGTGAAAAATTAAGTTTCGTTATGACAGCGAAAATGATTACTTAATAGTAGTAGGTAATCCTGAAGTAACCGTTAGTTGATTTCTTTACGTTTTCTACATCTCGTCGCAAGGTGCAGGCCTACATCCGCGACAGACCCTCGCGACCCCAAACAAGCGCGAGTGGCGCGGCGGGGAGAGACAACCCGTTCCTGCTTGAACATGAAACGAGACTGATTTTATGACTCTGCGCGTCGGGCTGGAGAAGAGGAGAATGGGGAGAGGGGAAGGGGGAGGGTCACTCTTCCGGTCGCCAAGTCCGGCTACCTTCAGCTCCGGGTAGAAGCAGGGTGGCAGAACTTTCAGGTACAGGTCAGGTCGTCGGCGCTCTGGGTGGCAGAGAGAGAGAGAGAGAGAGAGAGAGGAGGGAGAGCGTGTGTGTGTGTGGGTCCGCTCTAGCTTTCTGCTTTGACGGCTAACGGCTATAAAAAAGACCTTCTTTGAGAGGGAAATAAAAAATTGCAGATGAGTTCCCTTTTAGCCCGGCCCGAGTAGGCTCTATATAAAGTGCTGCCACGCCCCCACGCTGTCCATACACACCTCGTTGATGAAACTGTCATTGGGAAAAGGAAGGGCGAGAGAGAGACAGGTTGAGAGAGGGAGAGAGAGGGAGAGAGAGAGAGAGAGAGAGGGAGAGAAAGACGGGTTGAGAGAGAGAGACGAGCTTGGCTGGTTGGTGATGAATGTCGTCCGCTTATTATGCATGTGAAATGACACGAAAACGATTTCCTAAATCGGTGCTTCCCATTTTCGGACGCGCGCCCTAAAAAGCAGCCGCCGCCGAACGAACGACGCGTCTGGTCACACTTCATTACGCAATCAAGGCGAGGAGGCGCGGGAGGACGGGGCGGCCGGGGTGTCCCAGGGGGTGGCGCGGCGCGGGCCGCCGGGCTGGGGCGTCCGCGAGGCGCGGAGGCGACGAACGCAGGCAATTTCGTGTGTAAATGCGGGCGCTAGCCCGACGCGGCGGCGTCAAAGACACGCGAGTTGGAAGGAGAAAAATCATCGCACCGGCGGGTGTTGAACGGGGCGTATGAATGTATGCATATGGGGGCGCCCGGCACCTGCCTGCGACCTGCGCGGGAGGTGCTGGGGCAGATGGGGCAGCAGGGCAAGCCCGGACAGGTAATTGTTTGCTTTATGGGTGTTTTGGAAACCACGTGCCGCCCCGTTTGTGTCTTTTACTTCCTCATAGGGGCATTTTTAGCAGATGAAAGGTTTAGTAGAAGGGGGCTACAACGACTTGAGCTCTGCACTTTGAGGTACGAAGTTAAAAATTGTCAGAATAGTAATACTTAATAGTAATATTTCCGAAAAATTGTAGACATCGGGTATTCTATTTCTTTAAATAATTGTTTATAATCTGTTCTTTGACGGAACACTTTTTCGTATGAAAATTGTTTTGATGTTTTTGTGTTAGGTAAATTTATTGTTCTTTCCATTAATTCTCCAGGCAAGGCATTAACATCATTAGCACTACACACGAAAATAAAACGTTTAAGTAGGAAATGATGGGGTGTCACTTTTATTTTTGTTTGTTTGTCTCGTCCAGTGCCAGACGGTGTACAGCGGGCGTAGACACAGACGAGAGTGACAGCAACACCTCCAGCGTGGCAGTTTCCTGTCCCTGTCCAGCCCCAGTGGCCTTGCAGTCAGACGCCACACGTGACTATACCGCCCCGCCCCTCTCTTGTGCCCTTCGCCGACCTTCAGGGGGGCATCAGGATAAACATTCATATAATTTTCTGAAAAGTAATTTAAAAATCTTACTAAGTATGTTTTTTAAAATTGTTGGTGGGATATCGACCTGCACATTTTTTGTTCCCAAAACTTTGTCTGGTGACGCGCCATATGCGTTTCCTGCCCACCTCGTGTCGCCTCATCCCCTCTGGTTGTGAATGGAGGGCTGCTGCCGGGTCCGTAATGACCACCCTTTGACTTCACCTGAAGGGGGTTCCTCCCAAAGATGAATGAAAACTGTGAGCGGCCTGGCGGCGTTTGGCGGAGCGGGGGCGTAATGACCATGTTGTTCACCTTGGCCGTGAGCCGGCCCGCCCGGGCCACCCTCACCTCACCCCCGGGCCGGCCGGGGCGGACAGGGCAGGGGCGGTGCAGCCGGGCGTCTCCCTGTCGGGCGGCGGGAGTGAGGCGGGAGGACCGCCGCCGCCCCGCCCTCGCGTAGTGTGTGTGTGAGGAGGTAACGCCCACCCCTCCCCGTGTTTGGACCGGCGACTGTCGGGGGATGTCAGACGTCACATGCCTTTCCTAAAGGGATGAGGTACAGCAGGGGGTACGAGTACTTTTTAATCGAGTTTGCTTCAGAGCACTGCTCCTTCACTTTTTTCAACGAGAGAATAATACGCATCAGTTCGCAAAAACGTTATTTTTGCGAACCGTCCGGCCAGCCCCTGAGAATAATGTGCAGCATCCTCGTGAGTCAGTGCGGCGCTAGTCACTCCTTTTTTTTTTTGCGTGACGCCGAGCGGTCTCCCCGTGCGGGGGGGCAAGGAACGAGACCCCGGCGTCGGCAAGGTGACGCGACACAGACGCGCGCGGCCAAGGGCACCGGCGGACAACGAGAAAGAAGCAGACGACGCCCGGTGCGGCCGGTCCGGGCCGCGTGGTGGGGGGGAGCCCGGCGGGGAGCGGCGGGGGTGTGGGCGCGGGCGGCGGGCGCGGGCGCGGCGGGGAGCGCGCCCATTGGTCCGCGCTCGGCCGCCAATGAGCGCGCGCTCGGCGGACCAATGGGCGCGCGCGGAGCCGGCCGGCGCGGCAGAGAGGTGGCGCTCCCCGCGGCCGCTCGCCCGAACTAGGCGACGGTGGCGCGGCGCTCGGCGCCCGGCCGAAACTCGCCCGACTAAAAACTGCTTCCACTTACATGATTATCATTAACGACAGTACTTGGGCGAGGGCAGGCTGTGTCGCTCCGCTCCGTGCCGTCCGCCAGCGTCCGCGCGCTGCGCTGAGAGCCTTCGCCCCCTCGTGTGCGTGCGTGCGTGTGTGAGTGTGTGCCATGCGACCTGGATACGCAGCAGTGATATACAGTGAAGTGATGATGTGCTGACGCTGAGGTTCTGTTCGGCTCCTGCAAGTGGCCGGCCTAGCCGGCCAGCCACCACGCTGAATTTCTCGGACCTCGGCAGCCCGTTCGGAGCGGGTGGCTCGGGGGGCGGCGGCTCCAACGCGCCGACACCTGGCCCCATGGGCACCGGCGAAGGCCTGGACCCCGTGGGTCCCCCTCCGGGACCCCAACCCCAGCACCCGCACATGCTGGGCCTGGGGCCGGCGACGCCCCACGAGTCCTCGCCCCAGCACCCCAACAAGTCCGCCTTCATCGAGCTCCAGCAGCATGGGCTGCCCGGAGGACCTGGGGGGCCTGTCGGCCCCTACAACCCCGCCCTGCGGTATCACCCGCACTCGCACCACTTCCAGCACCAAGGAATGGGCTCGCCCGGGGGCGGCGGAGGCCCGCCCGTGCCGCACCCGCACCACCCCCACGACACGCCGCCCCCCTTCGTGTCGTCCCCCAGGTCGGCGCTGAGCGCCTACCCCTTTCCCCCCATGCACCAGAACTCGTACCCAGGATACCACCTGGGTTCCTACGCCCCCCAGTGCCCGTCGCCCGGCAAGGACGACTTGGACGGCTCGTACCTGGACGGTACGTCATGAGTGATAAGTGTTTATTGTGGAGTGCGTGAGTGATAAAGTGCCATGACGAGTGTCGAAAAGAAAGTATGCAAAGAAAGTGAAAAGTGCCAAAGTGAATAAGTGAAGTGCGCCCCACACTGGATTACGGGTCGTCTCTTTCTGAATGGTTCTCGATCTCAGAGTGTCGTAGTGAGTGCGTCAAAAGTGAGTGATGTGACGTGACAACGCCTACCCGAAGTTGTTACCACGACGAGCTCTAAAGGTTTGGCTGCCTCGAGTCTCTCACACAACGCCCAAAAGGATTACAAGGACTTTGTGCACCTACGGCCAGCCTACGACCCATACTCGCCCGTCAGGTAGCGCCGGACCGCGCACGCCGCCGCCGAGTGTCCGGCCTGCGCGCGCTCGCGCTCCGTGTGTCGCTCGCGATCGCTTTGACCCGACGAGAGTTCAATAACGGCCGTGTGGTCCATGCGGTGTGGGCGCGAGCACGACACACGGGGTGACGCGTCTGTAAACGACCCACGGCCAGTTTATCGCGGATGCAATCCAAATCGCGGCCGGACACGCGATGTTGCGTCCGCAATAAAAAGGGCCACAACTCGCGCCCAGTTAGCGCGCCGCGGCCGGCAGA
Source organism: Frankliniella occidentalis (assembly GCF_000697945.3). Classification (NCBI taxonomy): domain Eukaryota; kingdom Metazoa; phylum Arthropoda; class Insecta; order Thysanoptera; family Thripidae; genus Frankliniella; species Frankliniella occidentalis. The sequence continues at coordinate 1,583,678 of NW_026267175.1, forward strand.
GGACGGCGGCGGGGGCCGCGTGAAACATGTGATGATCTGCGCGCGCTGCCACTGACACACGAAAAAAAGGACGGGGAAAAACTGTGCGGTGGAACTAAATACATGGATCACCTACAGCCGCGTTGATTATTTCTGCGTGGGTCTTAATTGGGTCCAAATTTTGTGCTACTGTGCGCGCAGTGCGCGACGACAAATTAGCTGTCGATTGTGACGAATAAATTGCGCTGCCTATGCCCTTTTCCGGCGGCTGACAGCGACGATTTGCCAAACTCTGTCTCGGCTAATCGGCGGGGAAAAAATGAGATAGAGTCCAGGGTGGAGATAGAGTGTAGAGGGTGGACGGTAACGATACGTATACCTGGACCGGCGGCCGGCGGCACCGGGCGGGGCGGTCCTTTATGGGCGCCAGCACACGATGCCCACCCTCGGCAGACGGACAAAAGTGCGTCTGATTTATCTCGAGACCCACGCGACCACACAACCGCCCCCTAACCTCCAAACCGCGCCGTAAAACAGAAAAGCCGCTCGCAGAGACCGTGTAGGCCGACTATAGGCCCCGCCCGCCACACTCGCACCGCCCTTTGAAGTGTGTTATTTGTTCGATAACCTGGCAGTTTGTTTATTTGCGCTTTTGTGTCGTGATCAGAATAAAGTATAGAATATTAAAAAACAAACAGAAATAATAGTAATGAATTTTCAGACGGGCAAAAGTGGTCAATGTTAATTCTAAAACTAAACGATTTTAGTTCGGCTTTTAGAACGCTGTTTTGATTGTAATCAATTTTAGACGAAAAAACGCAACAAAGGCCCCTGATTTTAGAGAATTTCTTCGTCGCTTTCGCATGCAGTCTTCTTTGCTTAAAAGGGCGCGCGCGCGAATAGCCAATTCCACATACTTTACTCGATCGCGCCAAAACAAACGTTATTGTACATGAATGCGATGCGAGCGCTGCGGGCGGGTGTCGGTGCATGCGCGTGCGTGTGTGTGCGTGCGTTCGCGCGCGTGCTGGTGCGCCACTTAGCGCGCACATATTGTGCAAAGAAGGGACTTGTGAATTAATCGGTCGGTAATTGCCCCGACACACGCGCGCGCAGCCTGTCACACGTGGCGCTGCGGCGGCGCGAGTTGACCGCGCGGCGCGACCGCGGAGGGCCGAGAGAGAGGGTCTGTTCGTCGCGCGTTCAGTTCCCTCCCGTGAGACGCGTACCTACTGTAGCGCATTCATCTCTCGGGAGCGCGCAGGTCGGTGTAAATCCTCGCGGTGAGACAGGGGAGTGCGGCTCGCGGGGCGGGAGGGGCAGTCGTCTAGGGGGAGTCCCGGGGGGCCTAACGGCGATGATATAAAGTACTGGAACACATCAGTGGCAGGCGATAAACACAGTGAGCATGGCGCGCAGGCGAAGGCTGATGCGGGGTTGTTTCTGGGAGGCGCGAATACCGCGACAGTTCAAAAAGATACTTCGTTATTATTATTGCTAATTTTCAAAGATCATTTTGCGTGACAGACGACTTTTGGTTCACATCTTGGTAGTAGTCGGAGATCTGGTGGGCACCCCAGTTTGCAGGGTGCTCTACTCCCCGGTGTCTGCAAGCCCCTCTGTGCGTCTGGTGCTCATATTGGTGGCCGTGGGGGCCTCTGTTGCTTGGTGTGTTCCCCTGTGTCCGTAAGGGCCTCTGCGTTGCACCGTGCAACTCGGTACGCAGGGGACACTCTATGCGGGGGCTGCTCGGGGGTGTCTTTGCTAGCTGGATGCATCTCGGTGGACATGGAGAACTCTATGCGCGGGGTGCTGCCCGGTGCCCGCAAGCCCCTCTGCGTGCGCGGTGCTTGTGGCCGTGGGGACCCCTGTTTGCAGGGTGCTCCTTCTCGGTGCCCGTGGGGCCCTCTGTGCGGCCGTCGATTCGATAAACAACCGCGCAGTGACGTTACTGCCTGGCTAAGGCGCGGCCCCGGCCCGGCAGCAGCACTCGATTTGATTTACCGCGCGGAGGTCCCCGGCCGCCCCGCCCAGCCCTCCCGGCCGCGCTCCCCTCCCTGTAACTGCCCTGCCTCGCCTGTCCAGTTACGTGTTTATTTTTCTCCCACCTTTTTTTTCCCCTCCGTTCGGGCCTAACCCTATTGCGGGGTGGTGTATGCCGCTCGCCGCGGGGAAGCGATGGACGGCAGCGCACGCGAAAATGAGCCAGATACATTATTGGGGTTGAGTCCCGCTTCTACCCTTCGCTTCCTCCCCGCCTGTTGAGCGGCAGCGACGCTCCTCCACTTTTCCTCCCCAAAACGGTTTAGGCGCTCGCCAAAAGCAGCAACAAGTCGTGGCTAAAACGCAAAGAGAGAGGACGAGTAGCGCACGAGAGAGAGAGAGAGAGGGAGAAAGAGAGGGAGGACTCGGCGGCGCGCAGCTCGCGGCCAATTATACGAACAGGATTACCAAATTGATAAACAAACGGAAATTAATTACCCCGGCAGCGTGTGTGATTCATCCGTTGAGTTGGCAGCCCCGGCGGCCCTGCCCCGGCGGACCTGACCACTAATAAAGCCAGGCCTGACAACGTTAAAACACGGAACAAGCCAAAGCGGCGGTCGGTAATGAAGTTAGCCCGCCCGGTGTTTGGGTTGGCGGCGCTGCTGCAAGGACAGTGGCCGCCCTGCTCCCCGCCCTGCTCCGCCCAGCGGCGGCGGTGGCTGGACGCGCTAAATAATGGACCCATTCATCTCAATCGCGCACGAGAGGAGAAAAAAAATATGACGGATTGCTGTGAAATATGTCTGTTGTTGTGTTGTTGGTTCGGGGGCGGCCCTTTGGCCCCTGCTCCGCATCGGCCCCTTGTGGAGGCGGCCGAGGAGGACATTGTTGTGTTCACGTGGACGCCCTCTTGTTCATCGTGAAGCACGTACTCAGCGGGTACACGCGGGGAAAGGTTTTTAGTCACGTAGTTTCCCCCGTTTTTATCTTTTTGGAAACGTTTAAATATCTACACTACACTGGAAACGCAAGTGTGTGAATGTCGCTCACTTGCAAGTGTGTGAATATCCATTTGTACACTTATGGGGTAATGGTGTGACTTTTTCCTAGAAAATTGCGACATTTACACACTTGCGTTTCCAGTATACAAACCCACCAACAGAGTACATAGTAACACACATTACTTCCAGTGCGACATAACCACGGTGTGGTCACGCTCCCATGTCAAATCATTGGCACCGAAAAAACGAGCCCTACTGAACGTGCCAAGCGTGTACTTACAAGCACACACGTTGTAAATGTGAAATATGGCAAGCACACACACTTTGAGTGAACTAAGTAGTACTCACTGTTTGGGTTTGTAACGTTGGTGTAGCAAGAACTATTGTACCGCATGCACGCAGGCATATGCTGGTTTGCATACTATGGCGCCTTTTGGCCCTAAGCGACTAAACAATCTGCCCCACCCAGAAACCCGTTTGTCTGCGGAACGAAATAATAGTGTCAATAGAGCCGACAAAATTTTAATTCCGACAACCAAACTTTGATCGTCTTTATAACATGATCTAGTCATGTCATGTGTGATTTGGTTTGATATTTTTGTCCCACCTATTGTAATTTGTTCAAAATTTCTCATTAAACGTTTTTTTGGCGTAACGAAGTACATTTAATTCCATACAATTGTTTTTGGTTCTACTGGCAAATTGATTTTTTTTAGTACACACGCATACATGCAGTGCAGTGTCACTAATAAGTAAGGGGTAATATTTTTTTGAGGAGAGTTATTTTTGAAAAAAACATTTTGCTCGAACCAACGTTAAGGTGCGTCTTATTTAGCGCGTATATTGACAGGTGAACTCGTGCGTGCGTGCGACTCGACACCCTCCGGCCCTCCCTGCACGCCATGACCCATGCCCCTCTGTCACCATGCGGACGGGGCGGTTGATTCCCATGACGGCCTCTGAAATATACACGAGACACGCGGGACGCTGGAAAGGGGTGGGGGGTAGGAGGAGGGGAAGCGCGGGGTAAGAAAGGATATGGAAGCAAGGGCGAGAGGCCAGGTTAGACCGAATTTGAAACGGTGTGTGACAGTTTGTTGGGGAAGGTCGGGTGGTGTCACTACTCGCGGGGACTGAATGAATGGCGGATCGAATGTTATCTTCACTGCATTAACATGTTCGATAAGTCCAGACGAATGTGCTTTTGTCTTATCTCTCTGTCTCTCCCACCATTTCTCTTTCTCTCTTCCTCTCTCCCTCTCTCCCTCCCTCTCTCCCTCCCTCTCCCTCTCCCGTTCACTACTTCTCCCTCGCGCTGCTGGCCTGGCGGGAAGTCTCACTCCATCCAAAGTGATGGCTGGCCCTTCCCTCCCCCTCTCCTCCTGTCCTGCTCTGCCGCGTCCACACAGCAATTTGTGCTAATTTGTGCAACGCATTTATCACGGTTTTGTATGTGCTCGTCAGCATTTCTGATTCCCGTGTTGAGATGTGTGTGGCGCGGTGAGCGTATGCGTGTGCGTGCATGTGTGTGTGCGTGCGTCAGAGTGAGGGGGAGAAAGAGAGGCCGGTGCGTCCGAGATGTAAAGTGTTCTCGTTGTTGTTTTTTTGGCACGCGTGCCTTTGCCCGTCTTGCCGGGTGGCCTCGCGATAACATTCCTTGAAAATAGTTTTCTTTCATTGCAAGTAGTGGCACCCTAGAAAGGCGTCTATCGCATTGGTTCTCGAACCTTTCAAAAGCCCTCCTCGCCACCCTGGCGTTGAGTGCTCAACGTGTACATCATCGCGGGGAAAATTCACTACTACTGTTCTCCGCGTGGGAAAAACACCGGCGTTACACATGTGTATTTATGCATCCCGGCCTGTGCCTCCGGCTGCGCGCCCGCCGGCCCCGGCAGACGGGGCCTGCCGTCGCGGATGCTGTCATATCGACCCGTCTGGTACCCGCCGACACAGAAGGCGCTGACTCGGGGTTTTAATTGTGGCCAGAGCATCCGCAGGGCAGACGAGTGTTTCTCCTTTGTGGCCCTCGTGTGTCTCTTCGGCCCCTCCCGGGCCCCGTGTATGTATAGTGGAGGGGGGGGGGGGGCGTCAGGGGGCCGCTAGTGTTAAAAATAAAGTCGTAAGGAGAAATAATGTTTCCATTCAAAATTAAGGAAAATGTCAAAAAGCGTTCAGAAGTATGCGAGGAGTTATAGTTAGGGCGTGTTGACGCGTTGCCTACTCACCAGGGGCCATGGGCGGTGTAATAACTACGTAATGTTCTGTGATCAGTAGCATCCTGCCAAAAGTCCGGGAAAATACAATGTAGTGAGCGTTGGTGGGCTGTGAGGACGCCTGCCTATACTAGCCCGTCCCTGCACGCGATGACAGATGTTGGCTAGTAGGCAGGCGGAGTTGCAAACTGGTGTATTGTGCGGATTTTCGCCTTACTTTCTGCGGCAGCACTGCTTAGTGGGCCACTCTGTTAGAAAGCGATCAATACCGTTCATGAAATATACGCAAAACGCTTGACAAACTTTCTAGTCGTCGCTACTGACTGTGTTGCTGTGTTGGTTGTCGAGTGCGTGCGGGCCGGACTGGGCGGGCAGGGCGCGCTGAGGACGAGTGTTGTTCCCTCTGCAAAGAGGTTTCCACCGCACCGAGATGTACCGCACTGCATGTAGATTAGCCCGAGTGCGGACTTCCGGTAGTGTTTCACACTACGCTGAGTGGTAGCCGCTGGCCCCCGCCGGCCCTCGCCGGCCCGGCCTGTAGTAAGGGGTCGAAGTGCAGTGACGCAGCGTTTTGATACCGCCCCCCCGGGCCCTGATGGAGGCTGCCGCCCCAGGGCCCGGCTCCGCCCCGCCCCGCGCGAGGGCAACAAAAGTATAACGTACGACGGGTACAAATCAATTCACGCCCAAGAAACCAACACAGCCCCGGCTCTTTTCACACACCTTTTGAAGGCGACCGTACGTGAGAGGTAGCATTGTCGATGGCCTTTCTTGTTCCTACAAGAACGTGCTGCTGCAGGAGGGGGGATCACTCTCTTCTTCTCGGCGAGTTTGAGGTGTGTGTCGGCCGTCTGTCCCGTGGAAGCGCGGGCCCCGGCGGAGTGTGCGCGAAGCGCCCCCACTCCACTGCACCCCACCCCGCCCCACTCCGCCCGCGCGCTTTACGATATAAAGTTCCCATTCTTGCCGAGGTGGCAATAAATGCCCCGCTGATGAGATTATGAGTGTTTCAAACAAGTCGGATTGGAACATCCGTCTCGGGTTTCTCCGGCGGGAGGCGGCGCGCGAGCATTCATGGGTGAAATAGGGCGACACACGAGCTGCGCTGGGCCGCCCCCGCGCCGCCCCCGCGCCGCCCCCGCGCCGATCAGGCCGCCCGCCCGACAAGTTGATAATGGGCGATCGGTTGCACTGGAGCGGAGCGACCTTCCGAAATCGGACCGTGCTGTGTTCGTCGTGTGTTCGATGCAAAGGGACTCTTGATACGAGCTGAGCTGCGTGTACCACTGCTGTGTTCGAGCCATAGGGACACCCTTTCAATTACTAAAACAAGAAAAACAAGGGTAGTTTTTCATTAGTTTTTTTTTTTTTCGACAAAAAGCATACAAAAATCACATGTCATGGCACTTTATATTACGGCACTTAAATGTGCATGAGAGAATGGACCACTGTAAAAAATAATTATCCTGTGTAATGCTTATTCATATTTGTTTTCAAAATAAGTGCAAAGTTATCAAAACTGTTGTTTATCTTGAGTTGCGAAACATCTGTTGGTTTCAGCGGGAAGATGGTGTCAACTTCCTCTTCTTCCTCCTTCGCCTGGTTGTGACTTTGCCGCTCAGGAAGCAGGGATGAAGTGGAGGATTGACCTGCACATCTCCTCTAGTAAAAAAACCGCAGATTTCTTAGCTTGATATAATTACCATGGCGCACAACCACACAGACTGCTTTCATTGTCGTACCCCGGCCCCCTTGTGTGCTAATGGCCGTTCGATCGCTTCATTGTGTGCATCATATGCAGTGGCCTGGGGTATGACCCACATATTTTATAAATCGTGTTGGTGTCGGCTGGAATTGCGCTGGCCAGCCCACTCGTTGGAAGTAGTGTGCGGTTATCAGCACACTACGGCCTCCGTGATCTTTGCTTTAGTGAAGCAGTCTGTGTCGGTTATGCTGTCGACAGTTTGACAAATTTACACAACCCTGGCTCAGCATGTATGTGATGCACTAAGCATGTGAATCATATAATTCAGTGAATGAAAAGATCATTATGCATAAACAATTTGTTCTAACGGTAGAAATTGTTATTTATACACTGGTAAAACAAGTGCTTAATTTGTACGTCAATTGCTGTCATAGCTCAATCAAAGTGCAAAGTTTAGACACATTGTAGTGTGCGAAGTGTGACATTTCAGAAACGTTAGCAACTCCAAATCATTTGGCTCCCACTGTTAACACAGCAGACCTGTGTGCTTCCCGGCGTTTCTTAATGTGGAAACCTCAGACGTAAACGTTAGGTTTATATTCTGCACATAACGCAAGTGTGCAAAGTCACATATAATATTCAGGATCATGATTTGCACAGAAGTAGGGAAAATGTCACTTTTATTTTACCAGTGTAGGATAAGTAGTAACGCCGTCAGTACAATTTGATATGACCTATTTTACTAACAAACTTTTTGTTTTCTGAATTACTCGATAATGGTTGCTATGCGTAATACTTGCGTGCTGGACGTCCACGTTTTAAATACAGTTAGTCGTTCGCCACTCGGACATCGATTCCCGCGACACGATCAACAAAAGTCTGATGTGCTCATCCCGTTCTTTGCAGATAAATGCCTAGACGATGGAAGCCTACGGGTCAACGGCAAGGGCAAAAAGATGCGGAAGCCACGGACTATCTATTCATCCCTTCAGCTTCAGCAGCTCAACAGACGCTTTCAGCGGACGCAGTACCTGGCCTTACCAGAGCGGGCGGAATTAGCGGCCTCTCTAGGATTAACGCAAACTCAGGTGAGGTTTCATCATTTTCCCAACATTTTTTTAGAAATTTAATTATGGAATACTTTTAATAGCCAGATCAAAGACGATCGTATAAGGTTGTAAGTTGTATATATGGTGTATTATATTGGCGGTGGTGGTTGTGGTGATGGGGCTGGAGGTGTGTATGCAGCCACACTTCGATCTGGGGTTCAAATACCGACTGTGACTTTGCGTGGCTCGGGCGCGTTTGTTACCCCCGCGGGGGAGGAGCCCGCAGCAGGCCCGCAGGCCCGCGGGGCCGCGGACGGACGGGGAGGGCGCAAATCGATCCCCTATCAGATCGGCGCGCCCCTCCCGCCGGCCCCTCGCGGCCCGCCACGCGCGCCACAACGCACCCCTCTCCCCGACAAAAACAAAAATAGCTCTGTAAATGGATTACCTTTTTTCGAAACGTTACTATATAAAAATGGTATGAAATGTATGTGTGTTTTTCAACTGTGTGGAACCAGGAACCGAAACGCAGTGAGTGCTATACGGCCATACCAACGCGAGGAGGAATGCATGCGCGCCCTGCGAGGCCCATCATCATCAGACACGCTCCAGGCCACCGCCGCGGCCGACACCGCGGCCCGGGGCCCCCCGCGCAAAACAAATTGGCAATAATGGATTCGCGATGAACGCCAGGCCTTTTCCAGGAATCTCGCCATGATTTGCCAGAAAGTTCCGCAACGCGGGCCTCCGCCGCGCGCGGGTTCGCGTCTCGGCGCCGGCGTCTCGGCGGCGCCCTGGCCGTCGACGCCGTCGGGGTGGTTGAACCTAAACTTCGCCTCGCTCTGCACCGCCGCCTCGGCGCGCATTCCAAGGGCGGAGGTGTTGGTGGCCTGGTCGCGTCCTCCCCGCCCACCTCTATTGGCAGGCGACCCGCTCGGGACCCGCAGGGGCGTGCCAATAACGATGTGCTATAGGCAGTAGCGTATCACCCGCGCGCTGGTGGCGCGGAGCTTGGCATGACGTCGGGCATAAATACAACAGCGAGTAAGGGGAAAGAGGGGGGGGGAAGAGATGCGCAAAAAATGAACGCACGACGTCAGGACAGGACAAAACAGCAGGCTGATGGATTCCCCGTTCGTAAAACAAGAGCAAGCGCGGAGAAGCGTCCCACTGTCGGCAATGCGTCTTCGGTGCAACCAACTGCTGAGAAGACGACAAAAAAACAGAAAATAAAAGAGAGCACGAACAGTTCGGTGTCACCAGGAACTTTTATATATATATGTGCTCCTGGTGCTCGAGTGTGTACACAGTTAGCTCGCCCCCTCTAGGCCCCTGCGGCGCCGGCGGTGCGGCGTCCGTCCCCGGGACGACGCGCGTCGCGAATCCGCTCGTATTTGTTTCAAGCTTTGAGTTATGGCGACACGGCCGGCCACGCCCCGCCAGCTGGGGTGGTGCGCACAGCACACATGTAATTGATGCTACCTGTGTTATTTTTACGACGCAGCCTTACGGCCGAATGTCCAGGCGGCGGCGGCAGCGGTGGCCGTCCGAGACGATGGGACCGTTCGTACCGCCCCGCCCCGCCCCGCCGACCTAACCTCACTCTCAGGGCAGTCCGCATTGTGCGAGAGGTATCCGCGTGGCCCAGAACAGAAGTGCAGGAGCGCTGAGGGGAGGCAGAGTAGAGGGTACGGCGAGGCAGTCGACGGATCTGATAGGGCGAGGCACTATAACTCCGCGCGCGAATAGAAAAGCCCCACCTCGGGATGGAGACACGGTATATGAGGCTGTAGTAAAAAGTAGAGAGATCCAATGTTACGGGTCTGTTCCGAAATGCGAGCTGATTGGCCGTCCTTTTGTTTCTCCTCCGCTGATTGGTTTGTTGTATTATTTTTTTTGTCGCGTTTCCGCCCCATCTCTATCCGCTTCACAGGAAACCGAAACGAATTTTTAGGCGCGAAAATGCGATTGGATGATCCTCTGTGTAGTCCAGGGGGCGGCGGCACTGGCGCCGGCGGCAGCCGTCCGAAACGCCCCCCACCCCCCTTCTCCTCCCGTCTCACCCCCATGCCAATTAGTAACTAGATCGAACACGTGCCGCGCCCCCGAACTTGACACACTGCGACCCTTTGGGGCGGCCGGGCTCCGGGCGCCGCCGGCTGAGCAGTGGACTGAGCAGTTGCTGAGCAGGCGCCACCCCGAAGACAGAGGAGAGATTAACAATGTAATAAAAGTAATAACCAGCGGACGAGCGGGCCTGTTGTGCTGCATATAACATTAGTTTCGTGTGAAGTAATTTGACTCACAAAACGCACCGCGCGCGGCTCGCGCCCACCGGTCTGTGCGTTCTGCCCCTGATATAATTCCCGCAGTGTGTGTCTGTCTGTGCGCCGGCGTCTCTGCCCGTCTGTCTGGGCGTCTGTCTTTGCCGCTTCACCTCTTCCTTCCCCCCTTTCTCCCCCAATTTCTCCACCTCCGCCTGCCCGCCGCCGCACCGCGCCGACGATTTTTTTTTCATCATAACTCTATCCACTTTACTCGAAATTGTTGTTGTGTCTGCGAGTAACTGATGCGGGTGGTTTTGGCACGCCGGTGGCACGCGCTACACATATAGGGGCCACTACAAACGGACCACACCCGTCGATACGGGGGGAACTTTTTTTCTTCTCTCTCTCTCTCTCTCTCTCTCTCTCTCTCTCTCTCTCTCTCTCTCTCTCTCTCTCTCTGTTTGCATTCCTCCCTTCGTTCCCCCATAATTTCTTCTCTGCTACCCCCCCCCACCCACCCTGCCCCGTTCTGCCAAATTGTTGGCCTTCTCCGGGCGTGACGTCACAGTGTCGCGATGACCAGCGCCACTCCAAAGGGGCGCCACTCCAGAGTGTCTATTTGCTCCTCATCCCGTGGGAAACAGTTTGGGTTTGGTTTGGAGTTTGGAGTGCGGGCGTCTTTTCCTTTTGAGAGAGAGAGATGCTCATCCCGTGGGTCTGACTCACCTGACCGCCCCGCCCCCTCGAGGGGCCCCGCCGCCGGCCCCACCCCCACTCGACGCGCCAAAACAGGTGCCGGCCCAGAGAGGGGATAGGATTAATAAATTAAAATTGCAATAACTTTGCTCATCCTTATTCGCTCTCGGTTTGCCAAAAAGGCCCAGCCGCTGGCGCCTGGCGCGGCGGCCGCTCGCAGCACTCGCGGCACACTCATGTAGTGTGCGCAGTGTGAAGTGCAGCGAGGGCTAAAAGCAAATGAGGGCAGGATGAGCAATAGTGCGAACATAATATTCCGACCCCTACCTGTACCCTACCCTTATACCCCCCCCCTCTCGCCTGTTGTTTTACTGCTGCCCAAACTTATGACTCATTTACGCCCTACGTGAAGCCCGTATGCGTGCACCACTTATTGGATCCAGAAACAGGGGGAAAAAGCTTTTGAAAAATTTCTCGACTCACGGTGGTGTTCGTAATTAGAAAACGAAGTGGAATAAAACAAAACTGAGTGCATCGCATCGGCTCTCTGAAACATTGAGCGTGTTGTGGCGCGTTAGGCGTCACGCCCCGCGCACCGCCACGTCCTAGTAGCGTCGCGCGGGACAAAGTTTTGGACGCGGACAAGTGCGGCGAGGAGTTGGAGCAGCCGGTGCCGCCGGCGCGAGACGCTACGCCGCGCCACTCCGCGCCGCTGGACTCTGAACACCACACCACCCAGAGAGTGTTTCCGTCGACCTTCGGCGCCTCTCCGTCGCCGCCACGCCTCCCGGCGTACCCCGTTCCTCCCCTCCCCCTTCCTGCGCACCGGTGAGCGGGGCTGAGCGGGGGGCTTCTTTGAGGTGCCGCCAGCGCGCGGAGCGGAGGAGCGGCTCTGCGCAGCCGTCAGGTACCCTCTGTGAACGCGCATTGCAACCTGCTGCGACCGCCCATAGCTGCAGCCGCGCACGGAGAAAAGGCGATGCATCCAATAATACCACTCCTCCAATTTTCAAGTAGAGGTTCTTGGTTTATCCTCACAAAATAAATTATCCTTTTTATTTTTTGCACGTCGTCTGGTGTAGAAGTGACGTATAGGCGCACGCCGAATTTCTCATACTCGTTGCAACAATAGTACTGCCGGGAGTGCGGCGGCCAAGGTTGCTCTCACTAGACACGGGTCCGCGGGCCCCGCACCGCGCCGCCGTAGGCTGCTGTAGGCCGCCGTATAGGCCGGCGCACGTCTTCCGCCTACTGCTGCAGCAGGCGGGGGACCCCGGGGGCAGCCTGCAGCGCGACCGGTTTGAGTGCGAACTAGTTAATTCGCAAACGACCTCGATATCGAATGCCCGTCAAACGGCTGGGCGGACGATATGACAGACTTTACGGTTTTCGATGCGACCTAGCCAGAGTCACCTTAAACGGACCTTAAATGCAACGACAGAACGTGGGGATGGGGATAATTAAATGGGAAAGCTATCCATGTATGATAAACTGAGGGTAGTCACAGGTGGTGGTTTAGAGACCGGTGACGGGCGACAGCGGAGGAGAAAGGTATGCGCGGAGCGCAGGGTGACGACCGCGACCAGGCCAATTCATCATTTACATGGGGTGTTTGAAATAAATGCGTTCGAGGAGGCTCGCTCACGCATGCAGGCCGGGCGGCACGCGTTCGCCGCGCAGGCTTCACCCGAACGCCCCCTCTGCCCTCCCCCCCACACCGGCCGCATTTACATTTTATAACCTGTCGGAGGCAAAGCGCTGCCGACTAAATGCGACAGGCGGTAGATAGTCATCTCGCATACATGTATGTAAGAGCCAAAACGGCGAGGAAGGGACACGGTGCGCGCGGTGGGCGCGGCCCCCGACACAAACCTTCTCGCGGACGTTACAAAAGTAGAAACGTCTGTACGTACGCTGCCCGCGCTGCTGCGCACCCCCGCGTGAAATCAAAGCCTTGCCTAGTTTGGAAGAAGTACGCCCAGGAAATACACAACCACCTACTTGCCGCTGCGCTGTCTCGGCAGCTTCGTAATTGTTTTTTTTTCATAATCAGTTTAGAAGATGTAGAGTGTTTGGCCGGCCCTGCTGCCGAGCTGTGGTTAGCGTGGCAACCTAATGACGTGCCAAAAGGCCTGAGTAGAGTAATGACAATCAGCTGTCTTTTGAGTTATCCTATTCAAATCGCCTGCTTTTAGTGCAGAAAAAGCGTACTTGCGCCGTCAGTTTTGCCCCTCACACCACGGGAAATAAAACGATTGAATTGCGGAGATTAAGTGGGGGCGTTGAAGAAAGCTTAGTGCTCGATGAATGAAGTCGTTCGGTTTGTGTTTGTCGATTCATCATCGCTACCCGCCTCGCCATCGACAGGTTCGGGACGGACGGCTAGAAAAATTGAAAACGTCGTAGAAGTCAAAGTCAAGGTCGGGATCAAGACTTCCTTAATGACCCGGGGGAGCAGTACTGATGAGAGGCGCTGATAGCTGTTAACGATATGCTCATCTCCCACACAGACAGTCGGCTCAGACTAACCTGTGCCCGTCAGCGTCCTGCATTTGGCTTGGTGACACAATAATGCTAACTTACAGAAAGAAAACAAAATTGACCAATACTTCAAAAAATTACTTCCTAAATTATTTTCGTATACTTCTTGTTGTAGGTTTACAATATTTCCCTTTAAGCGAGCAGTGACTGCAGGGAGTTATGTCGACTCGACTTTGGGGAATGAAGCGGCGCGCAGCTCGTGAGATGTGCCGGACGACATGCATAAAACAATCCTTTCTCCCGGACAAAATAAATTTCTTCCGCCCGCGCCCCCGCCTCCCCTCCACCCGGGGCGCCCCGCCCCCAGGACACGCCCCCTCGAGCAACCCGCTCGACCCCCCGCCCCGCCCCAGCCGGTTAAGCCTCTCTCTCCCTCTCTCTCTCTCGCTCGCTCTCGGGACACCACGACACGACACTCCAGGGGAGAAAACGGTCGCACTACCGGCGGACCTTGAGGGACTCGCCCGCCGTGGGGTCCTCGCGCCCGTTTGCCGTGGGGTCCCTGAGCACACCTGTGCCGAGCCCTTCGTGACCGCCCAACGCCTTACCTGCCCTACAGACACACCTCCTCACGAGTACTTTTGGGCCGGCCTGTCCGGTACGAGTACGTATCCTCCTGTGGGTGTGTGTGATATGGGCGATGTTTCTCATCACGGACACACACGCGCAAACGTGCGCGCACACATACAAACACACACACACACGTCGGGGCCGAAGTGAAATAAAATTAATGGGAAATTAATATAGTAAATCATGTTTTCGTTGTCGCTCGGCTGACAGGCTGCTGGTGCTGCACCGTCTGCAATGAATGAAAATTCGTCGAGAGGGTATATGGGAATATGGTGGCCGTGGTGAAGGGACAAAAACTTCAAACGGGGTGGAGGGATTTGTCTCTGTTTTCCAAAAACGGAGAAATGTGGAAAAAGTTGCGCACTTCCTGCAAGCAAGCGCCCCTGCGTGCATCACTCGGCGGCCCATTGCAAGGCAGCTCCAGGCTGCTCGAGGCTGCTCCGGGCGGCTGCAGGGCAGGCTGCTCCAGTCCGCGGCTGGGATTGGGGCGGTCCTGGCCGGTCAGGTGGTCACTCCCTCCGGGAGGACCTGACGAGGGTTTGAAGGCGCGCTCGTGCGCCGAAGGGCCCAAGTAAAACTCGCCTCTAATTTATGCGTGAGTCACTCGCTGTTTGCAGCCGCGGCGCGGGCTCCGCTCCGTGCCCCCCCCCCTCCCCCCCTTTAACGCCCCCTACCACCGAGTGTCAGCTGGTCCGATATCTTAGCGGCCGCCCTCACCCGCAACGGAAAGTTGTTTCCGATCTATTCTTCCCCCCACGTCGGACGGAGCAGCCACAGGATGACTGCTGTTTCCTCTTTTCTGTGTAGATTGTCCAGCAATCCGGAAAAAAATAGACTCTCGTTGGAGGGCCTCCTGTATTGATATTTCGAGTACTTATTTCTCTGTGATTTTTAGACCGACTGTGATACACAAGCATTTTTTTTAGCCGGTATACTGCTGGCGTACGTACGTCGGTGCGCTCTGTACGAGTCCAGGCCGAGCAGCACAAGGCTGGGAGTCGAGTGCCGTGCCGGCCGGACCAGTATTCCAAGGTATTCACAAGAAAAAGGCGGGGAGAGAGAGAGGGAAGGAGAGGAAGGGAGAGCGAGAAAAAGAGAGAGAGAGAGAGAGAGAGAGAGAGAGAGAGAGAGGGAAAGAGAGAGGGAGGGAGAGAGAGAGACTAGAGGCCTCAAGCTCCGGCAGCTCCAGCGAGGGGAGACGTAACCGGCACGCCCCCTCTGTCCGTCCGTCGGTCTGCCCCCCCCCCCAACCTTTCCCCTTCCTCTCTGCCTCTCCCCTCAGGGCAGCGCCCTATCCGGTCTATACGTGTCTCACTCGCATGCCTCGTATCTCCCAAGAGTATCAACCACCCGGATTACAATATTTTTTATTGTTTTATTATTTTATCTAGTATTTTTATTGTTTCATCAGCCTGCTCAGTGAGGTCCTCTCACTCTGCCTCCTTTCATTTGTTTGGCCGTTGTTCTTACCGACCAGCCCTCACACCGTCCCAAGCGTTCAAGTCTCCTGTAGATTCGCACAACATTCCAGAAATATTCATTTTAAAGTGTCTAGACTACCCAACTTTAAAAAAAAATAACAAAAAAAAACAACAGTAAAATAAAAGCACTCCAATACTGATGTACTACAACTACTTCTGCTGCAGTGCAGACGATAGAGAGGAGCGGAGCTGCGGGAGAAAAAAGGAACGAGCGGCAAGGTTATGCGACTCGCATGGCGGCTGCATTTCTTTTGTGCGCCGCGGGGCATGGGAAAGTGGTGCAAAAGTGCACGGTCAAGGTGGGGAGATACTTCTGCGCGGCGCGCTTGGGAGCGGAGTGCGCCCGGGATGAGTGATGTAGAGTGTGCGAGTGTGCGCTGCTGCGGGGCGGGGCGCACAGCAAGTGTTGATATATGTACTGTCCGGGTGTGAAGTATTCATTTTATACCTTTTTGTACATATATCACCATAATTTTTATTATTTTATTGCAAAGCGGAGATCTCCACGTAAAAGTATTCAGAATATCGAAAGTTCTATTTTCGGTCCAGCGTCCAGCTGCGGTGTCCCAGAAATCAGGAAAAAGTAGCCTCGAACAGGGCTCGCGCGTGTTGTGCGAGACACGGCACCGCGACACGCTAGTCCGGCAACACGCACACACGGTGAAACAAGGATTTTTGGGACCTCCAGCTCCAGCGGAAATTAACATGAGCGGCTCATAGACAATAACAACCGAATTAGTTTTTTTTTTAATCGAAATGACGTTTCGGCTGTGTAAGAGCGGCGCGAGACGGTGCGCCGGGGCTGGGGCGTCGCAAGGCGAACACAGGTGCCTCAGACATGCCTGACACGCCGCTCCGAACAGACTGACAAAGACTGACACGGACTGAGGGAGCGAAACAGAGAGACGGGGCGACAGAGAAAGAGAGAGGGGAAAGGGGGAGGGGGGGAGACACGGGCAGGCGACCGACCAAAAGATCGGCGGCGACTCTTTTGCAGAACGCTGAGGCGTTCTGAGAAGTATCTGTAGAATGCCGCGCGCGGAGCTACGACGCCACAAGGTTGAGTCGGCCGGCTCCCGCCCCGTCCCCCGCCGCCCCCCGCCACGCTACCCGCGCTCGCTATTGTGCACCTGCCCGCGCCGCCCCGCCACGCCGCGGCTTGCTTAGGCCCTAGGGGCGTTTCGGACCCTCGTCTCCTACTTCCTCTACCACTGCTTCTCCACCTCCACGACCTCCCCCTCGGCCCGCCCGAGTCCTCGTCGGGGACATCACGGTGCTGTCCGAGGCCATGGCGGCTGCCCCGTGCGTGGCCCGCCTGGCAGCGCGCGCGACGCGGCTCTGTTCCCACGACACGCGGGGCCCTGGCCCTCAACGCCCACCCGGGTAGGCAGCACGCACGCTCGCCTGCGGGGCGCGCGGCCTACCCACAGGCGGGCGGCACCAACGTGTGGGTAGGCAGCACGCACGCTCGCCTGCGGGGCGGGCGGCCTACCCACAGGCGGGCGGCAAACCCACCCACAGGACGGAATTTTTCCAAGTAAAACAAAAGCGCGCGATACTCCCCTGCTTTACAACGCGGGTGCGTGGACGGTTTCGAGTTTCCTCCGAACAGAATAAAATTTGTTGTTGGTTACGCCTCGTGATCGGCTCCCCTCTACGTGACGAAGAACCGAGCCTGGGTACGATTGTGAAGGGGCGTGGCCAGTCTAGGGGGGCAGGGGAGGGGAGCGGAGGGGGTCAGAGCCGGGAGGTGGGCGACCGATCACCATACGTTCCGTGGGGCCGGGGCCAGTGGGGCCTCGTCGGACCCACACCGGGCCCAAGACTGGGCGTGTCCTGTAGGAGCGCCACACACGCACACCCGACCGCGCGGCACGAGAGAGGGAGAGAGGGACGGAGAGAGAGAGAGAAAGAAAGAGAGAGACGGGGAGAGGGAACGCGGAATTCAAATGAACGAGAGGTCCCTCGGTCTCTGGTCATAAGTTTGCCGGCATTGTAATCACATTATGCAGTGGGGGTAGAGCCATGCTGCACACACATTCTACAAGACAGACTGCATTGTCACACACTGAGAAGGAGAAAGAGATAAAATCGCGATTAATGAAAAGAGAGAAAAAGAAGGCTCCAAAACGCCTCGTTTCAGGCTGAGGTCACAACATTGCAAATTCCTTTCCGGAAAGGTAATGCAGTCCAGGTCTAAATCGTGTGCAGCCTCTCCGCGTGACGAACAATGCAACTTATGTAACTCCATGAATGTTACATATCCCTGTCTTTCCGCTCGTCGTCTGACCGTCAGCGCGATTTGATCCGCTTCGCTAGACGAATCGGCGTCCCCCCCTCCCCCTCCTTTCCTCTCCTCCTTTAAATGAGTTAGATGCACTGGTGTTTTGCGAGTTTGCATAACGAGGCATGTTATAGGATTCAGGGTCACTAGCGTCGGTGCGTGGGTGGTACTGTACTTGTGCTATCTCTATGGCAGCAGCCGAAAAAAAAACCCATCGCTAGAAGCATTTTCCGTAATTGCGCTGCTCATTATGTAGCGCCGCTCTGCGCGCCCCGCTGTCGACACCGTCTCACTGTCTCTGCTCCTTTCCCTCATCTCTCTCCATCGTTCACCGCGCGGCGACTCGTTTCCATCTTCCTCTCTTTCTCTCTCCGCCCGCTCGAACGTGTCGTAATCAATGACGACCTTGCATTCTGGTAAGGTAGGGTACGCAAGGGTCTCTCTCTCTCTCTCTCTCTCTCTCTCTCTCTCTCTCTCTCTCTCTCCCTCCCGCCCCTTGGGGGAGGACCCGGTCATGATCTCGGTTGAGCCATCTGACGCTCCTGCGGGGCAGAGGCCCGTTGGGCCCACGGCGCGGCCTCACCTCGGCGGCCTTAACAATTAATCAAACACCTGACTCGCCGCTGCGCCCTGCCGAGCCACGCACAGGGGGCGGGTTTTCGCTCAAAGTCGTGATTTGTCATTCGCCAACCCGATTTGACCTCCTTTTACAACTGAATGTTCCAACTGGAAATGTGGTGTTTTGAGATTTGAGAGCACATTCTCCCGATGGGCGCACTGTACTTTTTTATTTTTTCAAGTTTGAATGGTTGCAGCAGGAATGCGACTTCCCTCGTGTGTGCCCCGTCTGAATGTGATCCTAGACGCTGTGTTCTTGCCGTAAATTACGTATGCGAACACGCGGCGATTGTTTTATTGAGTGACTCAGGCGATGCGCCGCGCCGCCCTGACGTCACGCCCCCGCCGCGCCGCGCCCCGCCCCGCCTCGCCCCGCCTTGCGCCTCCCCACTTCCCCTGCCGTCGCATCGCCCTTTCCAAAGCAAGCGCGAACGTTTCTATGATTGATTCCAACATCTTGGAATTAACCTATTAATATTTTCGAGGGCTTATGGAGACGCTAAATAATCGATTGTCGTTTGTCTAGACACGCGGAATTTCGGAAGAGGGGGGCAGGAGGTGGGGAGGAAGGGAGTGCAGCGCCCTGCTGATGAGACAAAGGTCCTAAGTTCACGCTGGTGCGGTGCAACCCTAGGTGTCAGGAGGAGGGGGGAGGGGGCACCCTAGCGTGTCGTCACGTGTGACGGCGCGGCCAGCTTCCATAAAAGGCAAGGGAGCGGAGCGGGCGATTCAAATCTCATGAGAATGACGCGTCGTTCATATCCGCACGCGCATATATGCGCGTCAGACACTCTGAAGATTATTTTACATTTTCCATAATTATTGGTATGAGTCTTTTCATTAATAATTTTAGTTTTCTTTCAACGGAATGCACTTGTATTGCTCAGAAAGATCAGATTTTGGCTGTGTTGTCCTCACTAGGACTACGTGTCGTACTTGGGTCGTATGTATGGGCGTGTGTGTATGTATGTGTGTTGTGCTGCCTGCTTTCGTCGTTTCGATGTCATTTCAATTAGAGACAACATGCCAGGCTACGGGCGTGGGTAGAAGCCGCACGCCGCACTGGCAAACCGGTTCACTAACACACACACTCACACTCTTCCACGAGAGGTCCAAACGGTAGCGCGCACCGCGCAGCGCCCTTCAGCACTCCCGTGTGAACTCCACGGGGGGACGTTTATAAGGTGCAATACTCGTAGTACAGCTAGGCGACTCATGGCTCTGATTTGTTTCTCTTCACATCTTCTGTCTCTTTTACTACATGCTGCTGCAACGCTATATGGCGTTCGGACGCCGCACACGTGCCGCGGTGGATGGATTGACAGGCGCACCACAAACTCTAACACTTGCACACACACACAGTCGCGAGCGGTGCGAGCGATCACGTGACTCAACAGGTTATCCAGTCAACAGGCTGGAAGCCAGCAAAGTGCAGCGGTTACGATTAAACCCCTGCAGCTCCAGTGGGTCCACCACCCGCCTGCCCCCTTCTCCTCGCCTCTCGCTCGGGGGCGGCCTCGCTAGACGCTGCTGTCGCAGGGACTCGAAGCCCGTGACACCCGCGTCCCGTGTGCCCATACACAACCCCCCTCGGTCCCTTGGTTCTGCTGGTGGAACTGAAAGGTGTCGTCGCTGCGCCGGCCGGCCAGCCAAGGTCGCCGTGAGAGGTGGTGCCTGCGTGTGTGTGCGCGACTCCGTCCAAGCAGCCCCCCTCGGCCGCTCCTCCCCCTTCCCTTCGCCCCCCGGGTCCGGGACCCGACCCGTCCCGGCGGCCAGAGAGCGCGCTCGCCCGGCTTCCGGTAGCAGTTCAGCTGTCCATCACTCATCGTGGACCCCCATTGTTCTACGGCCACCTCCCGACGTCCCCGCTGACGCGGGTGTCTGAGCGGGCAGCAGCAGCAGCGTGGGGCTGCGGCGGCCGTGCCCCCCAACTCCCCCCCGCACCCCGGGCCCAAAGCCTGTCAGACCCTTCATCTTTCCATCTTCATGGTTAATCGTCATGGGAACACCAGGCGGGCGCGCGGTGGCGGCGCGGAGGGCTTCGCGCCTGTTCAGTTCGATCGCCCCGAGATGGTGAAATAATTAATTGAACCCCCTGTTCCCCCCTCGCCCCCACAGGGGGCCCCGGCCGCGCCCCCGCCGCCCCATCCGTCACGCGCCTCCCGCGCGCAGCCCAGCGCAGCGCGCCCCCCAGCGGCCGCAGCGGGCCGGGCCGGCAGAGCGCCTGGCGGCCGCCGGGTAGGCAGCCCCGCAGAGCAGCGCTGCGCGGCGCGGCTGCCCAGCGCACGGGGGCCCCCAGCTGGCGCCGCGCCGCCGTGCCCCCGGGGACGGGAGGAGACTGCTGGCTGCATTTCGTTAGAGGCGGCGTGGCGTGGCGTGGCGTAGCTCGGCGTGGTCGAGGCACAGCCGCTGCTGCTGCGCGACGATGTTCGGAAATCGGCGCACGTCCCGGTAATTAACTGGGCGTTTCGATAGTCAGCCCCCCCTCTCCCCTCTCCAGCTGGCGCCGGCAGCTGGCTGGAGGGCGCTGGAGGGCGCCGGAGGGCGCCGGAGGGCGCCGGAGGGCATGACTGGGCGGCGTGCCGACCTCCACATAAAGCCCATTACACGCCTTCGTCCCATGCATTTTTCCGCTGCCCAGCAACGTGCAGAAAAGCCACTATTCGACGTGTAATATGCGCCCAAAACTTATTTTTTTCAGATTAATTTTTTTTTTTTGTGCACATTTGAAGGACGGCGAGCGCGACAAGGTGGAGAGATTCTGCTTGAATCCTTGGAGTGTGGAGGGCGTGGCGGGCGGGGAGTCCTCACCGGCTCCCTGCGCTGCAGTAGGTCGCCTAGACTGAATATGTCAAGGACTCCGTGGATTTCGCCGGCGCCGTGGCTTGCCGGGCGGACGGGCGTGGCGTGGAGCGGCGGCGCCGCGCGGCCCTCAGCCTCCCTGA
Organism: Frankliniella occidentalis; assembly: GCF_000697945.3. Taxonomy (NCBI): domain Eukaryota; kingdom Metazoa; phylum Arthropoda; class Insecta; order Thysanoptera; family Thripidae; genus Frankliniella; species Frankliniella occidentalis. Next base: position 1,605,013 of record NW_026267175.1, read on the forward strand.
CCCCGACTGCCACCGCCACGCCACGCCACGCCACGCCAGAGGAGCCGCGGGCTCCGCGTGCAGGTGCAACAGCGCTCCGTGGCAGCCTGCTGTCTGCCAATCCCTCTTTCGTACTCTCTTTGCTTCCAGCCGCGAGTCGCTGGCGGCACTCTTCTTGCATTGTTTCTTGTCGTTGTCATCCTGCTTTGTTTTTTGTTTTTGTTTTGTTGACCTGAGAGATAGACTACATGCTAACAAATGTATCTGCTGTAAAATGGTTCATGAATCTAATGGGTTGATTTTCTTTGCTGTTGCAGGTATGAATCAAACGCCGGTCTCGGAATCTGTAACTGACAATTGGCCTAACTCGCGAGTCGGGTAAGGTATTCTACCAACAATGTACCTTTACCATCACAATTTATTTGGAAAAAGTATTTCGAAAAAAAATTATATATTTAAAATTTCTCTTGGGATGGAAAGCTCCCAAAAGCCATTAATACAAACCCACTCGGCGCCGCGCTGCTCGGGGCAGATGACATTTCCGGGATACACTCGACGTCACCGGCAGAGGTCGCTCGGGCGGCACGACGTCGAGTGCCAAAGCGCTGCCCGGCGCGGCCCGGGACCGGCCGCCTCTCAACCCTTTGCTCTCTGTGTGTCCTCGCGCAGCGCGCAGCCGCGCACAGCCGACACTCGACTTTTATTTCGTGTGTTGTATTTTTTTCGCCGTCCATCCGGCCGCCCATGGCCCGGGCCCGCGCACTGCCGGCCGAGGGGGAAGACCATAGGAGATACGGGCCGCACTAAAAGCCAGTGTAGTAGTCTAGTGAACCTGTTGGAAGGCTATCGCTAAGAAGCCGCCCGGTCCCCTCGCGGCTTTTGATAAATGACAAATCTCGCTCCCGTTTTCGTCGGCGACACTCGCGGCGGGGCGGAGCGGCCCTGCCGTTCCCACCGTCCCGGCGGCGGCTCCCGGGCGCTCCCGGTGCGGCTCCCGCCC
>NW_026267175.1:1606057-1612535 GCF_000697945.3 Frankliniella occidentalis
CTGGGGGCCGTGCCGCCCCCCGCCGGCCCCCTCCGCCCCCTCTCCCCACTGTCACCACGTCGGCGGACTTCCCGAGGCAGACGCAGCACGTATATGATTGATGTCGGTTGGAGGGCGGGGAGGGGTATGGAGGAGCAGTGACAGTGACCGCTCCTCGCTGGCCTCCACGCTCGCCCCTGAAGGCCCTGAACTGGAGGGCGTCCGTCGCGAGTTCTAGTACAACAACCCGGTGTATTTCAATTCTCCCGCCACCGTGTGGCTGCTCGCGTTATATATGGCGGTGTTTAAAATCCCGCGCGCCAGAACGCGTTTACCACAGCGTTACCCCCTTCCCCCCCCCCCCCCCCCCGAAAGGCAACCCCCAACCAATGAAAGGGAAAACCCAAGGCCTTTTACTGCAAAATAGGACGTTTAAAATCGGCTCGCATAAATCAAAAAAAACCGTGAGAAACTACTTTCGGATGGGGTGCGGGGAGATCTTCTAGGCCGTGACGACTTCGAGGCGCCTTATGAAGTCGTGTCCGCCAAGTCCGTCGCATATCATAATTTGGCATGTGTGAGAATAACAAATTCCGCCGACACCTTTCGCTACTAGCTGCCACCTGGTGGAGCAGCCGCTGACCATCGAGTTATCGAAAGTGGGCCTGAGAGCGGCAGGTGCGGACATGAGTGTGTGTGTGTGTGTGTGTGTGCGCGCGAGTGAGTGTGACCCGGTAGGGATGAGCAATTCGAACCATAAACGTGTTGGGGACCGGGCGGGTATAAGCGGACATTCCTTACGACTTCCGCAAGGAGGGCAGTCAAGCGACGAGAGAGAAAGAGAAAGAAGAGAGAGAGAGAGAGGTGGGGAGGAGGGAGGACAAAAGACATGCCCAGCGCTGGGTCCTTCAACGCAGTGCCTCCCCTTCTTCCTTTCCCCTATGCAGTTGAAACAATCAAGAGTTCCGTGGTATAGGGGAAGGGAAGGGAGGGCATGTGGCGTTTGCACTGTACAAATTGCATTCGGATTCACGAGTATCATAAAAGTTTCTCGTGAATCGTGATCGCATAATTCACATGTGACGAGTGGAAATATCCTTGGCGTATGACGAGTGTGCTTGTCGTGCAGAAGCGCATATCATCTCGTCACATTTCGCGAATAATAAAATCGAACCACCGGAGGTGAACCTCGCGTCCAGTCGTCTAGGCTCGTATCGTTGACCAGCGCGGGCGAGTCAGGTGGGAGACAACTCACTGGGCCATGACTGTGGGTGGAAAGGCGCAGCGCGCAGCCCGATCGCCCTTGCGTCCTGTGCGAGCATGCGACCGACCGTGGCGCGCGGGACTCGGCAACAATAACGAAACCGAAAGAGGCGACTTTAAAATGTAGCTGTGTTAAGTGGAAATCCTTGATCAAATTTCTCTTTCTATGCCCACCCTTGTATGGAAGCGCCTGCTGCTCAGTTGTAGTGTAAGCCTGCCTGCCTGCCCTGCTTGCTTAGGTCGATATAGGCAGACAACTGCACCCTAGTGACAGGTGGCCCAGTCTCCAGGCTTTACGACTTTTATTGAGCTGAGTGCTCTGTCCGTCTGTCTGTCGTGCCGTCGGGTCGTACAGGATGTATGTCTCGCCCCTCCCCTATACTCCTCCTACCCCTTCGCCGTTATCTTCATCGTACGCATACGTTGAACGGCGCAGCGACGACAAATATACACGAGGACAAGTATTTGGTGTCGCGGGGGCGGCCGGCCGGGAGGGCCTCTGTTTCTCATGCTGCGCTCTTGCCGGCTGTTGCCCAGCGCGGCGGCGGCGGTGCTGCTTCTGCTGGGGCTGGACGTCCGAGCCGAGGCGTCGCCCTGGAGGCTGTGATTATCTTGTCAGGCGTCACTCCAACGTCACCAGCAGCGTGGCTCGCCGTGGCTCGGCGTGGCTTGGCCAGCAGCTCGCACTCTGCTTGGGGCGTCCCTTTTCCTTCTCCTTCTTCGTCTCCTTCCTCATTTATTTTCTTTTTACCCCCCGTCCGCCCGTGTTTCTAGGCTCGGCATCACGCGATGTTTTCAAACGGATTGACAGGGATGAGTTGACCCCCGTGCCCCTGGCCCCCTGTTCCCCACCTTACAACACACCGCGACAACCCCCCTGTGGGTATTCAGCCCTTGCTGCCTGTGGTGCGGGGGGCCCCACCCCGTCCACCTTGAGCCTGCCCCGCCCCGCCCTACCCCACCCCGCGGCCCCTGCGCGCTGCAGTGCGGCGCTGCTCCGCCGCCGCTGTCCCCCCCGGCCATCACACCCACGCAGCTCCCCCACTCCCTCCCTTCCGCCCCCTGTCACTGCAGCTCGGTGGCCGTGTGTGTGGGAGGGAGGAGAGGGGGGGACTTACAGTACTGCAGCACAGCATTCCCCCCCAGCCTCTAATAAGTACTGTACGCTGCACGCCTCCCTAACCCACCCCGTGCTCTTGCCCGCCCCGCGAAGAAAGCCATTCCCAATCAGAGATCCCGCTTCGCTATTTTGCTAATTCCAGCCCTACATGCCTCCGCCGATGCCCCGCTGTGCTCGTCGACCCCGCCCCGCCCTGCCCCGCCGAGGCCGTGGCGTGGCATGCCCGCGGGCGGGAACCCAACGTTCGACAGCGCCGATACCTCGATCCTTCAGGAATCGAAACAACAGCAGCAGCAACAGCCGTGCGGCGGGGCTGGGTGGCGGGCGGGGCGCTCCGTGAGAGACCTCTCTCTCTCCTCGCCGGTTAGGCCCCTTGGGCTTGCCTGGGCCGGGCACACCTGGCGCGGGGCGGGCCAGTCCCGTGTGGGATTGGGGATTGGGACACACGGACAAGAAGCGTGCAAGCGCGCGCACGTGAACGGGGAAACGAATAGAGGAGCAGCAGCAGGGCAAGCGCGGCGGAGGCACCGTGGTGGCAGCAAGGAAAGAGCAGCCCAGCTGCGCTCCCCGCGGAGGGGGCGGTGCGCGCGCACACACACACTGCCCCGCGGGGGGCTGCCAGCGGCCGCGACACGCGGTCACCACACAGAAGTACACGCGGGGGGCTGTGAAAAGTGCCGGCGAGCAAAGCAACGCGCCGCCGCGGTGTGGCTTGAGGTGGGGTGTGGCTCGGCCAAAGGGGCGTGTGATCGGGCTGCTATATCGGCCGAAGATGGGGAAAATGCGCAATCGCTGACGGCAAAAAAAAAAAAACAACCACAAAAAACAAACGAATCAGGCGGTGTTGCTAGGAAAATCCGTCATTGTCGTTCGAAAGTCACTTTGTCTCATCGTGCGGAGATGCCGTGTAATCTGTCTGGGGAGAGGGCGGGAGCCGCGTGTGCGCGCTGGGGCGTTGCGGACGGTGCGATACGGTTCAGAACGCTCTGCCAGGCGCGGGTCCGGTCCCATATGACGACTCTATCATGCTAATAGACTGCTCCCTCCCCCCTTCCCCCACACCCCTTTTGCTCTCTCGCTCTCTCTCTCAATCTCCCCCGCTCTGCCCGCGTGTCATCGCAGCCTGCTCCTGCCCTCGTGAGAGGAGCAAGTTGTTAAACCTAATTCTCTCAATTAAAAAGCCATCCATTTCTGAGCCGGGATTCTCTCGCGCGGCCGTTTGTTGCGAGCTCAGATATATAAAATGTCCATACCCCTTCCTTTTTGTGTTCGTTTGCGGTGGAAACGATTTATTTTTTCGCTTCTCATATGTGTCGTTTCTTCTTTATAAAGGAGATATTTTTACGATGTTGGCGTATGTCTCACTCATTGGGTCGTTGTAATCGCCGCCCGTAAGAAATATCAATCTCGGTGGGACATCGTCGCGGAAACCCGCGACCGGGCTAATTGGGACATCCGGCATTCTCATGGCCCCTATAGCAGCTCTTTATCATCGGATAAATATCTAAACGGGAACGATCGGGTCGAGCTCCTTCTCCCCAGAAACCTAACACCACATAAAATTAAAATGTATATTGACTCCGAAACGGGATCAAATTTTGTTTGCACGCAGACCCGATGGCCTGGACTAATCGCATTCATCACAAAGTAATCACAACCACTGGAATTGCTGCTGTGATGTGTGCAAAAACGGCCGGAATTTATCGTTGGTCAACAAAAAGTGTGGTTTTCAGAGATATATGCTGCAAAATTTCGCCTTCTCCTTAGCATTTCGTTGGGTGTCTGTAGGAGAAAACACAGACAGAAATCACTCGCGACTCGCCGGCCATATTGCATCGGCGCCCGACGTATTGAGCCGATCGATGGGGAGAGGAGGAGAAAAAAATGATGATGGTGCGACTAGAGGGCGAGAGAAGTGCTGTAAGTAAGCTGATTGCAAGTCACTGCCCCCGCCGGACGGGGACGCTGGCCAATGCAACTCCTTGCATTCTCTCCGGTCCCCGTTCCGCTTCTTATGTCGCCGCTCATTTTTTCTTTCGGTGCCGAAGCTGTCTATGGCTGCTCTGGGCCGCCGGGGCCTGTCGATAATGTATATACTCCATCTTTCGTCGTGTTTTTATTTATTTTCCGTATTTTAAATCAAGGCGTGGCGCCGCGTGACACGCAAGCGAGTCGTGTGGCGGGAAGGCGGCGGGTGGGGTGTCCCTCTGGTGACCACGCTGGGGGGTGTAACATGACCCTCATGACGTCTAATTGCGACGCGAGGGCCAACCGCTGCGGCCCCCCGCCGCCGCGTACCAGTGGTGGTGCATGCTGCACTCGACAAACAGAGCAACAAAAGCTGCATAGATCTATCGGCATTCGCGAGTACATAGTATGGAAGGGCTCGACACCGCTGCCTTGCAAGGGTAGCTTGCATTCCTCATTGACTCGACCAATTAATTAGCCCATTCGCCTCTCTCTCTCTCTCTCTCTCTCTCTCTCTCTCTCTCTCTCTCTCTCACTCCCCGGTGGCCCGCGGCTTCCACGAGGACATAATCGTTATCCGTCTCTCTCGCGCACGACGGCGATAGCCGCCCCATATCAATTAATAGAAAGCCCTTCTCTCGCTCTGGCCGGTCAGGCCGCGGCGCGCCAGGAATTTGAGCACAGAGCGTTATTTCACTCGTTTGGGAAAATTGTCGTTAGGGAATGACCAGCCGCATAGGGGGCAGGCCGACTACTACTACTGGAGCCGTGGCGTACCCCTTAGCGCATTCTCCAGAGCCGCGGCGGCCGCCTCCTCTGCTGAAAGCAAACGGCAGGCAGGCAGGCGGTCTCCGATTTTCGCACTGACATGTGGCACACCAACTCGCGGCCGAAAACTCCAACGGGGGGCCTGGTCGAGCGGCCCGCCGCCCGCCTGCTCGACATGCGCGCGCGCGCGTGTGTGTGTGTCATGTCGAAGCAGCAACAGGCAACACGCACACAGAGCAGCATCAATAGGACTGAGGGCGAGGGCATGCGGGCGGTCGCGAGGGCAACCCCACCTCGACCCCCGCGCTGCGCCCCGCCCCGCCACGCCCCGCCACGCGGCCGGCTATTTGTCGAGTACAAGAGCCGCTCGGGGGGAGGCGGAATGTGTGTGTGTGAGTGTGCAGCAGTCGTGCCGCTTTATATTGTATAGGGGAATGCACGATGATGAAAAATTTAGACGTTCGCCGCTCGCCGCGCTGAAATGTTTTGTTGTGGTCCGAGAAAACACAAGCGTTTCGGGCGAATGGCTGGTGGTGGGCGCTGTGGCGGTGGTTCTGTCTTTTTTTCTCTTCCTCTTTCGCTTTGCTTCTGTTACCATTGATGCTGCGCCACCACGCCCCGCCACGCTCCGCCGGCGATTTCACAGCAACGCGACGGCGGCGCCCCGCTACGCCCCGCCATCTCCGCCCTGGGGCTGCACCAATCCGACGCGGGCACCGCCGGGGCGGCAGGCGGCAGTAGCCGTGGATGATCGGGACCGAAGCGGAGCGACCAGAACCATGGCGTTGGTCGCGACCGACAGCCGGAGCACTGGGACTCTAAAGCGTCAAAAACGTGTCACCATGTCAATATCGTTGTGTGAACATCGTTTTATCATATTATGCAACAGCAATTATTTTGTTCGTTATATTCAAACTAATGTTGCAATTCGATTTGCTCGAGCGCATGAGTGCAATGGTTGAGATGGCCCCTATGACGGGTTGGAGGTCCGGATTTGTCTCTCGAGTTCTCTCGCGTCGCCGGAACAACGAAGTCGGCGGCGGCTCATAGCGGAGGCGACATTCCCCCCCAATGTCACGCATACCGACCCGGTGTCGAAGAGGAGCGGGGTAAAAAAGGAAAAGGAAAAGGAAGGAAGAAAGAAAGAACGCTCGCGACCGCAAAGCGGCGGCGTGGCGCGGCGTAGCGGCGGGAAGCGTTTTCAGAACGGAGCGCCGCCGCGGCGCCTCCACTTTCCTCCCCTTCACCCTCTCTCCCTCTCCGCATCATTTGACTCTCGCGAAATGTGCTGCTCCGCCTCGCCCCGCTTCATCGCCACCTGCCGAGCGACGCGCGCGTTTTATGCTTTGCGTGGGGTCTTCGTCCCGCCCCGCCCCCCAC